>NC_141705.1:70877834-71477834 GCF_971803275.1 Cyanistes caeruleus
ATACCAGAAAAGTCCCCCAAAGTTCCACAAGCATCCCACAAAATCTCCCTAATATCCAACAAAATTCCTGGAAAAATCTCACACAATTCCCTAAATCTTCTGAAAACTTGCCCAAATTCCAGAAACGCCCCATAAAATCAGCACAGTTTCCCACAAAATTCAAAAAAAAACACCACAAAATTCCCTAAATCTTCTCAAAACACGACCAAATTCCAGAAAATTATCCCACCAAATCTCCACAAATTCCCACAAAATACATGAGAAATCCCTCAAGATCCTAAATCTCCTCAATATCCCACAAAATCACACAAAAATCACCCAAAACCTCCACAAGTTTCCAAAAAATCTAAGAAAAATTCCTCAAAATTCTTCAAGTCTCCTCAGAATCCCACACAATTCCAGAAAAACCCCACAAAATTCCAGAGAAGTCCCACAAAACTCCCTAAATCATTTCAAAACCCTACCAATTCACAGGAATGTCCCACAAAATCTCCACCAATTCCCAGAACATCCCACAGAAATCCCACAAAAATCCCTAAATCTTCGGAAAACTCGACCAGATTCCAGAAACGCCCCATAAAATCAGCACAGTTTCCCACAAAATTCAAGAAAAAACACCACAAAATTCCCTAAACCTTTTCAAAATACCACAAAATTCTTGAAAAGCCCCACCAAATTCCCGAAACATCCCACAAAATGTCCTCAATATCCAACAAAATCCCAGAAAAGTCCCACAAAATTCCCTAAATCTTCTCAAAACTCTACCAAATTCCAGAAAAATCCCACCAAATCTCCACAAATTCCCACAGAATACATGAAAAATCCCTGATAATTTGTCAGTTCTCTACAGAATCTCACCAAATTCCAGAAAAGTCCCTCAAAGTTCCACACATATCCCACAAAATCTCCCCAGTATCCAACAAAATTCCAGGAAAAATCCCACAAAATTCCCTAAATCTTCTCAAAACACGACCAAATTCTAGAAAAATATCCCACCAAATCTCCACAAAATCCCACAAAATACATGAAAAATCCCTCAAGATCCCTAAATCGCCACAATATCCCACAAAAACCCACAAAAATCACACAAAACCTCCACAAGTTTCCACAAAATCTAAGAAAAATTCCTCAAAATTCTTCAAGTCTCCTCAAAACCACACAAAGTTCGTGAAAAGGCCCACCAAATTCCAGAAAAATCCCACAGAATCTCCACAAATTCCCACAAAATCTAAAACAAATTCCTCAAAATTCTTCAAGTCTCCTCAGAATCCCACACAATTCCAGAAAAAACACACAAAATTCCAGAGAAGTCCCACAAAACTCCCTAAATCATTTCAAAACCCTACCAATTCACAGGAATGTCCCACAAAATCTCTACCAATTCCCAGAACATCCCACAAAAATCCCACAAAAATCCCTAAATCTTCTGAAAACTCGACCAAATTCCAGAAACGCCCCATAAAATCAGCACAGTTTCCCACAAAATTCAAGAAAAAACACCACAAAATTCCCAAAATCTTTTCAAAATACCACAAAATTCTTGAAAAGCCCCACCAAATTCCAGAAACATCCCACAAAATGTCCCCAATACCCAACAAAATCCCAGAAAAATCCCACAAAATTCCCTAAATTTTCTCAAAACACAACCAAAATTCCAGAAAAATCCCACCGAATCTCCACAAATTCCCACAGAATACATGAAAAATCCCTGATAATTCGTCAGTTCTCTACAGAATCTCACCAAATTCCAGAAGAGTCCCTCAAAGTTCCACAAACATCGCACAAAATCTCCTCAATATCCAACAAAATTCAAGAAAAATCCCACAAAATTCTCTAAATCTTCTCAAAACACGGCCAAATTCCAGAAAAATCCCACCAAATCTCCACAAATTCCCACAGAATACATGAAAAATCCCTGATAATTCGTCAGTTCTCTACAGAATCTCACCAAATTCCAGAAAAGTCCCTCAAAGTTCCACAAACATCCCACATAATCTCCCTAATATCCAACAAAATTCCAGGAAAAATCCCACAAAATTCCCTAAATGTTCTCAAAACACGACCAAATTCTAGAAAAATATCCCACCAAATCTCCACAAAATCCCACAAAATACATGAAAAATCCCTCAAGATCCCTAAATCGCCACAATATCCCACAAAATCCCACAAAAATCACACAAAACCTCCACAAGTTTCCACAAAATCTAAGAAAAATTCCTCAAAATTCTTCAAGTCTCCTCCAAACCACACAAAGTTCGTGAAAAGGCCCACCAAATTCCAGAAAAATCCCACAGAATCTCCACATATTCCCACAAAAATCTAAATCAAATTCCTCAAAATTCTTCAAGTCTTCTCAGAATCCCACACAATTCCAGAAAAACCCCACAAAATTCCAGAGAAGTCCCACAAAACTCCCTAAATCATTTCAAAACCCTACCAATTCACAGGAATGTCCCACAAAATCTCTACCAATTCCCAGAACATCCCACAAAAATCCCACAAAAATCCCTAAATCTTCTGAAAACTCAACCAAATTCCAGAAACGCCCCATAAAATCAGCACAGTTTCCCACAAAATTCAAGAAAAAACACCACAAAATTCCCAAAATCTTTTCAAAATACCACAAAATTCTTGAAAAGCCCCACCAAATTCCCGAAACATCCCACAAAATGTCCCCAATACCCAACAAAATCCCAGAAAAATCCCACAAAATTCCCTAAATTTTCTCAAAACACAACCAAAATTCCAGAAAAATCCCACCGAATCTCCACAAATTCCCACAGAATACATGAAAAATCCCTGATAATTCGTCAGTTCTCTACAGAATCTCACCAAATTCCAGAAGAGTCCCTCAAAGTTCCACAAACATCCCACAAAATCTCCTCAATATCCAACAAAATTCAAGAAAAATCCCACAAAATTCTCTAAATCTTCTCAAAACACGGCCAAATTCCAGAAAAATCCCACCAAATCTCCACAAATTCCCACAGAATACATGAAAAATCCCTGATAATTCGTCAGTTCTCTACAGAATCTCACCAAATTCCAGAAAAGTCCCTCAAAGTTCCACAAACATCCCACAAATTCTCCCTAATATCCAACAAAATTCCAGGAAAAATCCCACAAAATTTCCTAAATCTTCTCAAAACACGACCAAATTCTAGAAAAATATCCCACCAAATCTCCACAAATTCCCACAAAATACATGAGAAATCCCTCAAGATCCCTAAATCGCCTCAATATCCCACAAAACCACACAAAAATCACACAAAACCTCCACAAGTTTCCACAAAATCTAAGGAAACTTCCTCAAAATTCTTCAAGTCTCCTCAGAATCCCACACAATTCCAGAAAAAACACACAAAATTCCAGAGAAGTCCCACAAAACTCCCTAAATCATTTCAAAACCCTACCAATTCACAGGAATGTCCCACAAAATCTCTACCAATTCCCAGAACATCCCACAAAAATCCCACAAAAATCCCTAAATCTTCTGAAAACTCGACCAAATTCCAGAAACGCCCCATAAAATCAGCACAGTTTCCCACAAAATTCAAGAAAAAACACCACAAAATTCCCAAAATCTTTTCAAAATACCACAAAATTCTTGAAAAGCCCCACCAAATTCCAGAAACATCCCACAAAATGTCCCCAATACCCAACAAAATCCCAGAAAAATCCCACAAAATTCCCTAAATTTTCTCAAAACACAACCAAAATTCCAGAAAAATCCCACCGAATCTCCACAAATTCCCACAGAATACATGAAAAATCCCTGATAATTCGTCAGTTCTCTACAGAATCTCACCAAATTCCAGAAGAGTCCCTCAAAGTTCCACAAACATCCCACAATATCTCCTCAATATCCAACAAAATTCAAGAAAAATCCCACAAAATTCTCTAAATCTTCTCAAAACACGGCCAAATTCCAGAAAAATCCCACCAAATCTCCACAAATTCCCACAGAATACATGAAAAATCCCTGATAATTCGTCAGTTCTCTACAGAATCTCACCAAATTCCAGAAAAGTCCCTCAAAGTTCCACAAACATCCCACAAATTCTCCCTAATATCCAACAAAATTCCAGGAAAAATCCCACAAAATTTCCTAAATCTTCTCAAAACACGACCAAATTCTAGAAAAATATCCCACCAAATCTCCACAAATTCCCACAAAATACATGAGAAATCCCTCAAGATCCCTAAATCGCCTCAATATCCCACAAAACCACACAAAAATCACACAAAACCTCCACAAGTTTCCACAAAATCTAAGGAAACTTCCTCAAAATTCTTCAAGTCTCCTCAGAATCCCACACAATTCCAGAAAAAACACACAAAATTCCAGAGAAGTCCCACAAAACTCCCTAAATCATTTCAAAACCCTACCAATTCACAGGAATGTCCCACAAAATCTCTACCAATTCCCAGAACATCCCACAAAAATCCCACAAAAATCCCTAAATCTTCTGAAAACTCGACCAAATTCCAGAAACGCCCCATAAAATCAGCACAGTTTCCCACAAAATTCAAGAAAAAACACCACAAAATTCCCAAAATCTTTTCAAAATACCACAAAATTCTTGAAAAGCCCCACCAAATTCCAGAAACATCCCACAAAATGTCCCCAATACCCAACAAAATCCCAGAAAAATCCCACAAAATTCCCTAAATTTTCTCAAAACACAACCAAAATTCCAGAAAAATCCCACCGAATCTCCACAAATTCCCACAGAATACATGAAAAATCCCTGATAATTCGTCAGTTCTCTACAGAATCTCACCAAATTCCAGAAGAGTCCCTCAAAGTTCCACAAACATCCCACAATATCTCCTCAATATCCAACAAAATTCAAGAAAAATCCCACAAAATTCTCTAAATCTTCTCAAAACACGGCCAAATTCCAGAAAAATCCCACCAAATCTCCACAAATTCCCACAGAATACATGAAAAATCCCTGATAATTCGTCAGTTCTCTACAGAATCTCACCAAATTCCAGAAAAGTCCCTCAAAGTTCCACAAACATCCCACAAATTCTCCCTAATATCCAACAAAATTCCAGGAAAAATCCCACAAAATTTCCTAAATCTTCTCAAAACACGACCAAATTCTAGAAAAATATCCCACCAAATCTCCACAAATTCCCACAAAATACATGAGAAATCCCTCAAGATCCCTAAATCGCCTCAATATCCCACAAAACCACACAAAAATCACACAAAACCTCCACAAGTTTCCACAAAATCTAAGGAAACTTCCTCAAAATTCTTCAAGTCTCCTCAGAATCCCACACAATTCCAGAAAAAACACACAAAATTCCAGAGAAGACCCACAAAACTCCCTCAATCATTTCAAAACCCTACCAATTCACAGGAATGTCCCACAAAATCTCCACCAATTCCCAGAACATCCCACAAAAATCTCACAAAAATCCCTAACACTTCTGAAAACTCGACCAAATTCCAGAAACGCCCCATAAAATCAGCACAGTTTCCCACAAAATTCAAGAAAAAACACCACAAAATTCCCTAAATCTTTTCAAAATACCACAAAATTCCTGAAAAGCCCCACCAAATTCCCGAAACATCCCACAAAATGTCCTCAATACCCATCAAAATCCCAGAAAAATCCCACAAAATTCCCTAAATCTTCTCAAAACACGGCCAAATTCCAGAAAAATCCCACAGAATCTCCACAAATTCCCACAGAATACATGAAAAATCCCTGATAATTCGGCAGTTCTCTACAGAATCTCACCAAATTCCTAAAAAGTCCCTCAAAGTTCCACAAACATCCCACAAAATCTCCCTAATATCCAACAAAATTCCAGGAAAAATCTCACAAAATTCCCTAAATCTTCTGAAAACTTGACCAAATTCCAGAAACGCCCCATAAAATCAGCACAGTTTCCCACAAAATTCAAAAAAACACACCACAAAATTCCCTAAATCTTCTCAAAACACGACCAAATTCCAGAAAATTATCCCACCAAATCTCCACAAATTCCCACAAAATACATGAGAAATCCCTCAAGATCCCTAAATCTCCTCAATATCCCACAAAATCACACAAAAATCACCCAAAACCTCCACAAGTTTCCAAAAAATCTAAGAAAAATTCCTCAAAATTCTTCACTCTCCTCAGAATCCCACACAATTCCAGAAAAACCCCACAAAATTCCAGAGAAGTCCCACAAAACTCCCTAAATCATTTCAAAACCCTACCAATTCACAGGAATGTCCCACAAAATCTCTACCAATTCCCAGAACATCCCACAGAAATCCCACAAAAATCCCTAAATCTTCTGAAAACTCGACCAAATTCCAGAAACGCCCCATAAAATCAGCACAGTTTCCCACAAAATTCAAGAAAAAACACCACAAAATTCCCTAAACCTTTTCAAAATACCACAAAATTCTTGAAAAGCCCCACCAAATTCCCGAAACATCCCACAAAATGTCCTCAATATCCAACAAAATCCCAGAAAAGTCCCACAAAATTCCCTAAATCTTCTCAAAACTCTACCAAATTCCAGAAAAATCCCACCAAATCTCCACAAATTCCCACAGAATACATGAAAAATCCCTGATAATTTGTCAGTTCTCTACAGAATCTCACCAAATTCCAGAAAAGTCCCTCAAAGTTCCACAAATATCCCACAAAATCTCCCTAATATCCAACAAAATTCAAGAAAAATCCCACAAAATTCTCTAAATCTTCTCAAAACACGGCCAAATTCCAGAAAAATCCCACCAAATCTCCACAAATTCCCACAGAATACATGAAAAATCCCTGATAATTCGTCAGTTCTCTACAGAATCTCACCAAATTCCAGAAAAGTCCCTCAAAGTTCCACAAACATCCCACAAATTCTCCCTAATATCCAACAAAATTCCAGGAAAAATCCCACAAAATTTCCTAAATCTTCTCAAAACACGACCAAATTCTAGAAAAATATCCCACCAAATCTCCACAAATTCCCACAAAATACATGAGAAATCCCTCAAGATCCCTAAATCGCCTCAATATCCCACAAAACCACACAAAAATCACACAAAACCTCCACAAGTTTCCACAAAATCTAAGGAAACTTCCTCAAAATTCTTCAAGTCTCCTCAGAATCCCACACAATTCCAGAAAAAACACACAAAATTCCAGAGAAGACCCACAAAACTCCCTCAATCATTTCAAAACCCTACCAATTCACAGGAATGTCCCACAAAATCTCCACCAATTCCCAGAACATCCCACAAAAATCTCACAAAAATCCCTAACACTTCTGAAAACTCGACCAAATTCCAGAAACGCCCCATAAAATCAGCACAGTTTCCCACAAAATTCAAGAAAAAACACCACAAAATTCTCTAAATCTTTTCAAAATACCACAAAATTCCTGAAAAGCCCCACCAAATTCCAGAAACATCCCACAAAATGTCCTCAATATCCAACAAAATCCCAGAAAAGTCCCACAAAATTCCCTAAATCTTCTCAAAACACGGCCAAATTCCAGAAAAATCCCACAGAATCTCCACAAATTCCCACAGAATACATGAAAAATCCCTGATAATTCGGCAGTTCTCTACAGAATCTCACCAAATTCCTAAAAAGTCCCTCAAAGTTCCACAAACATCCCACAAAATCTCCCTAATATCCAACAAAATTCCAGGAAAAATCTCACAAAATTCCCTAAATCTTCTGAAAACTTGACCAAATTCCAGAAACGCCCCATAAAATCAGCACAGTTTCCCACAAAATTCAAAAAAAACCACCACAAAATTCCCTAAATCTTCTCAAAACACGACCAAATTCCAGAAAATTATCCCACCAAATCTCCACAAATTCCCACAAAATACATGAGAAATCCCTCAAGATCCCTAAATCTCCTCAATATCCCACAAAATCACACAAAAATCACCCAAAACCTCCACAAGTTTCCAAAAAATCTAAGAAAAATTCCTCAAAATTCTTCAAGTCTCCTCAGAATCCCACACAATTCCAGAAAAACCCCACAGAATTCCAGAGAAGTCCCACAAAACTCCCTAAATCATTTCAAAACCCTACCAATTCACAGGAATGTCCCACAAAATCTCTACCAATTCCCAGAACATCCCACAGAAATCCCACAAAAATCCCTAAATCTTCTGAAAACTCGACCAAATTCCAGAAACGCCCCATAAAATCAGCACAGTTTCCCACAAAATTCAAGAAAAAACACCACAAAATTCCCAAAATCTTTTCAAAATACCACAAAATTCTTGAAAAGCCCCACCAAATTCCCGAAACATCCCACAAAATGTCCCCAATACCCAACAAAATCCCAGAAAAATCCCACAAAATTCCCTAAATTTTCTCAAAACACAACCAAAATTCCAGAAAAATCCCACCGAATCTCCACAAATTCCCACAGAATACATGAAAAATCCCTGATAATTCGTCAGTTCTCTACAGAATCTCACCAAATTCCAGAAGAGTCCCTCAAAGTTCCACAAACATCCCACAAAATCTCCTCAATATCCAACAAAATTCAAGAAAAATCCCACAAAATTCTCTAAATCTTCTCAAAACACAACCAAAATTCCAGAAAAATCCCACCAAATCTCCACAAATTCCCACAGAATACATGAAAAATCCCTGATAATTCGTCAGTTCTCTACAGAATCTCACCAAATTCCAGAAAAGTCCCTCAAAGTTCCACAAACATCCCACAAATTCTCCCTAATATCCAACAAAATTCCAGGAAAAATCCCACAAAATTTCCTAAATCTTCTCAAAACACGACCAAATTCTAGAAAAATATCCCACCAAATCTCCACAAATTCCCACAAAATACATGAGAAATCCCTCAAGATCCCTAAATCGCCTCAATATCCCACAAAACCACACAAAAATCACACAAAACCTCCACAAGTTTCCACAAAATCTAAGGAAACTTCCTCAAAATTCTTCAAGTCTCCTCAGAATCCCACACAATTCCAGAAAAAACACACAAAATTCCAGAGAAGTCCCACAAAACTCCCTAAATCATTTCAAAACCCTACCAATTCACAGGAATGTCCCACAAAATCTCTACCAATTCCCAGAACATCCCACAAAAATCCCACAAAAATCCCTAAATCTTCTGAAAACTCGACCAAATTCCAGAAACGCCCCATAAAATCAGCACAGTTTCCCACAAAATTCAAGAAAAAACACCACAAAATTCCCAAAATCTTTTCAAAATACCACAAAATTCTTGAAAAGCCCCACCAAATTCCAGAAACATCCCACAAAATGTCCCCAATACCCAACAAAATCCCAGAAAAATCCCACAAAATTCCCTAAATTTTCTCAAAACACAACCAAAATTCCAGAAAAATCCCACCGAATCTCCACAAATTCCCACAGAATACATGAAAAATCCCTGATAATTCGTCAGTTCTCTACAGAATCTCACCAAATTCCAGAAGAGTCCCTCAAAGTTCCACAAACATCCCACAATATCTCCTCAATATCCAACAAAATTCAAGAAAAATCCCACAAAATTCTCTAAATCTTCTCAAAACACGGCCAAATTCCAGAAAAATCCCACCAAATCTCCACAAATTCCCACAGAATACATGAAAAATCCCTGATAATTCGTCAGTTCTCTACAGAATCTCACCAAATTCCAGAAAAGTCCCTCAAAGTTCCACAAACATCCCACAAATTCTCCCTAATATCCAACAAAATTCCAGGAAAAATCCCACAAAATTTCCTAAATCTTCTCAAAACACGACCAAATTCTAGAAAAATATCCCACCAAATCTCCACAAATTCCCACAAAATACATGAGAAATCCCTCAAGATCCCTAAATCGCCTCAATATCCCACAAAACCACACAAAAATCACACAAAACCTCCACAAGTTTCCACAAAATCTAAGGAAACTTCCTCAAAATTCTTCAAGTCTCCTCAGAATCCCACACAATTCCAGAAAAAACACACAAAATTCCAGAGAAGTCCCACAAAACTCCCTAAATCATTTCAAAACCCTACCAATTCACAGGAATGTCCCACAAAATCTCTACCAATTCCCAGAACATCCCACAAAAATCCCACAAAAATCCCTAAATCTTCTGAAAACTCGACCAAATTCCAGAAACGCCCCATAAAATCAGCACAGTTTCCCACAAAATTCAAGAAAAAACACCACAAAATTCCCAAAATCTTTTCAAAATACCACAAAATTCTTGAAAAGCCCCACCAAATTCCAGAAACATCCCACAAAATGTCCCCAATACCCAACAAAATCCCAGAAAAATCCCACAAAATTCCCTAAATTTTCTCAAAACACAACCAAAATTCCAGAAAAATCCCACCGAATCTCCACAAATTCCCACAGAATACATGAAAAATCCCTGATAATTCGTCAGTTCTCTACAGAATCTCCCCAAATTCCAGAAGAGTCCCTCAAAGTTCCACAAACATCCCACAATATCTCCTCAATATCCAACAAAATTCAAGAAAAATCCCACAAAATTCTCTAAATCTTCTCAAAACACGGCCAAATTCCAGAAAAATCCCACCAAATCTCCACAAATTCCCACAGAATACATGAAAAATCCCTGATAATTCGTCAGTTCTCTACAGAATCTCACCAAATTCCAGAAAAGTCCCTCAAAGTTCCACAAACATCCCACAAATTCTCCCTAATATCCAACAAAATTCCAGGAAAAATCCCACAAAATTTCCTAAATCTTCTCAAAACACGACCAAATTCTAGAAAAATATCCCACCAAATCTCCACAAATTCCCACAAAATACATGAGAAATCCCTCAAGATCCCTAAATCGCCTCAATATCCCACAAAACCACACAAAAATCACACAAAACCTCCACAAGTTTCCACAAAATCTAAGGAAACTTCCTCAAAATTCTTCAAGTCTCCTCAGAATCCCACACAATTCCAGAAAAAACACACAAAATTCCAGAGAAGACCCACAAAACTCCCTCAATCATTTCAAAACCCTACCAATTCACAGGAATGTCCCACAAAATCTCCACCAATTCCCAGAACATCCCACAAAAATCTCACAAAAATCCCTAACACTTCTGAAAACTCGACCAAATTCCAGAAACGCCCCATAAAATCAGCACAGTTTGCCACAAAATTCAAGAAAAAACACCACAAAATTCCCTAAATCTTTTCAAAATACCACAAAATTCCTGAAAAGCCCCACCAAATTCCCGAAACATCCCACAAAATGTCCTCAATACCCATCAAAATCCCAGAAAAATCCCACAAAATTCCCTAAATCTTCTCAAAACACGGCCAAATTCCAGAAAAATCCCACAGAATCTCCACAAATTCCCACAGAATACATGAAAAATCCCTGATAATTCGGCAGTTCTCTACAGAATCTCACCAAATTCCTAAAAAGTCCCTCAAAGTTCCACAAACATCCCACAAAATCTCCCTAATATCCAACAAAATTCCAGGAAAAATCTCACAAAATTCCCTAAATCTTCTGAAAACTTGACCAAATTCCAGAAACGCCCCATAAAATCAGCACAGTTTCCCACAAAATTCAAAAAAACACACCACAAAATTCCCTAAATCTTCTCAAAACACGACCAAATTCCAGAAAATTATCCCACCAAATCTCCACAAATTCCCACAAAATACATGAGAAATCCCTCAAGATCCCTAAATCTCCTCAATATCCCACAAAATCACACAAAAATCACCCAAAACCTCCACAAGTTTCCAAAAAATCTAAGAAAAATTCCTCAAAATTCTTCACTCTCCTCAGAATCCCACACAATTCCAGAAAAACCCCACAAAATTCCAGAGAAGTCCCACAAAACTCCCTAAATCATTTCAAAACCCTACCAATTCACAGGAATGTCCCACAAAATCTCTACCAATTCCCAGAACATCCCACAGAAATCCCACAAAAATCCCTAAATCTTCTGAAAACTCGACCAAATTCCAGAAACGCCCCATAAAATCAGCACAGTTTCCCACAAAATTCAAGAAAAAACACCACAAAATTCCCTAAACCTTTTCAAAATACCACAAAATTCTTGAAAAGCCCCACCAAATTCCCGAAACATCCCACAAAATGTCCTCAATATCCAACAAAATCCCAGAAAAGTCCCACAAAATTCCCTAAATCTTCTCAAAACTCTACCAAATTCCAGAAAAATCCCACCAAATCTCCACAAATTCCCACAGAATACATGAAAAATCCCTGATAATTTGTCAGTTCTCTACAGAATCTCACCAAATTCCAGAAAAGTCCCTCAAAGTTCCACAAATATCCCACAAAATCTCCCTAATATCCAACAAAATTCAAGAAAAATCCCACAAAATTCTCTAAATCTTCTCAAAACACGGCCAAATTCCAGAAAAATCCCACCAAATCTCCACAAATTCCCACAGAATACATGAAAAATCCCTGATAATTCGTCAGTTCTCTACAGAATCTCACCAAATTCCAGAAAAGTCCCTCAAAGTTCCACAAACATCCCACATAATCTCCCTAATATCCAACAAAATTCCAGGAAAAATCCCACAAAATTCCCTAAATGTTCTCAAAACACGACCAAATTCTAGAAAAATATCCCACCAAATCTCCACAAAATCCCACAAAATACATGAAAAATCCCTCAAGATCCCTAAATCGCCACAATATCCCACAAAATCCCACAAAAATCACACAAAACCTCCACAAGTTTCCACAAAATCTAAGAAAAATTCCTCAAAATTCTTCAAGTCTCCTCCAAACCACACAAAGTTCGTGAAAAGGCCCACCAAATTCCAGAAAAATCCCACAGAATCTCCACATATTCCCACAAAAATCTAAATCAAATTCCTCAAAATTCTTCAAGTCTTCTCAGAATCCCACACAATTCCAGAAAAACCCCACAAAATTCCAGAGAAGTCCCACAAAACTCCCTAAATCATTTCAAAACCCTACCAATTCACAGGAATGTCCCACAAAATCTCTACCAATTCCCAGAACATCCCACAAAAATCCCACAAAAATCCCTAAATCTTCTGAAAACTCGACCAAATTCCAGAAACGCCCCATAAAATCAGCACAGTTTCCCACAAAATTCAAGAAAAAACACCACAAAATTCCCAAAATCTTTTCAAAATACCACAAAATTCTTGAAAAGCCCCACCAAATTCCAGAAACATCCCACAAAATGTCCCCAATACCCAACAAAATCCCAGAAAAATCCCACAAAATTCCCTAAATTTTCTCAAAACACAACCAAAATTCCAGAAAAATCCCACCGAATCTCCACAAATTCCCACAGAATACATGAAAAATCCCTGATAATTCGTCAGTTCTCTACAGAATCTCACCAAATTCCAGAAGAGTCCCTCAAAGTTCCACAAACATCCCACAATATCTCCTCAATATCCAACAAAATTCAAGAAAAATCCCACAAAATTCTCTAAATCTTCTCAAAACACGGCCAAATTCCAGAAAAATCCCACCAAATCTCCACAAATTCCCACAGAATACATGAAAAATCCCTGATAATTCGTCAGTTCTCTACAGAATCTCACCAAATTCCAGAAAAGTCCCTCAAAGTTCCACAAACATCCCACAAATTCTCCCTAATATCCAACAAAATTCCAGGAAAAATCCCACAAAATTTCCTAAATCTTCTCAAAACACGACCAAATTCTAGAAAAATATCCCACCAAATCTCCACAAATTCCCACAAAATACATGAGAAATCCCTCAAGATCCCTAAATCGCCTCAATATCCCACAAAACCACACAAAAATCACACAAAACCTCCACAAGTTTCCACAAAATCTAAGGAAACTTCCTCAAAATTCTTCAAGTCTCCTCAGAATCCCACACAATTCCAGAAAAAACACACAAAATTCCAGAGAAGTCCCACAAAACTCCCTAAATCATTTCAAAACCCTACCAATTCACAGGAATGTCCCACAAAATCTCTACCAATTCCCAGAACATCCCACAAAAATCCCACAAAAATCCCTAAATCTTCTGAAAACTCGACCAAATTCCAGAAACGCCCCATAAAATCAGCACAGTTTCCCACAAAATTCAAGAAAAAACACCACAAAATTCCCAAAATCTTTTCAAAATACCACAAAATTCTTGAAAAGCCCCACCAAATTCCAGAAACATCCCACAAAATGTCCCCAATACCCAACAAAATCCCAGAAAAATCCCACAAAATTCCCTAAATTTTCTCAAAACACAACCAAAATTCCAGAAAAATCCCACCGAATCTCCACAAATTCCCACAGAATACATGAAAAATCCCTGATAATTCGTCAGTTCTCTACAGAATCTCACCAAATTCCAGAAGAGTCCCTCAAAGTTCCACAAACATCCCACAATATCTCCTCAATATCCAACAAAATTCAAGAAAAATCCCACAAAATTCTCTAAATCTTCTCAAAACACGGCCAAATTCCAGAAAAATCCCACCAAATCTCCACAAATTCCCACAGAATACATGAAAAATCCCTGATAATTCGTCAGTTCTCTACAGAATCTCACCAAATTCCAGAAAAGTCCCTCAAAGTTCCACAAACATCCCACAAATTCTCCCTAATATCCAACAAAATTCCAGGAAAAATCCCACAAAATTTCCTAAATCTTCTCAAAACACGACCAAATTCTAGAAAAATATCCCACCAAATCTCCACAAATTCCCACAAAATACATGAGAAATCCCTCAAGATCCCTAAATCGCCTCAATATCCCACAAAACCACACAAAAATCACACAAAACCTCCACAAGTTTCCACAAAATCTAAGGAAACTTCCTCAAAATTCTTCAAGTCTCCTCAGAATCCCACACAATTCCAGAAAAAACACACAAAATTCCAGAGAAGACCCACAAAACTCCCTCAATCATTTCAAAACCCTACCAATTCACAGGAATGTCCCACAAAATCTCCACCAATTCCCAGAACATCCCACAAAAATCTCACAAAAATCCCTAACACTTCTGAAAACTCGACCAAATTCCAGAAACGCCCCATAAAATCAGCACAGTTTGCCACAAAATTCAAGAAAAAACACCACAAAATTCCCTAAATCTTTTCAAAATACCACAAAATTCCTGAAAAGCCCCACCAAATTCCCGAAACATCCCACAAAATGTCCTCAATACCCATCAAAATCCCAGAAAAATCCCACAAAATTCCCTAAATCTTCTCAAAACACGGCCAAATTCCAGAAAAATCCCACAGAATCTCCACAAATTCCCACAGAATACATGAAAAATCCCTGATAATTCGGCAGTTCTCTACAGAATCTCACCAAATTCCTAAAAAGTCCCTCAAAGTTCCACAAACATCCCACAAAATCTCCCTAATATCCAACAAAATTCCAGGAAAAATCTCACAAAATTCCCTAAATCTTCTGAAAACTTGACCAAATTCCAGAAACGCCCCATAAAATCAGCACAGTTTCCCACAAAATTCAAAAAAACACACCACAAAATTCCCTAAATCTTCTCAAAACACGACCAAATTCCAGAAAATTATCCCACCAAATCTCCACAAATTCCCACAAAATACATGAGAAATCCCTCAAGATCCCTAAATCTCCTCAATATCCCACAAAATCACACAAAAATCACCCAAAACCTCCACAAGTTTCCAAAAAATCTAAGAAAAATTCCTCAAAATTCTTCACTCTCCTCAGAATCCCACACAATTCCAGAAAAACCCCACAAAATTCCAGAGAAGTCCCACAAAACTCCCTAAATCATTTCAAAACCCTACCAATTCACAGGAATGTCCCACAAAATCTCTACCAATTCCCAGAACATCCCACAGAAATCCCACAAAAATCCCTAAATCTTCTGAAAACTCGACCAAATTCCAGAAACGCCCCATAAAATCAGCACAGTTTCCCACAAAATTCAAGAAAAAACACCACAAAATTCCCTAAACCTTTTCAAAATACCACAAAATTCTTGAAAAGCCCCACCAAATTCCCGAAACATCCCACAAAATGTCCTCAATATCCAACAAAATCCCAGAAAAGTCCCACAAAATTCCCTAAATCTTCTCAAAACTCTACCAAATTCCAGAAAAATCCCACCAAATCTCCACAAATTCCCACAGAATACATGAAAAATCCCTGATAATTTGTCAGTTCTCTACAGAATCTCACCAAATTCCAGAAAAGTCCCTCAAAGTTCCACAAATATCCCACAAAATCTCCCTAATATCCAACAAAATTCAAGAAAAATCCCACAAAATTCTCTAAATCTTCTCAAAACAGACCAAATTCCAGAAAAATCCCACCAAATCTCCACAAATTCCCACAGAATACATGAAAAATCCCTGATAATTCGTCAGTTCTCTACAGAATCTCACCAAATTCCAGAAAAGTCCCTCAAAGTTCCACAAACATCCCACAAATTCTCCCTAATATCCAACAAAATTCCAGGAAAAATCCCACAAAATTTCCTAAATCTTCTCAAAACACGACCAAATTCTAGAAAAATATCCCACCAAATCTCCACAAATTCCCACAAAATACATGAGAAATCCCTCAAGATCCCTAAATCGCCTCAATATCCCACAAAACCACACAAAAATCACACAAAACCTCCACAAGTTTCCACAAAATCTAAGGAAACTTCCTCAAAATTCTTCAAGTCTCCTCAGAATCCCACACAATTCCAGAAAAAACACACAAAATTCCAGAGAAGACCCACAAAACTCCCTCAATCATTTCAAAACCCTACCAATTCACAGGAATGTCCCACAAAATCTCCACCAATTCCCAGAACATCCCACAAAAATCTCACAAAAATCCCTAACACTTCTGAAAACTCGACCAAATTCCAGAAACGCCCCATAAAATCAGCACAGTTTCCCACAAAATTCAAGAAAAAACACCACAAAATTCTCTAAATCTTTTCAAAATACCACAAAATTCCTGAAAAGCCCCACCAAATTCCAGAAACATCCCACAAAATGTCCTCAATATCCAACAAAATCCCAGAAAAGTCCCACAAAATTCCCTAAATCTTCTCAAAACACGGCCAAATTCCAGAAAAATCCCACAGAATCTCCACAAATTCCCACAGAATACATGAAAAATCCCTGATAATTCGGCAGTTCTCTACAGAATCTCACCAAATTCCTAAAAAGTCCCTCAAAGTTCCACAAACATCCCACAAAATCTCCCTAATATCCAACAAAATTCCAGGAAAAATCTCACAAAATTCCCTAAATCTTCTGAAAACTTGACCAAATTCCAGAAACGCCCCATAAAATCAGCACAGTTTCCCACAAAATTCAAAAAAAACCACCACAAAATTCCCTAAATCTTCTCAAAACACGACCAAATTCCAGAAAATTATCCCACCAAATCTCCACAAATTCCCACAAAATACATGAGAAATCCCTCAAGATCCCTAAATCTCCTCAATATCCCACAAAATCACACAAAAATCACCCAAAACCTCCACAAGTTTCCAAAAAATCTAAGAAAAATTCCTCAAAATTCTTCAAGTCTCCTCAGAATCCCACACAATTCCAGAAAAACCCCACAGAATTCCAGAGAAGTCCCACAAAACTCCCTAAATCATTTCAAAACCCTACCAATTCACAGGAATGTCCCACAAAATCTCTACCAATTCCCAGAACATCCCACAGAAATCCCACAAAAATCCCTAAATCTTCTGAAAACTCGACCAAATTCCAGAAACGCCCCATAAAATCAGCACAGTTTCCCACAAAATTCAAGAAAAAACACCACAAAATTCCCAAAATCTTTTCAAAATACCACAAAATTCTTGAAAAGCCCCACCAAATTCCCGAAACATCCCACAAAATGTCCCCAATACCCAACAAAATCCCAGAAAAATCCCACAAAATTCCCTAAATTTTCTCAAAACACAACCAAAATTCCAGAAAAATCCCACCGAATCTCCACAAATTCCCACAGAATACATGAAAAATCCCTGATAATTCGTCAGTTCTCTACAGAATCTCACCAAATTCCAGAAGAGTCCCTCAAAGTTCCACAAACATCCCACAAAATCTCCTCAATATCCAACAAAATTCAAGAAAAATCCCACAAAATTCTCTAAATCTTCTCAAAACACGGCCAAATTCCAGAAAAATCCCACCAAATCTCCACAAATTCCCACAGAATACATGAAAAATCCCTGATAATTCGTCAGTTCTCTACAGAATCTCACCAAATTCCAGAAAAGTCCCTCAAAGTTCCACAAACATCCCACAAATTCTCCCTAATATCCAACAAAATTCCAGGAAAAATCCCACAAAATTTCCTAAATCTTCTCAAAACACGACCAAATTCTAGAAAAATATCCCACCAAATCTCCACAAATTCCCACAAAATACATGAGAAATCCCTCAAGATCCCTAAATCGCCTCAATATCCCACAAAACCACACAAAAATCACACAAAACCTCCACAAGTTTCCACAAAATCTAAGGAAACTTCCTCAAAATTCTTCAAGTCTCCTCAGAATCCCACACAATTCCAGAAAAAACACACAAAATTCCAGAGAAGTCCCACAAAACTCCCTAAATCATTTCAAAACCCTACCAATTCACAGGAATGTCCCACAAAATCTCTACCAATTCCCAGAACATCCCACAAAAATCCCACAAAAATCCCTAAATCTTCTGAAAACTCGACCAAATTCCAGAAACGCCCCATAAAATCAGCACAGTTTCCCACAAAATTCAAGAAAAAACACCACAAAATTCCCAAAATCTTTTCAAAATACCACAAAATTCTTGAAAAGCCCCACCAAATTCCAGAAACATCCCACAAAATGTCCCCAATACCCAACAAAATCCCAGAAAAATCCCACAAAATTCCCTAAATTTTCTCAAAACACAACCAAAATTCCAGAAAAATCCCACCGAATCTCCACAAATTCCCACAGAATACATGAAAAATCCCTGATAATTCGTCAGTTCTCTACAGAATCTCACCAAATTCCAGAAGAGTCCCTCAAAGTTCCACAAACATCCCACAATATCTCCTCAATATCCAACAAAATTCAAGAAAAATCCCACAAAATTCTCTAAATCTTCTCAAAACACGGCCAAATTCCAGAAAAATCCCACCAAATCTCCACAAATTCCCACAGAATACATGAAAAATCCCTGATAATTCGTCAGTTCTCTACAGAATCTCACCAAATTCCAGAAAAGTCCCTCAAAGTTCCACAAACATCCCACAAATTCTCCCTAATATCCAACAAAATTCCAGGAAAAATCCCACAAAATTTCCTAAATCTTCTCAAAACACGACCAAATTCTAGAAAAATATCCCACCAAATCTCCACAAATTCCCACAAAATACATGAGAAATCCCTCAAGATCCCTAAATCGCCTCAATATCCCACAAAACCACACAAAAATCACACAAAACCTCCACAAGTTTCCACAAAATCTAAGGAAACTTCCTCAAAATTCTTCAAGTCTCCTCAGAATCCCACACAATTCCAGAAAAAACACACAAAATTCCAGAGAAGTCCCACAAAACTCCCTAAATCATTTCAAAACCCTACCAATTCACAGGAATGTCCCACAAAATCTCTACCAATTCCCAGAACATCCCACAAAAATCCCACAAAAATCCCTAAATCTTCTGAAAACTCGACCAAATTCCAGAAACGCCCCATAAAATCAGCACAGTTTCCCACAAAATTCAAGAAAAAACACCACAAAATTCCCAAAATCTTTTCAAAATACCACAAAATTCTTGAAAAGCCCCACCAAATTCCAGAAACATCCCACAAAATGTCCCCAATACCCAACAAAATCCCAGAAAAATCCCACAAAATTCCCTAAATTTTCTCAAAACACAACCAAAATTCCAGAAAAATCCCACCGAATCTCCACAAATTCCCACAGAATACATGAAAAATCCCTGATAATTCGTCAGTTCTCTACAGAATCTCACCAAATTCCAGAAGAGTCCCTCAAAGTTCCACAAACATCCCACAATATCTCCTCAATATCCAACAAAATTCAAGAAAAATCCCACAAAATTCTCTAAATCTTCTCAAAACACGGCCAAATTCCAGAAAAATCCCACCAAATCTCCACAAATTCCCACAGAATACATGAAAAATCCCTGATAATTCGTCAGTTCTCTACAGAATCTCACCAAATTCCAGAAAAGTCCCTCAAAGTTCCACAAACATCCCACAAATTCTCCCTAATATCCAACAAAATTCCAGGAAAAATCCCACAAAATTTCCTAAATCTTCTCAAAACACGACCAAATTCTAGAAAAATATCCCACCAAATCTCCACAAATTCCCACAAAATACATGAGAAATCCCTCAAGATCCCTAAATCGCCTCAATATCCCACAAAACCACACAAAAATCACACAAAACCTCCACAAGTTTCCACAAAATCTAAGGAAACTTCCTCAAAATTCTTCAAGTCTCCTCAGAATCCCACACAATTCCAGAAAAAACACACAAAATTCCAGAGAAGACCCACAAAACTCCCTCAATCATTTCAAAACCCTACCAATTCACAGGAATGTCCCACAAAATCTCCACCAATTCCCAGAACATCCCACAAAAATCTCACAAAAATCCCTAACACTTCTGAAAACTCGACCAAATTCCAGAAACGCCCCATAAAATCAGCACAGTTTGCCACAAAATTCAAGAAAAAACACCACAAAATTCCCTAAATCTTTTCAAAATACCACAAAATTCCTGAAAAGCCCCACCAAATTCCCGAAACATCCCACAAAATGTCCTCAATACCCATCAAAATCCCAGAAAAATCCCACAAAATTCCCTAAATCTTCTCAAAACACGGCCAAATTCCAGAAAAATCCCACAGAATCTCCACAAATTCCCACAGAATACATGAAAAATCCCTGATAATTCGGCAGTTCTCTACAGAATCTCACCAAATTCCTAAAAAGTCCCTCAAAGTTCCACAAACATCCCACAAAATCTCCCTAATATCCAACAAAATTCCAGGAAAAATCTCACAAAATTCCCTAAATCTTCTGAAAACTTGACCAAATTCCAGAAACGCCCCATAAAATCAGCACAGTTTCCCACAAAATTCAAAAAAACACACCACAAAATTCCCTAAATCTTCTCAAAACACGACCAAATTCCAGAAAATTATCCCACCAAATCTCCACAAATTCCCACAAAATACATGAGAAATCCCTCAAGATCCCTAAATCTCCTCAATATCCCACAAAATCACACAAAAATCACCCAAAACCTCCACAAGTTTCCAAAAAATCTAAGAAAAATTCCTCAAAATTCTTCACTCTCCTCAGAATCCCACACAATTCCAGAAAAACCCCACAAAATTCCAGAGAAGTCCCACAAAACTCCCTAAATCATTTCAAAACCCTACCAATTCACAGGAATGTCCCACAAAATCTCTACCAATTCCCAGAACATCCCACAGAAATCCCACAAAAATCCCTAAATCTTCTGAAAACTCGACCAAATTCCAGAAACGCCCCATAAAATCAGCACAGTTTCCCACAAAATTCAAGAAAAAACACCACAAAATTCCCTAAACCTTTTCAAAATACCACAAAATTCTTGAAAAGCCCCACCAAATTCCCGAAACATCCCACAAAATGTCCTCAATATCCAACAAAATCCCAGAAAAGTCCCACAAAATTCCCTAAATCTTCTCAAAACTCTACCAAATTCCAGAAAAATCCCACCAAATCTCCACAAATTCCCACAGAATACATGAAAAATCCCTGATAATTTGTCAGTTCTCTACAGAATCTCACCAAATTCCAGAAAAGTCCCTCAAAGTTCCACAAATATCCCACAAAATCTCCCTAATATCCAACAAAATTCAAGAAAAATCCCACAAAATTCTCTAAATCTTCTCAAAACAGACCAAATTCCAGAAAAATCCCACCAAATCTCCACAAATTCCCACAGAATACATGAAAAATCCCTGATAATTCGTCAGTTCTCTACAGAATCTCACCAAATTCCAGAAAAGTCCCTCAAAGTTCCACAAACATCCCACAAATTCTCCCTAATATCCAACAAAATTCCAGGAAAAATCCCACAAAATTTCCTAAATCTTCTCAAAACACGACCAAATTCTAGAAAAATATCCCACCAAATCTCCACAAATTCCCACAAAATACATGAGAAATCCCTCAAGATCCCTAAATCGCCTCAATATCCCACAAAACCACACAAAAATCACACAAAACCTCCACAAGTTTCCACAAAATCTAAGGAAACTTCCTCAAAATTCTTCAAGTCTCCTCAGAATCCCACACAATTCCAGAAAAAACACACAAAATTCCAGAGAAGACCCACAAAACTCCCTCAATCATTTCAAAACCCTACCAATTCACAGGAATGTCCCACAAAATCTCCACCAATTCCCAGAACATCCCACAAAAATCTCACAAAAATCCCTAACACTTCTGAAAACTCGACCAAATTCCAGAAACGCCCCATAAAATCAGCACAGTTTCCCACAAAATTCAAGAAAAAACACCACAAAATTCTCTAAATCTTTTCAAAATACCACAAAATTCCTGAAAAGCCCCACCAAATTCCAGAAACATCCCACAAAATGTCCTCAATATCCAACAAAATCCCAGAAAAGTCCCACAAAATTCCCTAAATCTTCTCAAAACACGGCCAAATTCCAGAAAAATCCCACAGAATCTCCACAAATTCCCACAGAATACATGAAAAATCCCTGATAATTCGGCAGTTCTCTACAGAATCTCACCAAATTCCTAAAAAGTCCCTCAAAGTTCCACAAACATCCCACAAAATCTCCCTAATATCCAACAAAATTCCAGGAAAAATCTCACAAAATTCCCTAAATCTTCTGAAAACTTGACCAAATTCCAGAAACGCCCCATAAAATCAGCACAGTTTCCCACAAAATTCAAAAAAAACCACCACAAAATTCCCTAAATCTTCTCAAAACACGACCAAATTCCAGAAAATTATCCCACCAAATCTCCACAAATTCCCACAAAATACATGAGAAATCCCTCAAGATCCCTAAATCTCCTCAATATCCCACAAAATCACACAAAAATCACCCAAAACCTCCACAAGTTTCCAAAAAATCTAAGAAAAATTCCTCAAAATTCTTCAAGTCTCCTCAGAATCCCACACAATTCCAGAAAAACCCCACAGAATTCCAGAGAAGTCCCACAAAACTCCCTAAATCATTTCAAAACCCTACCAATTCACAGGAATGTCCCACAAAATCTCTACCAATTCCCAGAACATCCCACAGAAATCCCACAAAAATCCCTAAATCTTCTGAAAACTCGACCAAATTCCAGAAACGCCCCATAAAATCAGCACAGTTTCCCACAAAATTCAAGAAAAAACACCACAAAATTCCCAAAATCTTTTCAAAATACCACAAAATTCTTGAAAAGCCCCACCAAATTCCCGAAACATCCCACAAAATGTCCCCAATACCCAACAAAATCCCAGAAAAATCCCACAAAATTCCCTAAATTTTCTCAAAACACAACCAAAATTCCAGAAAAATCCCACCGAATCTCCACAAATTCCCACAGAATACATGAAAAATCCCTGATAATTCGTCAGTTCTCTACAGAATCTCACCAAATTCCAGAAGAGTCCCTCAAAGTTCCACAAACATCCCACAAAATCTCCTCAATATCCAACAAAATTCAAGAAAAATCCCACAAAATTCTCTAAATCTTCTCAAAACACGGCCAAATTCCAGAAAAATCCCACCAAATCTCCACAAATTCCCACAGAATACATGAAAAATCCCTGATAATTCGTCAGTTCTCTACAGAATCTCACCAAATTCCAGAAAAGTCCCTCAAAGTTCCACAAACATCCCACAAATTCTCCCTAATATCCAACAAAATTCCAGGAAAAATCCCACAAAATTTCCTAAATCTTCTCAAAACACGACCAAATTCTAGAAAAATATCCCACCAAATCTCCACAAATTCCCACAAAATACATGAGAAATCCCTCAAGATCCCTAAATCGCCTCAATATCCCACAAAACCACACAAAAATCACACAAAACCTCCACAAGTTTCCACAAAATCTAAGGAAACTTCCTCAAAATTCTTCAAGTCTCCTCAGAATCCCACACAATTCCAGAAAAAACACACAAAATTCCAGAGAAGTCCCACAAAACTCCCTAAATCATTTCAAAACCCTACCAATTCACAGGAATGTCCCACAAAATCTCTACCAATTCCCAGAACATCCCACAAAAATCCCACAAAAATCCCTAAATCTTCTGAAAACTCGACCAAATTCCAGAAACGCCCCATAAAATCAGCACAGTTTCCCACAAAATTCAAGAAAAAACACCACAAAATTCCCAAAATCTTTTCAAAATACCACAAAATTCTTGAAAAGCCCCACCAAATTCCAGAAACATCCCACAAAATGTCCCCAATACCCAACAAAATCCCAGAAAAATCCCACAAAATTCCCTAAATTTTCTCAAAACACAACCAAAATTCCAGAAAAATCCCACCGAATCTCCACAAATTCCCACAGAATACATGAAAAATCCCTGATAATTCGTCAGTTCTCTACAGAATCTCACCAAATTCCAGAAGAGTCCCTCAAAGTTCCACAAACATCCCACAATATCTCCTCAATATCCAACAAAATTCAAGAAAAATCCCACAAAATTCTCTAAATCTTCTCAAAACACGGCCAAATTCCAGAAAAATCCCACCAAATCTCCACAAATTCCCACAGAATACATGAAAAATCCCTGATAATTCGTCAGTTCTCTACAGAATCTCACCAAATTCCAGAAAAGTCCCTCAAAGTTCCACAAACATCCCACAAATTCTCCCTAATATCCAACAAAATTCCAGGAAAAATCCCACAAAATTTCCTAAATCTTCTCAAAACACGACCAAATTCTAGAAAAATATCCCACCAAATCTCCACAAATTCCCACAAAATACATGAGAAATCCCTCAAGATCCCTAAATCGCCTCAATATCCCACAAAACCACACAAAAATCACACAAAACCTCCACAAGTTTCCACAAAATCTAAGGAAACTTCCTCAAAATTCTTCAAGTCTCCTCAGAATCCCACACAATTCCAGAAAAAACACACAAAATTCCAGAGAAGTCCCACAAAACTCCCTAAATCATTTCAAAACCCTACCAATTCACAGGAATGTCCCACAAAATCTCTACCAATTCCCAGAACATCCCACAAAAATCCCACAAAAATCCCTAAATCTTCTGAAAACTCGACCAAATTCCAGAAACGCCCCATAAAATCAGCACAGTTTCCCACAAAATTCAAGAAAAAACACCACAAAATTCCCAAAATCTTTTCAAAATACCACAAAATTCTTGAAAAGCCCCACCAAATTCCAGAAACATCCCACAAAATGTCCCCAATACCCAACAAAATCCCAGAAAAATCCCACAAAATTCCCTAAATTTTCTCAAAACACAACCAAAATTCCAGAAAAATCCCACCGAATCTCCACAAATTCCCACAGAATACATGAAAAATCCCTGATAATTCGTCAGTTCTCTACAGAATCTCACCAAATTCCAGAAGAGTCCCTCAAAGTTCCACAAACATCCCACAATATCTCCTCAATATCCAACAAAATTCAAGAAAAATCCCACAAAATTCTCTAAATCTTCTCAAAACACGGCCAAATTCCAGAAAAATCCCACCAAATCTCCACAAATTCCCACAGAATACATGAAAAATCCCTGATAATTCGTCAGTTCTCTACAGAATCTCACCAAATTCCAGAAAAGTCCCTCAAAGTTCCACAAACATCCCACAAATTCTCCCTAATATCCAACAAAATTCCAGGAAAAATCCCACAAAATTTCCTAAATCTTCTCAAAACACGACCAAATTCTAGAAAAATATCCCACCAAATCTCCACAAATTCCCACAAAATACATGAGAAATCCCTCAAGATCCCTAAATCGCCTCAATATCCCACAAAACCACACAAAAATCACACAAAACCTCCACAAGTTTCCACAAAATCTAAGGAAACTTCCTCAAAATTCTTCAAGTCTCCTCAGAATCCCACACAATTCCAGAAAAAACACACAAAATTCCAGAGAAGACCCACAAAACTCCCTCAATCATTTCAAAACCCTACCAATTCACAGGAATGTCCCACAAAATCTCCACCAATTCCCAGAACATCCCACAAAAATCTCACAAAAATCCCTAACACTTCTGAAAACTCGACCAAATTCCAGAAACGCCCCATAAAATCAGCACAGTTTGCCACAAAATTCAAGAAAAAACACCACAAAATTCCCTAAATCTTTTCAAAATACCACAAAATTCCTGAAAAGCCCCACCAAATTCCCGAAACATCCCACAAAATGTCCTCAATACCCATCAAAATCCCAGAAAAATCCCACAAAATTCCCTAAATCTTCTCAAAACACGGCCAAATTCCAGAAAAATCCCACAGAATCTCCACAAATTCCCACAGAATACATGAAAAATCCCTGATAATTCGGCAGTTCTCTACAGAATCTCACCAAATTCCTAAAAAGTCCCTCAAAGTTCCACAAACATCCCACAAAATCTCCCTAATATCCAACAAAATTCCAGGAAAAATCTCACAAAATTCCCTAAATCTTCTGAAAACTTGACCAAATTCCAGAAACGCCCCATAAAATCAGCACAGTTTCCCACAAAATTCAAAAAAACACACCACAAAATTCCCTAAATCTTCTCAAAACACGACCAAATTCCAGAAAATTATCCCACCAAATCTCCACAAATTCCCACAAAATACATGAGAAATCCCTCAAGATCCCTAAATCTCCTCAATATCCCACAAAATCACACAAAAATCACCCAAAACCTCCACAAGTTTCCAAAAAATCTAAGAAAAATTCCTCAAAATTCTTCACTCTCCTCAGAATCCCACACAATTCCAGAAAAACCCCACAAAATTCCAGAGAAGTCCCACAAAACTCCCTAAATCATTTCAAAACCCTACCAATTCACAGGAATGTCCCACAAAATCTCCACCAATTCCCAGAACATCCCACAGAAATCCCACAAAAATCCCTAAATCTTCTGAAAACTCGACCAAATTCCAGAAACGCCCCATAAAATCAGCACAGTTTCCCACAAAATTCAAGAAAAAACACCACAAAATTCCCTAAACCTTTTCAAAATACCACAAAATTCTTGAAAAGCCCCACCAAATTCCCGAAACATCCCACAAAATGTCCTCAATATCCAACAAAATCCCAGAAAAGTCCCACAAAATTCCCTAAATCTTCTCAAAACTCTACCAAATTCCAGAAAAATCCCACCAAATCTCCACAAATTCCCACAGAATACATGAAAAATCCCTGATAATTTGTCAGTTCTCTACAGAATCTCACCAAATTCCAGAAAAGTCCCTCAAAGTTCCACAAATATCCCACAAAATCTCCCTAATATCCAACAAAATTCAAGAAAAATCCCACAAAATTCTCTAAATCTTCTCAAAACACGGCCAAATTCCAGAAAAATCCCACCAAATCTCCACAAATTCCCACAGAATACATGAAAAATCCCTGATAATTCGTCAGTTCTCTACAGAATCTCACCAAATTCCAGAAAAGTCCCTCAAAGTTCCACAAACATCCCACAAATTCTCCCTAATATCCAACAAAATTCCAGGAAAAATCCCACAAAATTTCCTAAATCTTCTCAAAACACGACCAAATTCTAGAAAAATATCCCACCAAATCTCCACAAATTCCCACAAAATACATGAGAAATCCCTCAAGATCCCTAAATCGCCTCAATATCCCACAAAACCACACAAAAATCACACAAAACCTCCACAAGTTTCCACAAAATCTAAGGAAACTTCCTCAAAATTCTTCAAGTCTCCTCAGAATCCCACACAATTCCAGAAAAAACACACAAAATTCCAGAGAAGACCCACAAAACTCCCTCAATCATTTCAAAACCCTACCAATTCACAGGAATGTCCCACAAAATCTCCACCAATTCCCAGAACATCCCACAAAAATCTCACAAAAATCCCTAACACTTCTGAAAACTCGACCAAATTCCAGAAACGCCCCATAAAATCAGCACAGTTTCCCACAAAATTCAAGAAAAAACACCACAAAATTCTCTAAATCTTTTCAAAATACCACAAAATTCCTGAAAAGCCCCACCAAATTCCCGAAACATCCCACAAAATGTCCTCAATATCCAACAAAATCCCAGAAAAGTCCCACAAAATTCCCTAAATCTTCTCAAAACACGGCCAAATTCCAGAAAAATCCCACAGAATCTCCACAAATTCCCACAGAATACATGAAAAATCCCTGATAATTCGGCAGTTCTCTACAGAATCTCACCAAATTCCTAAAAAGTCCCTCAAAGTTCCACAAACATTCCACAAAATCTCCCTAATATCCAACAAAATTCCAGGAAAAATCTCACAAAATTCCCTAAAACTTCTGAAAACTTGACCAAATTCCAGAAACGCCCCATAAAATCAGCACAGTTTCCCACAAAATTCAAAAAAAAACACCACAAAATTCCCTAAATCTTCTCAAAACACGACCAAATTCCAGAAAATTATCCCACCAAATCTCCACAAATTCCCACAAAATACATGAGAAATCCCTCAAGATCCCTAAATCTCCTCAATATCCCACAAAATCACACAAAAATCACCCAAAACCTCCTCAAGTTTCCAAAAAATCTAAGAAAAATTCCTCAAAATTCTTCAAGTCTCCTCAGAATCCCACACAATTCCAGAAAAACCCCACAGAATTCCAGAGAAGTCCCACAAAACTCCCTAAATCATTTCAAAACCCTACCAATTCACAGGAATGTCCCACAAAATCTCTACCAATTCCCAGAACATCCCACAGAAATCCCACAAAAATCCCTAAATCTTCTGAAAACTCGACCAAATTCCAGAAACGCCCCATAAAATCAGCACAGTTTCCCACAAAATTCAAGAAAAAACACCACAAAATTCCCTAAATCTTTTCAAAATACCAAAAAATTCCTGAAAAGCCCCACCAAATTCCCGAAACATCCCACAAAATGTCCTCAATATCCAACAAAATCCCAGAAAAGTCCCACAAAATTCCCTAAATCTTCTCAAAACACGGCCAAATTCCAGAAAAATCCCACAGAATCTCCACAAATTCCCACAGAATACATGAAAAATCCCTGATAATTCGGCAGTTCTCTACAGAATCTCACCAAATTCCTAAAAAGTCCCTCAAAGTTCCACAAACATCCCACAAAATCTCCCTAATATCCAACAAAATTCCAGGAAAAATCTCACAAAATTCCCTAAATCTTCTGAAAACTTGACCAAATTCCAGAAACGCCCCATAAAATCAGCACAGTTTCCCACAAAATTCAAAAAAAAACACCACAAAATTCCCTAAATCTTCTCAAAACACGACCAAATTCCAGAAAATTATCCCACCAAATCTCCACAAATTCCCACAAAATACATGAGAAATCCCTCAAGATCCCTAAATCTCCTCAATATCCCACAAAATCACACAAAAATCACCCAAAACCTCCACAAGTTTCCAAAAAATCTAAGAAAAATTCCTCAAAATTCTTCAAGTCTCCTCAGAATCCCACACAATTCCAGAAAAACCCCACAAAATTCCAGAGAAGTCCCACAAAACTCCCTAAATCATTTCAAAACCCTACCAATTCACAGGAATGTCCCACAAAATCTCTACCAATTCCCAGAACATCCCACAGAAATCCCACAAAAATCCCTAAATCTTCTGAAAACTCGACCAAATTCCAGAAACGCCCCATAAAATCAGCACAGTTTCCCACAAAATTCAAGAAAAAACACCACAAAATTCCCTAAACCTTTTCAAAATACCACAAAATTCTTGAAAAGCCCCACCAAATTCCCGAAACATCCCACAAAATCTCCTCAATATCCAACAAAATCCCAGAAAAGTCCCACAAAATTCCCTAAATCTTCTCAAAACTCTACCAAATTCCAGAAAAATCCCACCAAATCTCCACAAATTCCCACAGAATACATGAAAAATCCCTGATAATTTGTCAGTTCTCTACAGAATCTCACCAAATTCCAGAAAAGTCCCTCAAAGTTCCACAAATATCCCACAAAATCTCCCTAATATCCAACAAAATTCCAGGAAAAATCCCACAAAATTCCCTAAAGCTTCTCAAAACACGACCAAATTCTGGAAAAATATCCCACCAAATCTCCACAAATTCCCACAAAATACATGAAAAATCCCTCAAGATCCCTAAATCGCCACAATATCCCACAAAATCCCACAAAAATCACACAAAACCTCCACAAGTTTCCACAAAATCTAAGAAAAATTCCTCAAAATTCTTCAAGTCTCCTCAAAACCACACAAAGTTCGTGAAAAGGCCCACCAAATTCCAGAAAAATCCCACAGAATCTCCACAAATTCCCACAAAAATCTAAATCAAATTCCTCAAAATTCTTCAAGTCTCCTCAGAATCCCACACAATTCCAGAAAAACCCCACAAAATTCCAGAGAAGTCCCACAAAACTCCATAAATCATTTCAAAACCCTACCAATTCACAGGAATGTCCCACAAAATCTCTACCAATTCCCAGAACATCCCACAGAAATCCCACAAAAATCCCTAAATCTTCTGAAAACTCGACCAAATTCCAGAAACGCCCCATAAAATCAGCACAGTTTCCCACAAAATTCAAGAAAAAACACCACAAAATTCCCTAAATCTTTTCAAAATACCACAAAATTCCTGAAAAGCCCCACCAAATCCTGAAAAATCCCACAAAATGTCCTCAATATCCAACAAAATCCCAGAAAAGTCCCACAAAATTCCCTAAATCTTCTCAAAACACGGCCAAATTCCAGAAAAATCCCACCGAATCTCCACAAATTCCCACAGAATACATGAAAAATCCCTGATAATTCGTCAGTTCTCTACAGAATCTCACCAAATTCCAGAAGAGTCCCTCAAAGTTCCACAAACATCGCACAAAATCTCCTCAATATCCAACAAAATTCAAGAAAAATCCCACAAAATTCTCTAAATCTTCTCAAAACACGGCCAAATTCCAGAAAAATCCCACCAAATCTCCACAAATTCCCACAGAATACATGAAAAATCCCTGATAATTCGTCAGTTCTCTACAGAATCTCACCAAATTCCAGAAAAGTCCCTCAAAGTTCCACAAACATCCCACAAATTCTCCCTAATATCCAACAAAATTCAAGAAAAATCCCACAAAATTTCCTAAATCTTCTCAAAACACGACCAAATTCTAGAAAAATATCCCACCAAATCTCCACAAATTCCCACAAAATACATGAGAAATCCCTCAAGATCCCTAAATCGCCTCAATATCCCACAAAACCACACAAAAATCTCACAAAACCTCCACAAGTTTCCACAAAATGTAAGAAAAATTCCTCAAAATTCTTCAAGTCTCCTCAGAATCCCACACAATTCCAGAAAAAACACACAAAATTCCAGAGAAGACCCACAAAACTCCCTCAATCATTTCAAAACCCTACCAATTCACAGGAATGTCCCACAAAATCTCCACCAATTCCCAGAACATCCCACAAAAATCTCACAAAAATCCCTAACACTTCTGAAAACTCGACCAAATTCCAGAAACGCCCCATAAAATCAGCACAGTTTCCCACAAAATTCAAGAAAAAACACCACAAAATTCCCTAAATCTTTTCAAAATACCACAAAATTCCTGAAAAGCCCCACCAAATTCCCGAAACATCCCACAAAATGTCCTCAATATCCAACAAAATCCCAGAAAAGTCCCACAAAATTCCCTAAATCTTCTCAAAACACGGCCAAAATCCACAAAAATCCCACCAAATCTCCACAAATTCCCACAGAATACATGAAAAATCCCTGATAATTCGTCAGTTCTCTACAGAATCTCACCAAATACCAGAAAAGTCCCCCAAAGTTCCACAAGCATCCCACAAAATCTCCCTAATATCCAACAAAATTCAAGGAAAAATCTCACAAAATTCCCTAAATCTTCTGAAAACTTGACCAAATTCCAGAAACGCCCCATAAAATCAGCACAGTTTCCCACAAAATTCAAAAAAAAACACCACAAAATTCCCTAAATCTTCTCAAAACACGACCAAATTCCAGAAAATTATCCCACCAAATCTCCACAAATTCCCACAAAATACATGAGAAATCCCTCAAGATCCCTAAATCTCCTCAATATCCCACAAAATCACACAAAAATCACAAAAAGCCTCCACAAGTTTCCAAAAAATCTAAGAAAAATTCCTCAAAATTCTTCAAGTCTCCTCAGAATCCCACACAATTTCAGAAAAACCCCACAAAATTCCAGAGAAGTCCCACAAAACTCCATAAATCATTTCAAAACCCTACCAATTCACAGGAATGTCCCACAAAATCTCTACCAATTCCCAGAACATCCCACAGAAATCCCACAAAAATCCCTAAATCTTCTGAAAACTCGACCAAATTCCAGAAACGCCCCATAAAATCAGCACAGTTTCCCACAAAATTCAAGAAAAAACACCACAAAATTCCCTAAATCTTTTCAAAATACCACAAAATTCCTGAAAAGCCCCACCAAATTCCCGAAACATCCCACAAAATGTCCTCAATATCCAACAAAATCCCAGAAAAGTCCCACAAAATTCCCTAAATCTTCTCAAAACACGGCCAAATTCCAGAAAAATCCCACAGAATCTCCACAAATTCCCACAGAATACATGAAAAATCCCTGATAATTCGGCAGTTCTCTACAGAATCTCACCAAATTCCTAAAAAGTCCCTCAAAGTTCCACAAACATCCCACAAAATCTCCCTAATATCCAACAAAATTCCAGGAAAAATCTCACAAAATTCCCTAAATCTTCTGAAAACTTGACCAAATTCCAGAAACGCCCCATAAAATCAGCACAGTTTCCCACAAAATTCAAAAAAAAACACCACAAAATTCCCTAAATCTTCTCAAAACACGACCAAATTCCAGAAAATTATCCCACCAAATCTCCACAAATTCCCACAAAATACATGAGAAATCCCTCAAGATCCCTAAATCTCCTCAATATCCCACAAAATCACACAAAAATCACCCAAAACCTCCACAAGTTTCCAAAAAATCTAAGAAAAATTCCTCAAAATTCTTCAAGTCTCCTCAGAATCCCACACAATTCCAGAAAAACCCCACAGAATTCCAGAGAAGTCCCACAAAACTCCCTAAATCATTTCAAAACCCTACCAATTCACAGGAATGTCCCACAAAATCTCTACCAATTCCCAGAACATCCCACAGAAATCCCACAAAAATCCCTAAATCTTCTGAAAACTCGACCAAATTCCAGAAACGCCCCATAAAATCAGCACAGTTTCCCACAAAATTCAAGAAAAAACACCACAAAATTCCCTAAACCTTTTCAAAATACCACAAAATTCTTGAAAAGCCCCACCAAATTCCCGAAACATCCCACAAAATGTCCTCAATATCCAACAAAATCCCAGAAAAGTCCCACAAAATTCCCTAAATCTTCTCAAAACTCTACCAAATTCCAGAAAAATCCCACCAAATCTCCACAAATTCCCACAGAATACATGAAAAATCCCTGATAATTTGTCAGTTCTCTACAGAATCTCACCAAATTCCAGAAAAGTCCCTCAAAGTTACACAAATATCCCACAAAATCTCCCTAATATCCAACAAAATTCCAGGAAAAATCCCACAAAATTCCCTAAATCTTCTCAAAACACGACCAAATTCTAGAAAAATATCCCACCAAATCTCCACAAATTCCCACAAAATACATGAAAAATCCCTCAAGATCCCTAAATCGCCACAATATCCCACAAAATCCCACAAAAATCACACAAAACCTCCACAAGTTTCCACAAAATCTAAGAAAAATTCCTCAAAATTCTTCAAGTCTCCTCAAAACCACACAAAGTTCGTGAAAAGGCCCACCAAATTCCAGAAAAATCCCACAGAATCTCCACATATTCCCACAAAAATCTAAATCAAATTCCTCAAAATTCTTCAAGTCTCCTCAGAATCCCACACAATTCCAGAAAAACCCCACAAAATTCCAGAGAAGTCCCACAAAACTCCCTAAATCATTTCAAAACCCTACCAATTCACAGGAATGTCCCACAAAATCTCTACCAATTCCCAGAACATCCCACAGAAATCTCACAAAAATCCCTAACACTTCTGAAAACTCGACCAAATTCCAGAAACGCCCCATAAAATCAGCACAGTTTCCCACAAAATTCAAGAAAAAACACCACAAAATTCCCTAAATCTTTTCAAAATACCACAAAATTCCTGAAAATCCCCACCAAATTCCCGAAACATCCCACAAAATGTCCTCAATATCCAACAAAATCCCAGAAAAGTCCCACAAAATTCCCTAAATCTTCTCAAAACACGGCCAAATTCCAGAAAAATCCCACCGAATCTCCACAAATTCCCACAGAATACATGAAAAATCCCTGATAATTCGTCAGTTCTCTACAGAATCTCACCAAATTCCAGAAGAGTCCCTCAAAGTTCCACAAACATCGCACAAAATCTCCTCAATATCCAACAAAATTCAAGAAAAATCCCACAAAATTCTCTAAATCTTCTCAAAACACGGCCAAATTCCAGAAAAATCCCACCAAATCTCCACAAATTCCCACAGAATACATGAAAAATCCCTGATAATTCGTCAGTTCTCTACAGAATCTCACCAAATTCCAGAAAAGTCCCTCAAAGTTCCACAAACATCCCACAAATTCTCCCTAATATCCAACAAAATTCAAGAAAAATCCCACAAAATTTCCTAAATCTTCTCAAAACACGACCAAATTCTAGAAAAATATCCCACCAAATCTCCACAAATTCCCACAAAATACATGAGAAATCCCTCAAGATCCCTAAATCGCCTCAATATCCCACAAAACCACACAAAAATCTCACAAAACCTCCACAAGTTTCCACAAAATGTAAGAAAAATTCCTCAAAATTCTTCAAGTCTCCTCAGAATCCCACACAATTCCAGAAAAAACACACAAAATTCCAGAGAAGACCCACAAAACTCCCTCAATCATTTCAAAACCCTACCAATTCACAGGAATGTCCCACAAAATCTCCACCAATTCCCAGAACATCCCACAAAAATCTCACAAAAATCCCTAACACTTCTGAAAACTCGACCAAATTCCAGAAACGCCCCATAAAATCAGCACAGTTTCCCACAAAATTCAAGAAAAAACACCACAAAATTCCCTAAATCTTTTCAAAATACCACAAAATTCCTGAAAAGCCCCACCAAATTCCCGAAACATCCCACAAAATGTCCTCAATATCCAACAAAATCCCAGAAAAGTCCCACAAAATTCCCTAAATCTTCTCAAAACACGGCCAAAATCCACAAAAATCCCACCAAATCTCCACAAATTCCCACAGAATACATGAAAAATCCCTGATAATTCGTCAGTTCTCTACAGAATCTCACCAAATTCCAGAAAAGTCCCCCAAAGTTCCACAAGCATCCCACAAAATCTCCCTAATATCCAACAAAATTCAAGGAAAAATCTCACAAAATTCCCTAAATCTTCTGAAAACTTGACCAAATTCCAGAAACGCCCCATAAAATCAGCACAGTTTCCCACAAAATTCAAAAAAAAACACCACAAAATTCCCTAAATCTTCTCAAAACACGACCAAATTCCAGAAAATTATCCCACCAAATCTCCACAAATTCCCACAAAATACATGAGAAATCCCTCAAGATCCCTAAATCTCCTCAATATCCCACAAAATCACACAAAAATCACACAAAGCCTCCACAAGTTTCCAAAAAATCTAAGAAAAATTCCTCAAAATTCTTCAAGTCTCCTCAGAATCCCACACAATTCCAGAAAAACCCCACAAAATTCCAGAGAAGTCCCACAAAACTCCCTAAATCATTTCAAAACCCTACCAATTCACAGGAATGTCCCACAAAATCTCTACCAATTCCCAGAACATCCCACAGAAATCTCACAAAAATCCCTAACACTTCTGAAAACTCGACCAAATTCCAGAAACGCCCCATAAAATCAGCACAGTTTCCCACAAAATTCAAGAAAAAACACCACAAAATTCCCTAAATCTTTTCAAAATACCACAAAATTCCTGAAAATCCCCACCAAATTCCCGAAACATCCCACAAAATGTCCTCAATATCCAACAAAATCCCAGAAAAGTCCCACAAAATTCCCTAAATCTTCTCAAAACACGGCCAAATTCCAGAAAAATCCCACCGAATCTCCACAAATTCCCACAGAATACATGAAAAATCCCTGATAATTCGTCAGTTCTCTACAGAATCTCACCAAATTCCAGAAGAGTCCCTCAAAGTTCCACAAACATCGCACAAAATCTCCTCAATATCCAACAAAATTCAAGAAAAATCCCACAAAATTCTCTAAATCTTCTCAAAACACGGCCAAATTCCAGAAAAATCCCACCAAATCTCCACAAATTCCCACAGAATACATGAAAAATCCCTGATAATTCGTCAGTTCTCTACAGAATCTCACCAAATTCCAGAAAAGTCCCTCAAAGTTCCACAAACATCCCACAAATTCTCCCTAATATCCAACAAAATTCAAGAAAAATCCCACAAAATTTCCTAAATCTTCTCAAAACACGACCAAATTCTAGAAAAATATCCCACCAAATCTCCACAAATTCCCACAAAATACATGAGAAATCCCTCAAGATCCCTAAATCGCCTCAATATCCCACAAAACCACACAAAAATCTCACAAAACCTCCACAAGTTTCCACAAAATGTAAGAAAAATTCCTCAAAATTCTTCAAGTCTCCTCAGAATCCCACACAATTCCAGAAAAAACACACAAAATTCCAGAGAAGACCCACAAAACTCCCTCAATCATTTCAAAACCCTACCAATTCACAGGAATGTCCCACAAAATCTCCACCAATTCCCAGAACATCCCACAAAAATCTCACAAAAATCCCTAACACTTCTGAAAACTCGACCAAATTCCAGAAACGCCCCATAAAATCAGCACAGTTTCCCACAAAATTCAAGAAAAAACACCACAAAATTCCCTAAATCTTTTCAAAATACCACAAAATTCCTGAAAAGCCCCACCAAATTCCCGAAACATCCCACAAAATGTCCTCAATATCCAACAAAATCCCAGAAAAGTCCCACAAAATTCCCTAAATCTTCTCAAAACACGGCCAAAATCCACAAAAATCCCACCAAATCTCCACAAATTCCCACAGAATACATGAAAAATCCCTGATAATTCGTCAGTTCTCTACAGAATCTCACCAAATTCCAGAAAAGTCCCCCAAAGTTCCACAAGCATCCCACAAAATCTCCCTAATATCCAACAAAATTCAAGGAAAAATCTCACAAAATTCCCTAAATCTTCTGAAAACTTGACCAAATTCCAGAAACGCCCCATAAAATCAGCACAGTTTCCCACAAAATTCAAAAAAAAACACCACAAAATTCCCTAAATCTTCTCAAAACACGACCAAATTCCAGAAAATTATCCCACCAAATCTCCACAAATTCCCACAAAATACATGAGAAATCCCTCAAGATCCCTAAATCTCCTCAATATCCCACAAAATCACACAAAAATCACACAAAGCCTCCACAAGTTTCCAAAAAATCTAAGAAAAATTCCTCAAAATTCTTCAAGTCTCCTCAGAATCCCACACAATTCCAGAAAAACCCCACAAAATTCCAGAGAAGTCCCACAAAACTCCATAAATCATTTCAAAACCCTACCAATTCACAGGAATGTCCCACAAAATCTCTACCAATTCCCAGAACATCCCACAGAAATCCCACAAAAATCCCTAAATCTTCTGAAAACTCGACCAAATTCCAGAAACGCCCCATAAAATCAGCACAGTTTCCCACAAAATTCAAGAAAAAACACCACAAAATTCCCTAAATCTTTTCAAAATACCACAAAATTCCTGAAAAGCCCCACCAAATTCCCGAAACATCCCACAAAATGTCCTCAATATCCAACAAAATCCCAGAAAAGTCCCACAAAATTCCCTAAATCTTCTCAAAACTCGGCCAAATTCCAGAAAAATCCCACAGAATCTCCACAAATTACCACAGAATACATGAAAAATCCCTGATAATTCGTCAGTTCTCTACAGAATCTCACCAAATACCAGAAAAGTCCCCCAAAGTTCCACAAGCCTCCCAAAAAATCTCTCTAATATCCAACAAAATTCCAGGAAAAATCTCACACAATTCCCTAAATCTTCTGAAAACTTGACCAAATTCCAGAAACGCCCCATAAAATCAGCACAGTTTCCCACAAAATTCAAGAAAAAACACCACAAAATTCCCTAAATCTTCTCAAAACTCTACCAAATTCCAGAAAAATCCCACCAATTCTTTACAAATTCCCACAGAATACATGAAAAATCCCTGATAATTCGTCAGTTCTCTACAGAATCTCACCAAATTCCAGAAAAGTCCCTCAAAGTTCCACAAATATCCCACAAAATCTCCCTAATATCCAACAAAATTCCAGGAAAAATCCCACAAAATTTCCTAAATCTTCTCAAAACACGACCAAATTCTAGAAAAATATCCCACCAAATCTCCACAAAATCCCACAAAATACATGAAAAATCCCTCAAGATCCCTCAATCGCCACAATATCCCACAAAATCCCACAAAAATCACACAAAACCTCCACAAGTTTCCACAAAATCTAAGAAAAATTCCTCAAAATTCTTCAAGTCTCCTCCAAACGACACAAAGTTCGTGAAAAGGCCCACCAAATTCCAGAAAAATCCCACAGAATCTCCACATATTCCCACAAAAATCTAAATCAAATTCCTCAAAATTCTTCAAGTCTCCTCAGAATCCCACACAATTCCAGAAAAACCCCACAAAATTCCAGAGAAGTCCCACAAAACTCCCTAAATCATTTCAAAACCCTACCAATTCACAGGAATGTCCCACAAAATCTCTACCAATTCCCAGAACATCCCACAAAAATCCCACAAAAATCCCTAAATCTTCTGAAAACTCGACCAAATTCTAGAAACGCCCCATAAAATCAGCAGTTTCCCACAAAATTCAAGAAAAAACACCACAAAATTCCCTAAACCTTTTCAAAATACCACAAAATTCTTGAAAAGCCCCACCAAATTCCAGAAACATCCCACAAAATGTCCTCAATACCCAACAAAATCCCAGAAAAATCACACAAAATTCCCTAAATTTTCTCAAAACATAACCAAAATTCCAGAAAAATCCCACCGAATCTCCACAAATTCCCACAGAATACGTGAAAAATCCCTGATAATTCGTCAGTTCTCTACAGAATCTCACCAAATTCCAGAAGAGTCCCTCAAAGTTCCACAAACATCGCACAAAATCTCCTCAATATCCAACAAAATTCAAGAAAAATCCCACAAAATTCTCTAAATCTTCTCAAAACACGACCAAATTCTAGAAAAATATCCCACCAAATCTCCACAAATTTCCACAAAATGCATGATAAATCCCTCAAGATCCCTAAATCGCCTCAATATCCCACAAAATCCCACAAAAATCACCCAAAACCACCACAAGTTTCCACAAAAATCTAAGAAAAATTCCTCAAAATTCTTCAAGTCTCCTCAAAACCACACAAAGTTCGTGAAAAGGCCTACCAAATTCCAAAAAAATCCCACAGAATCTCCACAAATTCCCACAAAAATCTAAATCAAATTCCTCAGAATTCTTCAAGTCTCCTCAGAATCCCACACAATTCCAGAAAAACCCCACCAAATTCCAGAGAAGTCTCACAAAACTCCCTAAATCATTTCAAAACCCTACCAATTCACAGGAATGTCCCACAAAATCTCTACCAATTCCCAGAACATCCCACAAAAATCTCACAAAAATCCCTAAATCTTCTGAAAACTCGACCAAATTCCAGAAACGCCCCATAAAATCAGCACAGTTTCCCACAAAATTCAAGAAAAAACACCACAAAATTCCCTAAACCTTTTCAAAATACCACAAAATTCTTGAAAAGCCCCACCAAATTCCAGAAACATCCCACAAAATGTCCTCAATATCCAACAAAATCCCAGAAAAATCACACAAAATTCCCTAAATCTTCTCAAAACACGGCCAAAATCCACAAAAATCCCACCGAATCTCCACAAATTCCCACAGAATACATGAAAAATCCCTGATAATTCGGCATTTCTCTACAGAATCTCACCAAATTCCAGAAGAGTCCCTCAAAGTTCCACAAACATCCCACAAAATCTCCCCAGTATCCAACAAAATTCAAGGAAAAATCTCACAAAATTCCATAAATCTTCTCAAAACACGGCCAAAATCCTCAAAAATCCCACCGAATCTCCACAAATTCCCACAGAATACATGAAAAATCCCTGATAATTCGTCAGTTCTCTACAGAATCTCACCAAATTCCAGAAGAGTCCCTCAAAGTTCCACAAACATCCCACAATATCTCCTCAATATCCAACAAAATTCAAGAAAAATCCCACAAAATTCCCTAAATCTTCTCAAAACACGACCAAATTCTAGAAAAATATCCCACCAAATCTCCACAAATTCCCACAAAATACATGATAAATCCCTCAAGATCCCTAAATCTCCTCAATATCCCACAAAATCGCACAAAAAATACACAAAACCTCCACAAGTTTCCACAAAATCTAAGAAAAATTCCTCAAAATTCTTCAAGTCTCCTCAAAACCACACAAAGTTCGTGAAATGGCCCACCAAATTCCAGAAAAATCCCACAGAATCTCCACAAATTCCCAAAAAAATCTAAATCAAATTCCTCAAAATTCTTCAAGTCTCCTCAGAATCCCACACAATTCCAGAAAAACCCCACCAAATTCCAGAGAAGTCTCACAAAACTCCCTAAATCATTTCAAAACCCTACCAATTCACAGGAATGTCCCACAAAATCTCTACCAATTCCCAGAACATCCCACAAAAATCTCACAAAAATCCCTAACACTTCTGAAAACTCGAGCAAATTCCAGAAACGCCCCATAAAATCAGCACAGTTTCCCACAAAATTCAAGAAAAAACACCACAAAATTCCCTAAATCTTCTCAAAACTCTACCAAATTCCAGAAAAATCCCACCAATTCTTTACAAATTCCCACAGAATACATGAAAAATCCCTGATAATTCGTCAGTTCTCTACAGAATCTCACCAAATTCCAGAAAAGTCCCTCAAAGTTCCACAAATATCCCACAAAATCTCCCTAATATCCAACAAAATTCCAGGAAAAATCCCACAAAATTTCCTAAATCTTCTCAAAACACGACCAAATTCTAGAAAAATATCCCACCAAATCTCCACAAAATCCCACAAAATACATGAAAAATCCCTCAAGATCCCTCAATCGCCACAATATCCCACAAAATCCCACAAAAATCACACAAAACCTCCACAAGTTTCCACAAAATCTAAGAAAAATTCCTCAAAATTCTTCAAGTCTCCTCCAAACGACACAAAGTTCGTGAAAAGGCCCACCAAATTCCAGAAAAATCCCACAGAATCTCCACATATTCCCACAAAAATCTAAATCAAATTCCTCAAAATTCTTCAAGTCTCCTCAGAATCCCACACAATTCCAGAAAAACCCCACAAAATTCCAGAGAAGTCCCACAAAACTCCCTAAATCATTTCAAAACCCTACCAATTCACAGGAATGTCCCACAAAATCTCTACCAATTCCCAGAACATCCCACAAAAATCCCACAAAAATCCCTAAATCTTCTGAAAACTCGACCAAATTCTAGAAACGCCCCATAAAATCAGCAGTTTCCCACAAAATTCAAGAAAAAACACCACAAAATTCCCTAAACCTTTTCAAAATACCACAAAATTCTTGAAAAGCCCCACCAAATTCCAGAAACATCCCACAAAATGTCCTCAATACCCAACAAAATCCCAGAAAAATCACACAAAATTCCCTAAATTTTCTCAAAACATAACCAAAATTCCAGAAAAATCCCACCGAATCTCCACAAATTCCCACAGAATACGTGAAAAATCCCTGATAATTCGTCAGTTCTCTACAGAATCTCACCAAATTCCAGAAGAGTCCCTCAAAGTTCCACAAACATCGCACAAAATCTCCTCAATATCCAACAAAATTCAAGAAAAATCCCACAAAATTCTCTAAATCTTCTCAAAACACGACCAAATTCTAGAAAAATATCCCACCAAATCTCCACAAATTTCCACAAAATGCATGATAAATCCCTCAAGATCCCTAAATCGCCTCAATATCCCACAAAATCCCACAAAAATCACCCAAAACCACCACAAGTTTCCACAAAAATCTAAGAAAAATTCCTCAAAATTCTTCAAGTCTCCTCAAAACCACACAAAGTTCGTGAAAAGGCCTACCAAATTCCAAAAAAATCCCACAGAATCTCCACAAATTCCCACAAAAATCTAAATCAAATTCCTCAGAATTCTTCAAGTCTCCTCAGAATCCCACACAATTCCAGAAAAACCCCACCAAATTCCAGAGAAGTCTCACAAAACTCCCTAAATCATTTCAAAACCCTACCAATTCACAGGAATGTCCCACAAAATCTCTACCAATTCCCAGAACATCCCACAAAAATCTCACAAAAATCCCTAAATCTTCTGAAAACTCGACCAAATTCCAGAAACGCCCCATAAAATCAGCACAGTTTCCCACAAAATTCAAGAAAAAACACCACAAAATTCCCTAAACCTTTTCAAAATACCACAAAATTCTTGAAAAGCCCCACCAAATTCCAGAAACATCCCACAAAATGTCCTCAATATCCAACAAAATCCCAGAAAAATCACACAAAATTCCCTAAATCTTCTCAAAACACGGCCAAAATCCACAAAAATCCCACCGAATCTCCACAAATTCCCACAGAATACATGAAAAATCCCTGATAATTCGGCATTTCTCTACAGAATCTCACCAAATTCCAGAAGAGTCCCTCAAAGTTCCACAAACATCCCACAAAATCTCCCCAGTATCCAACAAAATTCAAGGAAAAATCTCACAAAATTCCATAAATCTTCTCAAAACACGGCCAAAATCCTCAAAAATCCCACCGAATCTCCACAAATTCCCACAGAATACATGAAAAATCCCTGATAATTCGTCAGTTCTCTACAGAATCTCACCAAATTCCAGAAGAGTCCCTCAAAGTTCCACAAACATCCCACAATATCTCCTCAATATCCAACAAAATTCAAGAAAAATCCCACAAAATTCCCTAAATCTTCTCAAAACACGACCAAATTCTAGAAAAATATCCCACCAAATCTCCACAAATTCCCACAAAATACATGATAAATCCCTCAAGATCCCTAAATCTCCTCAATATCCCACAAAATCGCACAAAAAATACACAAAACCTCCACAAGTTTCCACAAAATCTAAGAAAAATTCCTCAAAATTCTTCAAGTCTCCTCAAAACCACACAAAGTTCGTGAAATGGCCCACCAAATTCCAGAAAAATCCCACAGAATCTCCACAAATTCCCAAAAAAATCTAAATCAAATTCCTCAAAATTCTTCAAGTCTCCTCAGAATCCCACACAATTCCAGAAAAACCCCACCAAATTCCAGAGAAGTCTCACAAAACTCCCTAAATCATTTCAAAACCCTACCAATTCACAGGAATGTCCCACAAAATCTCTACCAATTCCCAGAACATCCCACAAAAATCTCACAAAAATCCCTAAATCTTCTGAAAACTCGACCAAATTCCAGAAACGCCCCATAAAATCAGCACAGTTTCCCACAAAATTCAAGAAAAAACACCACAAAATTCCCTAAACCTTTTCAAAATACCACAAAATTCTTGAAAAGCCCCACCAAATTCCAGAAACATCCCGCAAAATGTCCTCAATATCCAACAAAATCCCAGAAAAATCACACAAAATTCACTAAATCTTCTCAAAACACGGCCAAAATCCACAAAAATCCCACCGAATCTCCACAAATTCCCACAGAATACATGAAAAATCCCTGATAATTCGTCAGTTCTCTACAGAATCTCACCAAATTCCAGAAAAGTCCCTCAAAGTTCCACAAACATCCCACAAAATCTCCCCAGTATCCAACAAAATTCCAGGAAAAATCCCACAAAATTCCCTAAATCTTCTCAAAACACGACCAAATTCTAGGAAAATATCCCACCGAATCTCCAGAAATTCCCACAGAATACATGAAAAATCCCTGATAATTCGTCAGTTCTCTACAGAATCTCACCAAATACCAGAAAAGTCCCCCAAAGTTCCACAAGCATCCCACAAAATCTCCCTAATATCCAACAAAATTCCAGGAAAAATCTCACACAATTCCCTAAATCATCTGAGAACTTGACCAAATTCCAGAAATGCCCCATAAAATCAGCACAGTTTCCCACAAAATTCAAGAAAAAACAACACAAAATTCCCTAAATCTTCTCAAAACTCTACCAAATTCCAGAAAAATCCCTCAAAGTTCCACAAACATCCCACAAAATCTCCCCAATGTCCAACAAAATTCCAGGAAAAATCCCACAAAATTCCCTAAATCTTCTCAAAACTCTACCAAATTCCAGAAAAATATCCCACCAAATCTCCACAAATTCCCACAAAATACATGAGAAATCCCTCAAGATCCCTAAATCGCCTCAATATCCCACAAAATCACACAAAAATCACACAAAACCTCCACAAGTTTCCACAAAATCTAAGAAAAATTCCTCAAAATACTTCAAGTCTCCTCAGAATCCCACACAATTCCATAAAAACCCCACAAAATTCCAGAGAAGTCCCACAAAACTCCCTAAATCATTTCAAAACCCTACCAATTCACAGGAATGTCCCACAAAATCTCCACCAATTCCCAGAACATCCCACAAAAATCTCACAAAAATCCCTAACACTTCTGAAAACTCGAGCAAATTCCAGAAACGCCCCATAAAATCAGCAGTTTCCCACAAAATTCAAGAAAAATCACCACAAAATTCCCTAAACCTTTTCAAAATACCACAAAATTCTTGAAAAGCCCCACGAAATTCCAGAAACATCCCACAAAATGTCCTCAATACCCAACAAAATCCCAGAAAAATCACACAAAATTCCCTAAATTTTCTCAAAACATAACCAAAATTCCAGAAAAATCCCACCGAATCTCCACAAATTCCCACAGAATACGTGAAAAATCCCTGATAATTCGTCAGTTCTCTACAGAATCTCACCAAATTCCAGAAAAGTCCCTCAAAGTTCCACAAACATCCCACAAAATCTCCTCAATATCCAACAAAATTCAAGAAAAATCCCACAAAATTCTCTAAATCTTCTCAAAACACGACCAAATTCTAGAAAAATATCCCACCAAATCTCCACAAATTTCCACAAAATGCATGAAAAATCCCTCAAGATCCCTAAATCGCCTCAATATCCCACAAAATCACACAAAAATCACCCAAAACCACCACAAGTTTCCACAAAAATCTAAGAAAAATTCCTCAAAATTCTTCAAGTCTCCTCAAAACCACACAAAGTTCGTGAAAAGGCCCACCAAATTCCAAAAAAATCCCACAGAATCTCCACAAATTCCCACAAAAATCTAAATCAAATTCCTCAAAATTCTTCAAGTCTCCTCAGAATCCCACACAATTCCAGAAAAACCCCACCAAATTCCAGAGAAGTCTCACAAAACTCCCTAAATCATTTCAAAACCCTACCAATTCACAGGAATGTCCCACAAAATCTCTACCAATTCCCAGAACATCCCACAAAAATCTCACAAAAATCCCTAAATCTTCTGAAAACTCGACCAAATTCCAGAAACGCCCCATAAAATCAGCACAGTTTCCCACAAAATTCAAGAAAAAACACCACAAAATTCCCTAAACCTTTTCAAAATACCACAAAATTCTTGAACAGCCCCACCAAATTCCAGAAACATCCCACAAAATGTCCTCAATATCCAACAAAATCCCAGAAAAATCACACAAAATTCCCTAAATTTTCTCAAAACATAACCAAAATTCCAGAAAAATCCCACCAAATCTCCACAAATTCCCACAGAATACGTGAAAAATCCCTGATAATTCGTCAGTTCTCTACAGAATCTCACCAAATTCCAGAAAAGTCCCTCAAAGTTCCACAAACATCCCACAAAATCTCCTCAATATCCAACAAAATTCAAGAAAAATCCCACAAAATTCTCTAAATCTTCTCAAAACACGGCCAAAATCCACAAAAATCCCACCAAATCTCCAGAAATTCCCACAGAATACATGAAAAATCCCTGATAATTCGTCAGTTCTCTACAGAATCTCACCAAATACCAGAAAAGTCCCCCAAAGTTCCACAAGCATCCCACAAAATCTCCCTAATATCCAACAAAATTCCAGGAAAAATCTCACACAATTCCCTAAATCTTCTGAACACTTGACCAAATTCCAGAAGCGCCCCATAAAATCAGCACAGTTTCCCACAAAATTCAAGAAAAAACACCACAAAATTCCCTAAATCTTCTCAAAACTCTACCAAATTCCAGAAAAATCCCACCAAATCTCCACAAATTCCCACAGAATACATGAAAAATCCCTGATAATTCATCAGTTCTCTACAGAATCTCACCAAATTCCAGAAAAGTCCCTCAAAGTTCCACAAACATCCCACAAAAATCTCACAAAAATCCCTAACACTTCTGAAAACTCGACCAAATTCCAGAAACGCCCCATAAAATCAGCACAGTTTCCCACAAAATTCAAGAAAAAACACCACAAAATTCCTAAAATCTTTTCAAAATACCACAGAATTCTTGAAAAGCCCCACCAAATTCCAGAAACATCCCACAAAATCTCCTCAATACCCAACAAAATCCCAGAAAAATCACACAAAATTCCCTAAATTTTCTCAAAACATAACCAAAATTCCAGAAAAATCCCACCGAATCTCCACAAATTCCCACAGAATACGTGAAAAATCCCTGATAATTCGTCAGTTCTCTACAGAATCTCACCAAATTCCAGAAAAGTCCCTCAAAGTTCCACAAACATCCCACAAAATCTCCTCAATATCCAACAAAATTCAAGAAAAATCCCAAAATATGCTCTAAATCTTCTCAAAACACGGCCAAAATCCTCAAAAATCCCACCGAATCTCCACAAATTCCCACAGAATACGTGAGAAATGCCTCAAGATCCCTAAATCGCCTCAATATCCCACAAAATCACACAAAAATCACCCAAAACCTCCACAAGTTTCCACAAAATCTAAGATAAATTCCTCAAAATTCTTCAAGTCTCCTCAGAATCCCACACAATTCCAGAAAAAACACACAAAATTCCAGAGAAGTCCCACAAAACTCCCTAAATCATTTCAAAACCCTACCAATTCACAGGAATGTCCCACAAAATCTCCACCAATTCCCAGAACATCCCACAGAAATCCCACAAAAATCCCTAAATCTTCTGAAAACTCGACCAAATTCCAGAAACGCCCCATAAAATCAGCACAGTTTCTCACAAAATTCAAGAAAAAACACCACAAAATTCCCTAAATCTTTTCAAAATACCACAAAATTCTTGAAAAGCCCCACCAAATTCCCGAAACATCCCACAAAATGTCCTCAATATCCAACAAAATTCAAGAAAAATCACACAAAATTCCCTAAATTTTCTCAAAACATAACCAAAATTCCAGAAAAATCCCACCAAATCTCCACAAATTCCCACAGAATACATGAAAAATCCCTGATAATTCGTCAGTTCTCTACAGAATCTCACCAAATTCCAGAAAAGTCCCTCAAAGTTCCACAAACATCCCACAAAATCTCCTCAATATCCAACAAAATTCAAGAAAAATCCCACAAAATTCCCTAAATCTTCTCAAAACACGGCCAAAATCCACAAAAAACCCACCAAATCTCCACAAATTCCCACAGAATACATGAAAAATCCCTGATAATTCGTCAGTTCTCTACAGAATCTCACCAAATTCCAGAAAAGTCCCTCAAAGTTCCACAAACATCCCACAAAATCTCCCCAGTATCCAACAAAATTCCAGGAAAAATCCCACAAAATTCCCTAAATCTTCTCAAAACACGACCAAATTCTAGAAAAATATCCCACCGAATCTCCACAAATTCCCACAGAATACGTGAAAAATCCCTGATAATTCGTCAGTTCTCTACAGAATCTCACCAAATTCCAGAAAAGTCCCACAAAGTTCCACAAACAATCCACAAAAATCTCACAAAAATCCCTAACACTTCTGAAAACTCGACCAAATTCCAGAAACGCCCCATAAAATCAGCACAGTTTCTCACAAAATTCAAGAAAAAACACCACAAAATTCCCTAAACCTTTTCAAAATACCACAAAATTCTTGAAAAGCCCCACCAAATTCCAGAAACATCCCACAAAATGTCCCCAATACCCAACAAAATCCCAGAAAAATCCCACAAAATTCCCTAAATTTTCTCAAAACATAACCAAAATTCCAGAAAAATCCCACCGAATCTCCACAAATTCCCACAGAATACATGAAAAATCCCTGATAATTCGTCAGTTCTCTACAGAATCTCACCAAATTCCAGAAAAGTCCCTCAAAGTTCCACAAACATCCCACAAAATCTCCTCAATATCCAACAAAATTCAAGAAAAATCCCAAAATATGCTCTAAATCTTCTCAAAACACGGCCAAAATCCTCAAAAATCCCACCAAATCTCCACAAATTCCCACAAAATACATGAGAAATGCCTCAAGATCCCTAAATCGCCTCAATATCCCACAAAATCACACAAAAATCACCCAAAACCTCCACAAGTTTCCACAAAATCTAAGAAAAATTCCTCAAAATTCTTCAAGTCTCCTCAGAATCCCACACAATTCCAGAAAAAACACACAAAATTCCAGAGAAGTCCCACAAAACTCCCTAAATCATTTCAAAACCCTACCAATTCACAGGAATGTCCCACAAAATCTCCACCAATTCCCAGAACATCCCACAGAAATCCCACAAAAATCCCTAAATCTTCTGAAAACTCGACCAAATTCCAGAAACGCCCCATAAAATCAGCACAGTTTCTCACAAAATTCAAGAAAAAACACCACAAAATTCCCTAAATCTTTTCAAAATACCACAAAATTCTTGAAAAGCCCCACCAAATTCTTGAAACATCCCACAAAATCTCCTCAATATCCAACAAAATCCCAGAAAAATCCCACAAAATTCTCTAAATCTTCTCAAAACACGGCCAAAATCCACAAAAATCCCACCAAATCTCCACAAATTCCCACAGAATACATGAAAAATCCCTGATAATTCGTCAGTTCTCTACAGAATCTCACCAAATTCCAGAAAAGTCCCTCAAAGTTCCACAAACATCCCACAAAATCTCCTCAATATCCAACAAAATTCAAGAAAAATCCCACAAAATTCTCTAAATCTTCTCAAAACACGGCCAAAATCCACAAAAATCCCACCAAATCTCCAAAAATTCCCACAGAATACATGAAAAATCCCTGATAATTCGTCAGTTCTCTACAGAATCTCACCAAATTCCAGAAAAGTCCCTCAAAGTTCCACAAACATCCCACAAAATCTCCCCAGTATCCAACAAAATTCCAGGAAAAATCCCACAAAATTCCCTAAATCTTCTCAAAACACGACCAAATTCTAGAAAAATATCCCACCGAATCTCCACAAATTCCCACAGAATACGTGAAAAATCCCTGATAATTCGTCAGTTCTCTACAGAATCTCACCAAATACCAGAAAAGTCCCCCAAAGTTCCACAAGCATCCCACAAAATCTCCCTAATATCCAACAAAATTCCAGGAAAAATCTCACACAATTCCCTAAATCTTCTGAACACTTGACCAAATTCCAGAAGCGCCCCATAAAATCAGCACAGTTTCCCACAAAATTCAAGAAAAAACAACACAAAATTCCCTAAATCTTCTCAAAACTCTACCAAATTCCAGAAAAATCCCACCAAATCTCCACAAATTCCCACAGAATACATGAAAAATCCCTGATAATTCGTCAGTTCTCTACAGAATCTCACCAAATTCCAGAAAAGTCCCTCAAAGTTCCACAAACATCCCACAAAAATCTCACAAAAATCCCTAACACTTCTGAAAACTTGACCAAATTCCAGAAACGCCCCATAAAATCAGCACAGTTTCCCACAAAATTCAAGAAAAAACACCACAAAATTCCCAAAATCTTTTCAAAATACCACAAAATTCTTGAAAAGCCCCACCAAATTCCAGAAACATCCCACAAAATCTCCTCAATACCCAACAAAATCCCAGAAAAATCCCACAAAATTCCCTAAATTTTCTCAAAACATAACCAAAATTCCAGAAAAATCCCACCGAATCTCCACAAATTCCCACAGAATACATGAAAAATCCCTGATAATTCGTCAGTTCTCTACAGAATCTCACCAAATTCCAGAAAAGTCCCTCAAAGTTCCACAAACATCCCACAAAATCTCCTCAATATCCAACAAAATTCAAGAAAAATCCCAAAATATGCTCTAAATCTTCTCAAAACACGGCCAAAATCCTCAAAAATCCCACCGAATCTCCACAAATTCCCACAGAATACGTGAGAAATGCCTCAAGATCCCTAAATCGCCTCAATATCCCACAAAATCACACAAAAATCACCCAAAACCTCCACAAGTTTCCACAAAATCTAAGAAAAATTCCTCAAAATTCTTCAAGTCTCCTCAGAATCCCACACAATTCCAGAAAAAACACACAAAATTCCAGAGAAGTCCCACAAAACTCCCTAAATCATTTCAAAACCCTACCAATTCACAGGAATGTCCCACAAAATCTCCACCAATTCCCAGAACATCCCACAGAAATCCCACAAAAATCCCTAAATCTTCTGAAAACTCGACCAAATTCCAGAAATGCCCCATAAAATCAGCACAGTTTCTCACAAAATTCAAGAAAAAACACCACAAAATTCCCTAAATCTTTTCAAAATACCACAAAATTCTTGAAAAGCCCCACCAAATTCCCGAAACATCCCACAAAATGTCCTCAATATCCAACAAAATCCCAGAAAAGTCACACAAAATTCCCTAAATCTTCTCAAAACATAACCAAAATTCCAGAAAAATCCCACCAAATCTCCACAAATTCCCACAGAATACATGAAAAATCCCTGATAATTCGTCAGTTCTCTACAGAATCTCACCAAATTCCAGAAAAGTCCCTCAAAGTTCCACAAACATCCCACAAAATCTCCTCAATATCCAACAAAATTCAAGAAAAATCCCACAAAATTCCCTAAATCTTCTCAAAACACGGCCAAAATGCACAAAAATCCCACCAAATCTCCACAAATTCCCACAGAATACATGAAAAATCCCTGATAATTCGTCAGTTCTCTACAGAATCTCCCCAAATTCCAGAAAAGTCCCTCAAAGTTCCACAAACATCCCACAAAATCTCCTCAATATCCAACAAAATTCAAGAAAAATCCCAAAATATGCTCTAAATCTTCTCAAAACACGGCCAAAATCCTCAAAAATCCCACCAAATCTCCACAAATTCCCACAAAATACATGAGAAATGCCTCAAGATCCCTAAATCGCCTCAATATCCCACAAAATCACACAAAAATCACCCAAAACCTCCACAAGTTTCCACAAAATCTAAGAAAAATTCCTCAAAATTCTTCAAGTCTCCTCAGAATCCCACACAATTCCAGAAAAAACACACAAAATTCCAGAGAAGTCCCACAAAACTCCCTAAATCATTTCAAAACCCTACCAATTCACAGGAATGTCCCACAAAATCTCCACCAATTCCCAGAACATCCCACAGAAATCCCACAAAAATCCCTAAATCTTCTGAAAACTCGACCAAATTCCAGAAACGCCCCATAAAATCAGCACAGTTTCTCACAAAATTCAAGAAAAAACACCACAAAATTCCCTAAATCTTTTCAAAATACCACAAAATTCTTGAAAAGCCCCACCAAATTCTTGAAACATCCCACAAAATCTCCTCAATATCCAACAAAATCCCAGAAAAATCCCACAAAATTCTCTAAATCTTCTCAAAACACGGCCAAAATCCACAAAAATCCCACCAAATCTCCACAAATTCCCACAGAATACATGAAAAATCCCTGATAATTCGTCAGTTCTCTACAGAATCTCACCAAATTCCAGAAAAGTCCCTCAAAGTTCCACAAACATCCCACAAAATCTCCTCAATATCCAACAAAATTCAAGAAAAATCCCACAAAATTCTCTAAATCTTCTCAAAACACGGCCAAAATCCACAAAAATCCCACCAAATCTCCAAAAATTCCCACAGAATACATGAAAAATCCCTGATAATTCGTCAGTTCTCTACAGAATCTCACCAAATTCCAGAAAAGTCCCTCAAAGTTCCACAAACATCCCACAAAATCTCCCCAGTATCCAACAAAATTCCAGGAAAAATCCCACAAAATTCCCTAAATCTTCTCAAAACACGACCAAATTCTAGAAAAATATCCCACCGAATCTCCACAAATTCCCACAGAATACGTGAAAAATCCCTGATAATTCGTCAGTTCTCTACAGAATCTCACCAAATACCAGAAAAGTCCCCCAAAGTTCCACAAGCATCCCACAAAATCTCCCTAATATCCAACAAAATTCCAGGAAAAATCTCACACAATTCCCTAAATCTTCTGAACACTTGACCAAATTCCAGAAGCGCCCCATAAAATCAGCACAGTTTCCCACAAAATTCAAGAAAAAACAACACAAAATTCCCTAAATCTTCTCAAAACTCTACCAAATTCCAGAAAAATCCCACCAAATCTCCACAAATTCCCACAGAATACATGAAAAATCCCTGATAATTCGTCAGTTCTCTATAGAATCTCACCAAATTCCAGAAAAGTCCCTCAAAGTTCCACAAACATCCCACAAAAATCTCACAAAAATCCCTAACACTTCTGAAAACTTGACCAAATTCCAGAAACGCCCCATAAAATCAGCACAGTTTCCCACAAAATTCAAGAAAAAACACCACAAAATTCCCAAAATCTTTTCAAAATACCACAAAATTCTTGAAAAGCCCCACCAAATTCCCGAAACATCCCACAAAATCTCCTCAATACCCAACAAAATCCCAGAAAAATCCCACAAAATTCCCTAAATTTTCTCAAAACATAACCAAAATTCCAGAAAAATCCCACCGAATCTCCACAAATTCCCACAGAATACATGAAAAATCCCTGATAATTCGTCAGTTCTCTACAGAATCTCACCAAATTCCAGAAAAGTCCCTCAAAGTTCCACAAACATCCCACAAAATCTCCTCAATATCCAACAAAATTCAAGAAAAATCCCAAAATATGCTCTAAATCTTCTCAAAACACGGCCAAAATCCTCAAAAATCCCACCGAATCTCCACAAATTCCCACAGAATACGTGAGAAATGCCTCAAGATCCCTAAATCGCCTCAATATCCCACAAAATCACACAAAAATCACCCAAAACCTCCACAAGTTTCCACAAAATCTAAGAAAAATTCCTCAAAATTCTTCAAGTCTCCTCAGAATCCCACACAATTCCAGAAAAAACACACAAAATTCCAGAGAAGTCCCACAAAACTCCCTAAATCATTTCAAAACCCTACCAATTCACAGGAATGTCCCACAAAATCTCCACCAATTCCCAGAACATCCCACAGAAATCCCACAAAAATCCCTAAATCTTCTGAAAACTCGACCAAATTCCAGAAATGCCCCATAAAATCAGCACAGTTTCTCACAAAATTCAAGAAAAAACACCACAAAATTCCCTAAATCTTTTCAAAATACCACAAAATTCTTGAAAAGCCCCACCAAATTCCCGAAACATCCCACAAAATGTCCTCAATATCCAACAAAATCCCAGAAAAATCACACAAAATTCCCTAAATCTTCTCAAAACATAACCAAAATTCCAGAAAAATCCCACCAAATCTCCACAAATTCCCACAGAATACATGAAAAATCCCTGATAATTCGTCAGTTCTCTACAGAATCTCACCAAATTCCAGAAAAGTCCCTCAAAGTTCCACAAACATCCCACAAAATCTCCTCAATATCCAACAAAATTCAAGAAAAATCCCACAAAATTCCCTAAATCTTCTCAAAACACGGCCAAAATGCACAAAAATCCCACCAAATCTCCACAAATTCCCACAGAATACATGAAAAATCCCTGATAATTCGTCAGTTCTCTACAGAATCTCCCCAAATTCCAGAAAAGTCCCTCAAAGTTCCACAAACATCCCACAAAATCTCCCCAGTATCCAACAAAATTCCAGGAAAAATCCCACAAAATTCCCTAAATCTTCTCAAAACACGACCAAATTCTAGAAAAATATCCCACCGAATCTCCACAAATTCCCACAGAATACATGAAAAATCCCTGATAATTCGTCAGTTCTCTACAGAATCTCACCAAATACCAGAAAAGTCCCCCAAAGTTCCACAAGCATCCCACAAAATCTCCCTAATATCCAACAAAATTCCAGGAAAAATCTCACACAATTCCCTAAATCTTCTGAACACTTGACCAAATTCCAGAAGTGCCCCATAAAATCAGCACAGTTTCCCACAAAATTCAAGAAAAAACTCCACAAAATTCCCTAAATCTTTTCAAAATACCACAAAATTCTTGAAAAGCCCCACCAAATTCCAGAAACATCCCACAAAATGTCCTCAATACCCAACAAAATCCCAGAAAAATCACACTAAATCCCCTAAATCTTCTCAAAATACGGCCAAAATCCACAAAAATCCCACCAAATCTCCACAAATTCCCACAGAATACATGAAAAATCCCTGATAATTCGTCAGTTCTCTACAGAATCTCACCAAATTCCAGAAAAGTCCCTCAAAATTCCACAAACATCCCACAAAATCTCCCCAGTATCCAACAAAATTCCAGGAAAAATCTCACAAAATTCCCTAAATCTTCTCAAAACACGACCAAATTCTAGAAAAATATCCCACCAAATCACCACAAATTCCCACAAAATACATGAAAAATCCCTCAAGATCCCTAAATCGCCTCAATATCCCACAAAATCACACAAAAATCACACAAAACCTCCACAAGTTTCCACAAAATCTAAGAAAAATCCCTGAAAATTCTTCAAGTCTCCTCAAAACCACACAAAGTCCTTGAAAAGGCCCACCAAATTCCAGTAAAATCCCACAGAATCTCCACAAATTCCCACAAAATCTAAAACAAATTCCTCAAAATTCTTCAAGTCTCCTCAGAATCCCACACAATTCCAGAAAAAACACACAAAATTCCAGAGAAGTCCCACAAAACTCCCTAAATCATTTCAAAACCCTACCAATTCACAGGAATGTCCCACAAAATCTCCACCAATTCCCAGAACATCCCACAGAAATCCCACAAAAATCCCTAAATCTTCTGAAAACTCGACCAAATTCCAGAAACGCCCCATAAAATCAGCACAGTTTCTCACAAAATTCAAGAAAAAACACCACAAAATTCCCTAAATCTTTTCAAAATACCACAAAATTCTTGAAAAGCCCCACCAAATTCCAGAAACATCCCACAAAATGTCCTCAATATCCAAGAAAATCCCAGAAAAATCACACAAAATTCTCTAAATCTTCTCAAAACACGGCCAAAATCCACAAAAATCCCACCGAATCTCCACAAATTCCCACAGAATACATGAAAAATCCCTGATAATTCGTCAGTTCTCTACAGAATCTCACCAAATTCCAGAAAGTCCCTCAAAGTTCCACAAACATCCCACAAAATCTCCCCAGTATCCAACAAAATTCCAGGAAAAATCCCACAAAATTCTCTAAATCTTCTCAAAACACGGCCAAAATCCTCAAAAATCCCACCGAATCTCCACAAATTCCCAGAGAATACATGAAAAATCCCTGATAATTCGTCAGTTCTCTACAGAATCTCACCAAATTCCAGAAAAGTCCCTCAAAGTTCCACAAGCATCCCACAAAATCTCCCCAATGTCCAACAAAATTCCAGGAAAAATCCCACAAAATTCCCTAAATCTTCTCAAAACACGACCAAATTCCAGAAAAATATCCCACCAAATCTCCACAAATTCCCACAAAATACATGAGAAATCCCTCAAGATCCCTAAATCGCCTCAATATCCCACAAAATCACACAAAAATCACACAAAACCTCCACAAGTTTCCACAAAATCTAAGAAAAATTCCTCAAAATACTTCAAGTCTCCTCCGAATCCCACACAATTCCATAAAAACCCCACAAAATTCCAGAGAAGTCCCACAAAACTCCCTAAATCATTTCAAAACCCTACCAATTCACAGGAATGTCCCACAAAATCTCCACCAATTCCCAGAACATCCCACAAAAATCTCACAAAAATCCCTAAATCTTCTGAAAACTCGACCAAATTCTAGAAACGCCCCATAAAATCAGCAGTTTCCCACAAAATTCAAGAAAAAACACCACAAAATTCCCTAAACCTTTTCAAAATACCACAAAATTCTTGAAAAGCCCCACCAAATTCCAGAAACATCCCACAAAATGTCCTCAATACCCAACAAAATCTAAGAAAAATCACACTAAATCCCCTAAATCTTCTCAAAATACGGCCAAAATCCACAAAAATCCCACCAAATCTCCACAAATTCCCACAGAATACATGAAAAATCCCTGATAATTCGTCAGTTCTCTACAGAATCTCACCAAATTCCAGAAAAGTCCCTCAAAGTTCCACAAACATCCCACAAAATCTCCTCAATATCCAACAAAATTCAAGAAAAATCCCACAAAATTCTCTAAATCTTCTCAAAACACGACCAAATTCTAGAAAAATATCCCACCAAATCTCCACAAATTTCCACAAAATGCATGATAAATCCCTCAAGATCCCTAAATCGCCTCAATATCCCACAAAATCACACAAAAATCACCCAAAACCACCACAAGTTTCCACAAAAATCTAAGAAAAATTCCTCAAAATTCTTCAAGTCTCCTCAAAACCACACAAAGTTCGTGAAAAGGCCCACCAAATTCCAAAAAAATCCCACAGAATCTCCACAAATTCCCACAAAAATCTAAATCAAATTCCTCAGAATTCTTCAAGTCTCCTCAGAATCCCACACAATTCCAGAAAAACCCCATCAAATTCCAGAGAAGTCTCACAAAACTCCCTAAATCATTTCAAAACCCTATCAATTCACAGGAATGTCCCACAAAATCTCTACCAATTCCCAGAACATCCCACAAAAATCTCACAAAAATCCCTAAATCTTCTGAAAACTCGACCAAATTCCAGAAACGCCCCATAAAATCAGCACAGTTTCCCACAAAATTCAAGAATAAACAACACAAAATTCCCTAAACCTTTTCAAAATACCACAAAATTCTTGAAAAGCCCCACCAAATTCCAGAAACATCCCACAAAATGTCCTCAATATCCAACAAAATCCCAGAAAAATCACACAAAATTCCCTAAATCTTATCAAAACACGGCCAAAATCCACAAAAATCCCACCGAATCTCCACAAATTCCCACAGAATACATGAAAAATCCCTGATAATTCGGCATTTCTCTACAGAATCTCACCAAATTCCAGAAGAGTCCCTCAAAGTTCCACAAACATCCCACAAAATCTCCCCAGTATCCAACAAAATTCCAGGAAAAATCCCACAAAATTCCCTAAATCTTCTCAAAACACGGCCAAAATCCACAAAAATCCCACAAAATCTCCACAAATTCCCACAGAATACATGAAAAATCCCTGATAATTCATCAGTTCTCTACAGAATCTCACCAAATTCCAGAAGAGTCCCTCAAAGTTCCACAAACATCCCACAAAATCTCCCCAGTATCCAACAAAATTCAAGGAAAAATCTCACAAAATTCCATAAATCTTCTCAAAACACGGCCAAAATCCTCAAAAATCCCACCGAATCTCCACAAATTCCCACACAATACATGAAAAATCCCTGATAATTTGTCAGTTCTCTACAGAATCTCACCAAATTCCAGAAAAGTCCCTCAAAGTTCCACACACATCCCACAAAATCTCCCTAATATCCAACAAAATTCAAGAAAAATCCCACAAAATTCCCTAAATCTTCTCAAAACACGACCAAATTCTAGAAAAATATCCCACCAAATCTCCACAAATTCCCACAAAATACATGATAAATCCCTCAAGATCCCTAAATCTCCTCAATATCCCACAAAATCGCAAAAAAATACACAAAACCTCCACAAGTTTCCACAAAATCTAAGAAAAATTCCTCAAAATTCTTCAAGTCTCCTCAAAACCACACAAAGTTCGTGAAATGGCCCACCAAATTCCAGAAAAATCCCACAGAATCTCCACAAATTCCCAAAAAAATCTAAATCAAATTCCTCAAAATTCTTCAAGTCTCCTCAGAATCCCACACAATTCCAGAAAAACCCCACCAAATTCCAGAAAAGTCCCACAAAACTCCCTAAATCATTTCAAAACCCTACCAATTCACAGGAATGTCCCACAAAATCTCTACCAATTCCCAGAACATCCCACAAAAATCTCACAAAAATCCCTAACACTTCTGAAAACTTGACCAAATTCCAGAAACGCCCCATAAAATCAGCACAGTTTCCCACAAAATTCAAGAAAAAACACCACAAAATTCCCAAAATCTTTTCAAAATACCACAAAATTCTTGAAAAGCCCCACCAAATTCCAGAAACATCCCACAAAATGTCCTCAATACCCAACAAAATCCCAGAAAAATCCCACAATATTCCCTAAATTTTCTCAAAACACAACCAAAATTCCAGAAAAATCCCACCGAATCTCCACAAATTCCCACAGAATACATGAAAAATCCCTGATAATTCGTCAGTTCTCTACAGAATCTCACCAAATTCCAGAAAAGTCCCTCAAAGTTCCACAAACATCCCACAAAATCTCCTCAATATCCAAAAAAATTCAAGAAAAATCCCACAATATTCTCTAAATCTTCTCAAAACACGGCCAAAATCCTCAAAAATCCCACCGAATCTCCACAAATTCCCAGAGAATACATGAAAAATCCCTGATAATTTGTCAGTTCTCTACAGAATCTCACCAAATTCCAGAAAGTCCCTCAAAGTTCCACAAACATCCCACAAAATCTCCCCAGTATCCAACAAAATTCCAGGAAAAATCCCACAAAATTCTCTAAATCTTCTCAAAACACGGCCAAAATCCTCAAAAATCCCACCGAATCTCCACAAATTCCCAGAGAATACATGAAAAATCCCTGATAATTCGTCAGTTCTCTACAGAATCTCACCAAATTCCAGAAAAGTCCCTCAAAGTTCCACAAACATCCCACAAAATCTCCCCAATGTCCAACAAAATTCCAGGAAAAATCCCACAAAATTCCCTAAATCTTCTCAAAACTCTACCAAATTCCAGAAAAATATCCCACCAAATCTCCACAAATTCCCACAAAATACATGAGAAATCCCTCAAGATCCCTAAATCGCCTCAATATCCCACAAAATCACACAAAAATCACACAAAACCTCCACAAGTTTCCACAAAATCTAAGAAAAATTCCTCAAAATACTTCAAGTCTCCTCAGAATCCCACACAATTCCAGAAAAACCCCACCAAATTCCAGAGAAGTCCCACAAAACTCCCTAAATCATTTCAAAACCCTACCAATTCACAGGAATGTCCCACAAAATCTCCACCAATTCCCAGAACATCCCACAAAAATCTCACAAAAATCCCTAACACTTCTGAAAACTCGACCAAATTCCAGAAACGCCCCATAAAATCAGCAGTTTCCCACAAAATTCAAGAAAAAACACCACAAAATTCCCTAAATCTTTTCAAAATACCACAAAATTCTTGAAAAGCCCCACCAAATTCCAGAAACATCCCACAAAATGTCCTTAATACCCAACAAAATCCCAGAAAAATCACACAAAATTCCCTAAATTTTCTCAAAACATAACCAAAATTCCAGAAAAATCCCACCGAATCTCCACAAATTCCCACAGAATACATGAAAAATCCCTGATAATTCGTCAGTTCTCTACAGAATCTCACCAAATTCCAGAAGAGTCCCTCAAAGTTCCACAAACATCCCACAAAATCTCCCCAGTATCCAACAAAATTCCAGGAAAAATCTCACAAAATTCCCTAAATCTTCTCAAAACACGACCAAATTCTAGAAAAATATCCCACCAAATCACCACAAATTCCCACAAAATACATGAAAAATCCCTCAAGATCCCTAAATCGCCTCAATATCCCACAAAATCACACAAAAATCACACAAAACCTCCACAAGTTTCCACAAAATCTAAGAAAAATCCCTGAAAATTCTTCAAGTCTCCTCAAAACCACACAAAGTCCTTGAAAAGGCCCACCAAATTCCAGTAAAATCCCACAGAATCTCCACAAATTCCCACAAAATCTAAAACAAATTCCTCAAAATTCTTCAAGTCTCCTCAGAATCCCACACAATTCCAGAAAAAACACACAAAATTCCAGAGAAGTCCCACAAAACTCCCTAAATCATTTCAAAACCCTACCAATTCACAGGAATGTCCCACAAAATCTCCACCAATTCCCAGAACATCCCACAAAAATCTCACAAAAATCCCTAAATCTTCGGAAAACTCGACCAAATTCCAGAAACGCCCCATAAAATCAGCACAGTTTCCCACAAAATTCAAGAAAAAACACCACAAAATTCCCTAAATCTTTTCAAAATACCACAAAATTCTTGAAAAGCCCCACCAAATTCCAGAAACATCCCACAAAATGTCCTCAATACCCATCAAAATCCCAGAAAAATCACACAAAATTCCCTAAATCTGCTCAAAACACGGCCAAAATCCACAAAAATCCCACCAAATCTCCACAAATTCCCACAGAATACATGAAAAATCCCTGATAATTCGTCAGTTCTCTACAGAATCTCACCAAATTCCAGAAGAGTCCCTCAAAGTTCCACAAACATCCCACAAAATCTCCCCAGTATCCAACAAAATTCCAGGAAAAATCCCACAAAATTCCCTAAATCTTCTCAAAACACGACCAAATTCTAGAAAAATATCCCACCAAATCTCCACAAATTCCCACAAAATACATGAAAAATCCCTCAAGATCCCTAAATCGCCTCAATATCCCACAAAATCCCACAAAAATCACACAAAACCTCCACAAGTTTCCACAAAATCTAAGAAAAATTCCTCAAAATTCTTCAAGTCTCCTCCAAACCACACAAAGTCCTTGAAAAGGCCCACCAAATTCCAGTAAAATCCCACAGAATCTCCACAAGTTTCCACAAAATCTAAGAAAAATTCCTCAAAATTCTTCAAGTCTCCTCAGAATCCCACACAATTCCAGAAAAAACACACAAAATTCTAGACAAGTCCCACAAAACTCCCTAAATCATTTCAAAACCCTACCAATTCACAGGAATGTCAAACAAAATCTCCACCAATTCCCAGAACATCCCATAAAAATCCCTAACACTTCTGAAAACTCGACCAAATTCCAGAAACGCCCCATAAAATCAGCACAGTTTCCCACAAAATTCAAGAAAAAACACCACAAAATTCCCTAAATCTTTTCAAAATACCACAAAATTCTAGAAAAATATCCCACCAAATCTCCACAAATTCCCACAAAATACATGAGAAATCCCTCAAGATCCCTAAATCGCCTCAATATCCCACAAAATCACACAAAAATCCCACAAAACCTCCACAAGTTTCCACAAAATCTAAGAAAAATTCCTCAAAATTCTTCAAGTCTCCTCAGAAGGTTCTGGATGAGGGTAGAAATAATTAAAAAGCATCTTAAAAGTAACATCATATTTTTGTCAGCCATCTCTTCAGGGACTACTTTAAATCCCAGAATGTTCAAGAGCCATCATCACTGTACAAACAGAAGCTCCAACTGAACGAAACCAGAAGAAGTGGATATGGCAAATTCTCTGGTCCAAGTGGTGATATTAATCTGGTGAGGCTCTGGATTCCCATTTCAGACATACTATCACAGCTTAAATATAGGAAAAAATTGGGATTTTACTTTGCTGTGGTCTCTTTTTGTTTTGCAAAATATGTGATAGTTAATATATGAGTAAAATCTTGTATAAAAACAGGTTTGTTTTTTGGTTTTTTTTCTAACAAATAGCCAAATGCATATTACCTGCCTTGCTGGAAAATAATTGAGGTCTTCCTCTAAGAAATTTTTTCTCAGAGTGCCTTTCTTTGTGATTTGTGTTCTTATCTTAGGAAGATACAGGAGTTGCTCATTTTAATGCTGTCCAGCGGACTATTCCATGCTTTCTCAGCTGTTTGGATCTGCAGTTCAGGATTGGACCAAGAAAAATGGTGATGGGATGAAATTATTTTTATTCTTAAATGAGGACAATTCCATTTTTAAACATACACATGTGCTTCCAATGCTTTCAGTAGTCAAGGATGAAATTTTGAACAGACATGAATTCCTCAGTCTTTGTTTCTTTTTCCCTGAAGGATGGAATTTGGACTTTGCCCACCAGTGCAGTCCTTGCTATGGGCAGATGTTTCTTCTGTTCTTCTTACCAGCAGTAGGAGTGGTTGGACACTGAACCTCAAAGAAGAGGGAGCTAACATCCCTTACCTGGATAAGTCCCACAGGTAAGCACCTTGGAGAAGTTCTTCAACCAAAACCAGTTCCTGTAAGGCTTTCCAGCCCTTGACAGGAAATAAGCTGATTCCTGCAGGCTGCAACATGAAGACTTCCAGACTGAAGTGAGCATCCTGCTATAAGGAAGGATTTGGGAGTAGTGAGTCATCATTTGTATGGGAAATTAATCTGTGATTTTTATTTATTGTTTTTTTTCATTTGAAGTAACATCACATCATCATAGAGAGACATTGTCTGTCATTTCTGGTGTGGATACCTGAATAACTCAGCTAGACAGGTAGCATGATAAGGTAATACAATGCAGATATTGAAAGGAATTTTTTGGATGATTTTTTTGTTAGTTCAAGCTGCAGTCCCTGATTTATTCAGGCTTTGAAGTACCATGCAAGCCTTTCCCACAGAAGAAATTCTGTTTTATGTAAATAATGCACTGTGCAGTAAACTAGAAGAAAGCAGGGAGCATAGAGCATGAAGTTAGTGTTTCATGCAGGTGTTTGAAGGCAATGTGGGATTCCAGAGCTTAGTGTTTGAATTGCAACTTGAATTTCCTTCTTTGCTGTTATTTAGACTGCTCTGAAGTAGTCATGAGAAGCAAAAATGAAATGCAATGTTGTTTGATGGGGACTGTGGTAGGGCTTTCTTGCCAGATTTGAAATGGCTTGAATTGATTAAAATCTCCAGGTGAGGGGAAGATTGTATCCATTCCTCTCTCTTATTAAAGCAAATTTTCCAAGAGGGATGTAAAATTGCAGTTGAGGGTTGGGGTGGTTTTTTCTTTTTTCCCTTCTTTCATGTGCAACCTAACAACTCCAATTTCGCAGGCCTATTTAACATTTGATCCCTAAAAGTCAGTCCTTTGCTTTGTATTTTGGGCACTTGTTCATCTTGGGGAATTTGTCATCTTCTCAGGGCATTGAAGGTCAACCAAATGCTGCAGGTTTCATTCTTCCTTTCATATGGTCTATGTCCTGGGGTTTGACTCTTAAGCAGAGCTATTTTTTTATTTTGCAGCCTAGCAGTTGTACGGTGGGGCTGTGTGCAGGTGAATTCACTTGAGAACGATGGGTAAATCAGCTCCTGGGAAGATGTGCACTGCTTGGCCCCGATGCTTCAGCATGCTTGAGGTCAGCTTGGCTGTCTCTGACTGTCTAATAATAATGCAGAATAACAGAATTAAGTATTCATTGTAATTGGTGATCAATAAGATTTGTTTTCAGCTAAATCTGCGTGCTAGTTTCTAAAGCACTCCAGTCTGTTTCATCAATGACCTTTGTGGTTTTAGCTTAAGCTAAAAATCTAGTTTCTGCTGTTGTTATTTTCTGCCCTGTCGCTGTGAGAGGAAGGGATGATGGCTGGAGGTTTGGCAGTCAGCGAGGGCCTGGCCACCACTGCAGTTCTGTACACTCAGCCTTGGAGATGTGATCAGGAATGTGCTGTTAGTTGCCAGTTTTGTATTGCAAAGACTGAGCATGCTGCCATCACTGTGTTTGATGAGTGAGTTTTCATTGGTTTGGTCCAACTCCAAAGCAGCCTTAATTTGAAGGTGGAATTCTTTGTGGATGAGGCTGTGAAGAATATGGTGTTTATACTCCCATCCTACGGGCAGTACGGTAGAACAACTCCTAACTGATTTGGTAATAAAGACCTAGTTTTTCTTCACTAAACCTGCCCTAGCCAAATTCATCAGCTGGTGATAGCTATCTCTGGAGTGGGAGTTCTTTATTGAGTTGATTGACAATTTGATATACTTTGTCAAGCTGTGTTGTTTAGTTTCTGTTGATCCAGAGACACCTGAGGCTCCTTTTGCTTCCTAAGGGACTAAAGTAGCAAGCACTTAGAATGAGATATTGGGAAGATGGGTGCAGGAGACTTTGTAATTTAGTATGGAAAAACATAATAATGATGATGAATATTTCAGGTGGAAACGATAGTATTTCACTATATACTATGTGAAATGCTTTTATGTGATTTTTTTTCATTTCTCTTTTATTTTTTAATCCTGGATAAATTAAATGAGGCTTTTGGGGAAAGCATGAGCTGGAATTTCTATTGAGGTTGATAACCTCTGATTCTGCTCTTGTTTGTCTGTCTGCTGGAACTTGTAGCAAACTAGCTATGTCCAAGTTTAATTGTGTAATAATTATCTTTCAAATCGAGCCTTTCTCACTTGGTGCTGATGTATTTGGGGGAGGGAGGGGAATGGAGAGTAAAGAGCTCTTTTCATGAATACAATTTTAATTTCATCTTGCTGATTTGAGCCTTTCCAAGATTCAAGTGAGCATTGGATCAGGTTGGAACTGAGGGGATGACTCATGACTCTGGCATAAAAACTACATTGCATTCCACATATTAGGAGTTTTCTGTTGCCCACAAGAAAGTTCAGGAAAAAAAGACAAAAAGAGAAATGGGTTTCCTGTGCTATTTCCAGTTGACTCCTCTTTCTGGAGATGCCTTAGCAAGTGTAGGACATCTGAAAAACTTGGAACTGCAACTTTCTTGTTGAGGCTCTGATGAACATTGCTTCTGTCATCAAGTTCTTGTGTTCATACTTTGAACTTAGCTGAGTAATGTTGGTATCAGCAGACTCTACTAAAGCCATGCCTTCCTAATTAATAATGCATTCTTAATAAAAAAAAAAAAATCTATTTCTTCATGTATTTAATTACCTAGTGAGTGTAAGACTGAATGAAGTTAATACCGTGCAGATTTCAAGCAAAACGCTGCTTTTTAATGTGCTTTAGTATAGGCTATGCACAAGTCAATAGACATGATTTTTAAGCTTCAGTTACCTTTCATTACCCTGTGCATATTCAAATTCAGATTGATGAATGCTGAACCAAAAGCAGACATCATAGAGTTAATTGAAGTTCTTTAAATTCAGAGGCAAACTATTTTCATAGCTTTGTTTTGAGGGTGGGTTGCTTTTGATGTCTGGGGTTTTTTTGGCTAAGGCAATGGCAAACATTTATTTATCCTGCTCCCTCCCCATTTTCCACCATCGTTGTTGCCAGTGATGCCTGCAGTGCTCAGTGGTCAATGACCCTCAGCCAGGGTGAGCTGCAGGAGCCTTACAGACGGGCCTGTTCTTTCTCCCAGTGCTAGAACAAGTGCAACAGCACAGTGCCATTTTGCTAAAAGCTAATATTTTTCCCAGCAGCTTCTTCTCCAGGCAGAATGAAATGCTTTCTTCAAGAGCAACCACATCTTTTCTCTGCCTGAAAGGTTGTGTTTGTTTGGGGTTTTTTCTCTTGCTTTAGGTGAGAGATAAAAAAAAAATGAAGAGGAAATCCCAAGGAAATGCCAAAAGTACCACCTGGTAGTAATTTTGTGTGAGTGTCTCCATTTACACTTCAAACTTGCTCTTGGAGAACTTGGAGCTGCATTTAAAATGTATTTTGGTAGGTGGTCAGCTGTTGACTATCTGCATTTCTTCTTCCATTTCTTTTCTGTGCTTGTTTGGTATTGCTGCTGAATGTCCCCAAAGAGTAAAGTGGTGTGGAAGAGTTGAGGAAGCAGCTTTTGAAATTCTAAAGCTGATGTGTAGGTTTTGTTCCTCTTGGATTTTTAAAAGCCGGTATGTCATCCAAGTTAACTTTCTTCAGCAAGTAACAAGATTGTCGTCCTTCCACTGATGCTCTGTATTTTAACAGAGGTATTTGATGGTGCTGGAAAGGAGCAAGATGCAGAATGAGTTTGAGAGAAGTGATTTAAAGTGGGAGCACAGATGGTTGATTCCTAAAAATCAAAAAATGGATGTTTTGTTTCGTAGGAAAATGAAATCTAATCCTATTTGAGGGTCAACAGGATAAATACAAAGAACTAAATACAGATGTAGATACATATATACATATATGCGTATATATATATATATATATATATATGTATAACCCCGCCCCCCGAAATCTATGAAGCAGGACTGATTGGTGCCATAGCCCAGGCAGCCTGTGGATCTAATTGCCTGCCTGTATTCAGCCCTTGCCTGGATGCCAGGGGAGACGTCTCTGGATTTGTCTCCAGACAGCTTTCCAGGGATGATCCTGCTCCTTTCCTGGTGCCCCAGAGTGCTGCAAGCCCCCCGTCCTGGGGCCATGGTGATGCCTGCCGGGGCCTTTAGGGTCCCCCCTAAAGGGCAGACAGGGTTTGACTGCAAGCTTCCTTGGAAGGTGGAGGCAGGTGAATATTGGCCACCTTCTTCTTTCCCGCTGCCCTCCGTGCTCTTGCAAAGCCTGCTGGGGCACTGGGGCTCTCCATTGCAGGCAGTCTGGAGCTGCCATGCAAAGCCATCTCTCAAGGAGTCCCCAGGTCTCAGGTGCAACCTCAAGAAAATGACACAGCAACGTGTAGAAAACGTGAACTTTATTCACTTGACTACTTCTAAAATCTACAATCCAACGTTACTAGAAGACTATGGGGTAAGAATCTTAAGGCTAAGAAACTTCAATGCTTCAACTGTTTAGAACTGAACACTAAGGGAAAGGTCAACTTCTTGGGGGAAACGTGGTGGGGAATCGAACAACAACAGGGGTGTGGCTAACTTGTAAGGTGGGGAACGTCGCAGTGCCTGGGCTGGGCACTGGTCACCCGTTCCCCGTAAGGTTCTGTAGCTGGAGCGCGACGCTGGAGGTCAGAGCTGTGGGGAGGTGCGGAGTCTCCTGTCACTGCCCTCTTTTGCCGCCGTCTTGGTGGTTGGCCTCCTCGGCTGAGAGCTGTAGCGAAGGTGCAGCCGCATCAGGTCACGGTTTTGCCTGAGCAGCTGCATCAACTTGGTGGGACAGCCGAGTCTTCGATGGCGGCGGGGCCCCGCACGGCCCGAAGGGCTCTGGAGATTCCGCTGCAAGGCAAAGCACAGGGATCCCCATGGAAGAGGCAGAGAGGCAGAGCGGGGCCGGCACCTGTGGGGCTGCCTTTGGCCTGGGAGACAGAGACTCGGGCCCAGTTGGGCTGGGCTGGCCCGGGGAAGAGGCTGCAGCAGGCAGAGCTCTGCCGCCTCTGCTTGGTGCTGTCCATGGAGCTCAGCCCCTGGGCCACATTCCCCAGCCAGGAGCTCAGGCCCCTTCTGCCGCAGGGCATTGGCCAAAGGGTGCCCAAGAGGCCCTCAAGGTCTGCCCCATCCCACCTGCCCCTGACCCCCCACCCCCTGCCTCACCTCTCCCCAGCGTCTCTGAAATCTTCTTCCAAGGGCCCATCCCATGGCCATTCCTATGAGGAGCACGTCAATGAGCAGGAGTGTCCTGGACGCCCACCAGAGGAGCGCAGAGTCCTTCTCCTCCAGGTCGAAATCCTCCGGAACCAGAGGAGAGGCACCCGTGCTCCTCTCGGGTTTGCTCACAGGGTCGAGGGGATGGGCCAAGAGCAGCAGCACGTAAAGCTGCAGCAGCGCGGAGGAGCCGTGAGCAGCCATAGTGCTCTGCCAGCAGCACCGAGGCTCTGGGCGTCTCTCTGCGAGCAGCTGTGCCTGGGCACTGGGGCGCAGCAACAGCTGGGGACAGTTGCCAGCCAGCGTGCCGTCCCCAGAGGCTGTGATGTCACAGAAGCACAGAACGCCCTGGCTGCAGAGAGCCCTGAGAGAATGTTGAGTCCAAGCTGGGAGCCATGGCGGCAAGTATGGCCAGCAGAGCGGGGCCCGAGCGCTGCGGCCTGGCTTGCCTTGCACCCGTGCCACAATGATGACTCCAGCAGCCCCTGTCAGGCCATTGCAGTATCTGATGGCCCACGCTGGGCACAAGTTCTTCCCAATGGCCAGCGTAAACCTCCCTTGGCCCAGCTTCCAAGCCTTGTTGGCATCTGCTCTCTCTTGTCCTTGCCCACCTGGCTGGCGCTGCCGTGTTGCTCGCTGGCCTGTCTGTGGGAGAAGAGGCTGTGCCAATGAGTGCTGCTCAACTTGGAGGCCATTCAAAGGAGGATTTGATTGGGCCTGCTGTGGGAAGAAGGAATATGCGTGCACATGGCCACTTCCCATAGGTTTTACCCCAGATTTTCATGAGCAGCTGTCCTAGTGAAAGTCAAGTCTGTTTTAGTGAGTATTTGAGGGCTTCCAGAGCACAGTGCCATCTCAGGGGAATTCTGCTGGTTGAGTTCTACTGAGGCTTTGAGATGAGTTGCAAATCCTGAAAATGTTCTCCTTGCCCAGGTAGTAATTTCACAGTTTAGACTCTGGGGATATTGATTGCTCAGTGTTGAGGACCTCATGTAACTTTCAGCCCCAGAAACTTTCAACCTCCAGTGATTGTCCTTGAGACAAAACCATTTGAAATCTTTTTTTCTGTGGACAGGAATTGCTTCGGTGTTACTTCACATCATCCATTAAAAATTTGATGCCTGGAACAAGTCCCGAGTGCTGTGTGATTTCCTTGGTCGTGTTCCTTGGAATGGCTTCCCCCCCATTTTCTGAAGCTGGCCCCAGAAAGGTCATAGATGGGTGAGAAGTTCTGAAAGGCCAAGTGGTGCAGATCTTTGCCTCCTGTTTCGAGGTCTGCGGTGAGCTGTGAGTCCAAGAGCTGATCTGACGTGATGGTGAAAACACAATTGAACCTTTTTGCAGCAGGGTGGATGGATAGAAGCAAAGCACAGCACGGCTGGCAGCAGCAAATGAATTAAAATGCATCCCTGGAATATGTTTCTTGGATTGTTCTTCTAGTATTGTGGTAGTAATTCTGATGTCTGAGTAGTGAACAAGCAACAAGTAGTGAACACGTGATTTGTAGTCAATTTTCTATTTCTTATGTAGTGGAGAGTATGGATGCTAGCTTTGGAGCAGGCTGCAGAGAGCTGCAGAAACTGCAGGCCCCATGGCCTATCAGTCCTGCCCGAGAAGCTAGCCTGGGAATTCATAGGAGGATTTCAAAACAATCCTCACAGACAGAAAACAACTGCCAGGTGCTGTTTGTCTGTCCTCTTGTTTTCCTTGCAGGAGAAAGTCAGGGGGGTGGTGAGCCCCACTGACCAATGATGGTGATGTAGCACTTTACTAAGCAATAAGAGTTTCCTTTCTGTACTTTCCACGTATCTGTCTATTAGACAAGCCTAGAGTAATAAAGTAGAGAAGATTCTCCTGTTGTGACTCCCTTGAGAGTCCGTGTCGTTCTTTCCCACCGTTCCCAATCAGAACGACAGAGGAGATTTTTAAGAATTGTGTTTTTCTCTCCTGGTTGAGGAATGTGTTCTTCACGGGCTGAATCTTCATATCACTTTGTTTTTGTAGAAGAGCAGTTTCAGCAGCAGATGATTCTCCTTGCCCTCCTTTTCATTTTTCTTGTCTGTATTATTGCCTGGCAGGTTAACCTTTTCAAATTGCGTGCTGCAAAACGTTGCTACTAAGGATAGTTGGTGTCCAAACAGGTTCTTTTCTCGCTTGGATTTCAACTATTGCAGGATGAAAGGTTTCTAATGAAGCTACAGAATTGCATATCACTGGGACCTTGACTTCTTCCCTGCTTGGATCTAGATAAAGAGATTCTTGCCAATTGAACTGCTGACATATTATGTAGAGATCAGGAGTGGCCACCACAAGTGGTACTGAATTCTTGGAAATGTGGTGATTTTTGTTAGAAATGATTTTAGCTTCGACAGTGCAAGCTTATCATATCCATCTGCATTTGTGTTCTATTAATCATGGGCTTTTGTATTAAGCATGGGCTTCAGTTTGCTGTCTTTTTGTCACTTCTTCAAATACCAGTTTTCTACACCTGCTGGCTTGTTCCTTCTGACTTCAAATGGTATCTCTTGGGCACATAACTTCATCTTATTGTGAACAGCGCAAAGAACATGTTTTGGTCTGTCTTGATTTGATGGAGTGATTGCTGTGGAAGGACTGGGAGGTTTTGTGGTTTAAGGTGAAAGAAGTTCAGCAGCCTTGGCAAGTAAGTGTGCCAGTTTACAAGGTGAATCTACAGAAACCCCCGTGCTTCAGCTGCAATGTACAATCTCTGAGGCTGCTGCTGTCGGGGTGCCTTTGTTCTGTTGGTTTGGGAACCCATATTCTACACAGCATCATTTGTCAGAACTCCATTTCACTTGTACAGTCCCTCTGTTTTCCCACTTCTGAATGATGGTTTTCTCTGTGCCTTTAACATGGGGAATTCTGGGTGATAAAAATAATACATATTCCATAATGTTTTTCGTTTCCTCTTGGAGTTTTTTCTAGTTTTCAAATAATTACCTTTTGTTTCTAGCTGGGGGCAAAATGCATTTGCAGTTTCAGTGGTTTTTTTTCCCAATTTCTAATCTTACTTGGGCACTAGATAAGGGAGAAAAATGCCCTAGTTTCATGGAAAAGATTCTGTGTTATTCCATGCCTTGAAATGAATTAAAATACGGTTCTATTGCTCTCTCTTTCATTTCTTCTCTTCATTTGGTAGAGTTTAGAAATCTCTTGCCATGAACTAGGTCGTGCAGAGTGCCTGCCTTGCTGTGTTGAACTCCTGGGTGAGCATGCCAGGCTTAGTTTAGAGATTTGCTTTTAAACATCCCTTATTCCTTGTGAAATCTATCATTTGGTTTGTTTGTAGTTGTGTTAGAAGATAAAGAGGAGGGGGATCACCCTGGAAAATTTGTCATCTGAACTGAATTTGTACCCTTTAGGCCATCAGTGACTGCTCCTTAGCTTTCTCAAGGCATGAAGGACACTGGGAGTTCCTCCCAGACTCTTCTTTTGGGACAGCAGTCCTTTCTCTTTGGCTCCATGAGATGCTCTGCACAGGAGTGCTTGAGCTCTGAAGGGCAGGGGCATTCCATGAGGGTGAATAATAAAGAACTCCTGTAGCCTGAACTGTTTCCAACTTAACCCAGCAGAAGGAATTGTTTCCCAATTCTGAGTCTAATGGTGCTGCTGACAAATTGTGCAGTTTCAGAGCAGCAGTGCAAGATGTGCAAGGGGCTTGTGTGGAGGGAGAGCAGCAGCTTGTAACACTGGACCTTTGTCCCGTGGGCAGCTGTGCGGTTTTAAGCGGGAATGTTCCGGAGGGGTGTGGAATTGAAGAAATGTTTGGAAGATTTGTAGGTTTGTTGCTGTAGGTGTGAAGGGTGGGGACAAGTCTTGTCCAGTGACGGAGCAATGATTAGGTAAGGTACTGGGAGAGCATCTGAGGATGGTGTTGCTGTTGCATGTGATTTTTCTGGAGGCCATCTGATGCACACAAGATTTGTTATGACTACCAGGATTGCAACTAAACAGAATGCAGTCATTTTTCTTGTAATTTAGTGCAGCATCTTTTGATCCGTGATGAGCTGAAGGCTCAGTGCACAAGGCTGAAAGGAAATGGCACGCTCTCAAGAGATTTTGGTCTTTGCGGCTTCATGAAGGTGGATAGGACATAATTCCTTCGCTCATTGGAGCTGCAGAGTTTAGTTTGATCTCCTCTGTTTCTAAGCAGTGCTAAAAGGTGTTCCTTCCCTCAATTTTGATGGCAGCAGAGAGTCAGCTAATGAATGTGGATCTAGGTAAGGTTTGTGGAACAAAATCAAACACAATTGTCTGAAAAGCTGTTAGACATGCCTACAGTCAGTGTCAACAGAGAAGGAAGAGGTTAAAATTCCATCTTAATTTTAGAGCTCTTCCTCTCTTCTGCCTGCTTTTCCCATAGTGCATATGGAACCAGCATAGTTCATTTGATCCCTACCCCTGAGTGCAGCAGCTCACCTGCTTTCTGCTGCCCGCCTTTGCTTTCTTGTCAGATGGAAACACTGAAATAGAAAAGGTGATGTGACTTAATTGACTTCATTCAAATGCCTTGGCAATTGAATTTCTGTCTCTTGGCTGGATACTCAGCATCTCTAAGTGCAGAATCCTCCCTGGCACTGTATATCCTCGCCTTGTCCCTGCCACCAGCACTCAAATATTTTCCTTTCATTGTAAAGTGAGTGAGATTTTACTTGGCTGGAATTCTGCAGTGCTGGGAATGAAGGCTTTTTCCTTCCTCATTTTTTTATAATGAATTTCTTTTTTATTCTATTCACACCTTCTGAGTGAGCCTTTCATAAGGGCTTCTGTATTTCACAGCGGCTACACCTATTTGGGCCTGAAGACTTTGATACAATTGTAATCACTTGGAAATGGAACCTGTTTGATTTGTATGGAAGGCAGCCATTCTCCCTGTTCCAAACTTCCTAAAATAGTTTATCCACGTTGAAAAAAAAAATACCTCTTGGAGATAGTGAAGACAGTGCATGATGGTGATTCCAGGGATGGATAAGAAGGACCATCACCTTCCTCACACCAGCAAACTTGAGACTAATAGTCAGGTCTGCAGTTCTAATTTTAATCCACAGTAATCTACAGACAATCCTTTATTATCTAAAAAAGCTGATACCGTTCAAGTTGGAAGCAAGCTGAAGTTGGAAGAGTTAGGTTTCTTCAAAGCTCTTGTTTCCAGCAGGATTGGAGAGCCTTTACCTTTTGTAACAGGAAGGTTTTAAATTTGTAATGCTGACCTTGCAACTGGAACTTGGTGGCTCCATTGTTGCACTTGGAGCAGCCAGATGACCTCAAAGGAGAAGTGCATTGTTCTAACTTGTGTGGAAGCAGTGGCTTCAAATACCATCAGGAAGTGCTGGACTGGCACTGGATGGATGGATGGATGGATGCTCTTAGGCCACAGAGCTGGAAATATCAGTTGTAGCCACATGGTAAGTCCATTTATGTAATTCCAAATCTGTTCCTCACACGATCTGTGCTCCTCTATTCCGTATCAGCTTGGTGAGGAGGTAGATGAGACTGTTGGGGGAAAGAAACACTTAAATTTAAAGCAGAGTAACTGTTCCATTATAAATGCTGAAGATAAACCTGTGAGGCTACCAAAGAAATCTTTCTTTGGCTTCCAGTTAATAACTTCAAATGGATAACAAATCTATGCTGTATAATCTGCTTTGAATGGATTTCCTTTGGAATGTGTGCTTCTTCCTGAATGACAGAACTGCAATATTTTCACACTTGCAGTTTCACCCTCAAATGGCCACAGGAAATGCAGCAGCTTCTGTTTTCTGTTGCTTCTGTTTGTTAATGCTTCAAGGTGTTGCTCTGTATTTGTCCCCAGCTGTCATGACCTTAGAAAGAGAATGTTCTAAAGATAGGAGTAAAAAAGCCAGAGAGCTCCTCCTTGCAGCAGACACGGGCAGCATTGGATCCTAATAGTTTTTGCAAGGCATCCTGATGGGGAGAGGCAGATGTCAAGAATGGCAACTTCAGCAGGTGTGTGGCTGCTTCGTAGCTTGGGCTGGATTCAGGAAGGGCAGTGTTCCAGAGAGCAAAGTCAAGAGTTTGAATCAAGTAAGTGTGAGGTGCCCAGAAAGGCAGGGCCCACACTGCTCATGTGTGTCGGGGGAAGGTGAGAATCAGGCCCATCTGCTCCTAGAAATGCAGGTTCCATCTTTAGCAGCCAAAGGCTATGCAAATAAATGGCTTCTATGTATTGGAGAGCATAGAGCATGAAGTTAGTGTTTCATGCAGTTGTTTGAAGGCAATATGGGATTCCAGAGCTTAGTGTTTGAATTGCAACTTGAATTTCCTTCTTTGCTGTTATTTAGACTGCTCTGAAGTAGTCATGAGAAGCAAAAATGAAAGGCAATGTTGTTTGATGGGGACTGTGGTAGGGCTTTCTTGCCAGATTTGAAATGGCTTGAATTGATTAAAATCTCCAGGTGAGGGGAAGGTTGTATCCATTCCTCTCTCTTATTAAAGCAAATTTTCCAAGAGGGATGTAAAATTGCAGTTGAGGGTTGGGGTGGTTTTTTCTTTTTTCCCTTCTTTCATGTGCAACCTAACAACTCCAATTTCACAGGCCTATTTAACATTTGATCCCTAAAAGTCAGTCCTTTGCTTTGTATTTTGGGCACTTGTTCATCTTGGGGAATTTGTCATCTTCTCAGGGCATTGAAGGTCAACCAAATGCTGCAGGTTTCATTCTTCCTTTCATATGGTCTATGTCCTGGGGTTTGACTCTTAAGCAGAGCTATTTTTTTATTTTGCAGCCTAGCAGTTGTACGGTGGGGCTATGTGCAGGTGAATTCACTTGAGAACGATGGGTAAATCAGCTCCTGGGAAGATGTGCACTGCCTGGCCCCGATGCTTCAGCATGCTTGAGGTCAGCTTGGCTGTCTCTGACTGTCTAATAATAATGCAGAATAACAGAATTAAGTATTCATTGTAATTGGTGATCAGTAAGATTTGTTTTCAGCTAAGTCTGCGTGCTAGTTTCTAAAGCACTCCAGTCTGTTTCATCAATGACCTTTGTGGTTTTAGCTTAAGCTAAAAATCTAGTTTCTGCTGTTGTTATTTTCTGCCCTGTCGCTGTGAGAGGAAGGGATGATGGCTGGAGGTTTGGCAGTCAGCGAGGGCCTGGCCACCACTGCAGTTCTGTACACTCAGCCTTGGAGATGTGATCAGGAATGTGCTGTTAGTTGCCAGTTTTGTATTGCAAAGACTGAGCATGCTGCCATCACTGTGTTTGATGAGTGAGTTTTCATTGGTTTGGTCCAACTCCAAAGCAGCCTTAATTTGAAGGTGGAATTCTTTGTGGATGAGGCTGTGAAGAATATGGTGTTTGTACTCCCATCCTACGGGCAGTACGGTAGAACAACTCCTAACTGATTTGGTAATAAAGACCTAGTTTTTCTTCACTAAACCTGCCCTAGCCAAATTCATCAGCTGGTGATAGCTATCTCTGGAGTGGGAGTTCTTTATTGAGTTGATTGACAATTTGATATACTTTGTCAAGCTGTGTTGTTTAGTTTCTGTTGATCCAGAGACACCTGGGGCTCCTTTTGCTTCCTAAGGGATTAAAGTAGCAAGCACTTAGAATGAGATATTGGGAAGATGGGTGCAGGAGACTTTGTAATTTACTATGGAAAAACATAATAATGATGATGAATATTTCAGGTGGAAACGATAGCATTTCACTATATACTATGTGAAATGCTTTTATGTGGTTTTTTTCATTTCTCTTTTATTTTTTAATCCTGGATAAATTAAATGAGGCTTTTGGGGAAAGCATGAGCTGGAATTTCTATTGAGGTTGATAACCTCTGATTCTGCTCTCATTTGTCTGTCTGCTGGAACTTGTAGCAAACTAGCTATGTCCAAGTTTAATTGTGTAATAATTATCTTTCAAATCGAGCCTTTCTCACTTGGTGCTGATGTATTTGGGGGAGGGAGGGGAATGGAGAGTAAAGAGCTCCTTTCATGAATACAATTGAAATTTCATCTTGCTGATTTGAGCCTTTCCAAGATTCAAGTGAGCATTGGATCAGGTTGGAACTGAGGGGATGACTCATGACTCTGGCATAAAAACTACATTGCATTCCACATATTAGGAGTTTTCTGTTGCCCACAAGAAAGTTCAGGAAAAAAAGACAAAAAGAGAAATGGGTTTCAAATTTCCTGTGCTATTTTCAGTTGACTCCTCTTTCTGGAGATGCCTTAGCAAGTGTAGGACATCTGAAAAACTTGGAACTGCAACTTTCTTGTTGAGGCTCTGATGAACATTGCTTCTGTCATCAAGTTCTTGTGTTCATACTTTGAACTTAGCTGAGTAATGTTGGTATCAGCAGACTCTACTTAAGCCATGCCTTCCTAATTAATAATGCATTCTTAATAAAAAAAAAAAAAATCTATTTCTTCATGTATTTAATTACCTAGTGAGTGTAAGACTGAATGAAGTTAATACCGTGCAGATTTCAAGCAAAACGCTGCTTTTTAATGTGCTTCAGTATAGGCTATGCACAAGTCAATAGACATGATTTTTAAGCTTCAGTTACCTTTCATTACCCTGTGCATATTCAAATTCAGATTGATGAATGCTGAACCAAAAGCAGACATCATAGAGTTAATTGAAGTTCTTTAAATTCAGAGGCAAACTATTTTCATAGCTTTGTTTTGAGGGTGGGTTGCTTTTGATGTCTCGGGTTTTTTTGGCTAAGGCAATGGCAAACATTTATTTATCCTGCTCCCTCCCCATTTTCCACCATCGTTGTTGCCAGTGATGCCTGCAGTGCTCAGTGGTCAATGACCCTCAGCCAGGGTGAGCTGCAGGAGCCTTACAGACGGGCCTGTTCTTTCTCCCAGTGCTAGAACAAGTGCAACAGCACAGTGCCGTTTTGCTAAAAGCTAATATTTTTCCCAGCAGCTTCTTCTCCAGGCAGAATGAAATGCTTTCTTCAAGAGCAACCACATCTTTTCTCTGCCTGAAAGGTTGTGTTTGTTTGGGGTTTTTTCTCTTGCTTTAGGTGAGAGATAAAAAAAAAATGAAGAGGAAAGCCCAAGGAAATGCCAAAAGTACCACCTGGTAGTAATTTTGTGTGAGTGTCTCCATTTACACTTCAAACTTGCTCTTGGAGAACTTGGAGCTGCATTTAAAATGTATTTTGGTAGGTGGTCTGCTGCTGACTATCTGCATTTCTTCTTCCATTTCTTTTCTGTGCTTGTTTGGTATTGCTGCTGAATGTCCCCAAAGAGTAAAGTGGTGTGGAAGAGTTGAGGAAGCAGCTTTTGAAATTCTAAAGCTGATGTGTAGGTTTTGTTCCTCTTGGATTTTTAAAAGCCGGTATGTCATCCAAGTTAACTTTCTTCAGCAAGTAACAAGATTGTCGTCCTTCCACTGATGCTCTGTATTTTAACAGAGGTATTTGATGGTGCTGGAAAGGAGCAAGATGCAGAATGAGTTTGAGAGAAGTGATTTAAAGTGGGAGCACAGATGGTTGATTCCTAAAAATCAAAAAACGGATATTTTGTTTTGTAGGAAAATGAAATCTAATCCTATTTGAGGGTCAACAGGATAAATACAAAGAACTAAATACAGATGTAGATACATATATACATATATGCGTATATATATATATATATATATGTATAACCCCGCCCCCCGAAATCTATGAAGCAGGACTGATTGGTGCCATAGCCCAGGCAGCCTGTGGATCTAATTGCCTGCCTGTATTCAGCCCTTGCCTGGATGCCAGGGGAGACGTCTCTGGATTTGTCTCCAGACAGCTTTCCAGGGATGATCCTGCTCCTTTCCTGGTGCCCCAGAGTGCTGCAAGCCCCCCATCCTGGGGCCATGGGGATGCCTGCCGGGGCCTTTAGGGTCCCCCCTAAAGGGCAGACAGGGTTTGACTGCAAGCTTCCTTGGAAGGTGGAGGCAGGTGAATATTGGCCACCTTCTTCTTTCCCGCTGCCCTCCGTGCTCTTGCAAAGCCTGCTGGGGCACTGGGGCTCTCCATTGCAGGCAGTCTGGAGCTGCCATGCAAAGCCATCTCTCAAGGAGTCCCCAGGTCTCAGGTGCAACCTCAAGAAAATGACACAGCAACGTGTAGAAAACGTGAACTTTATTCACTTGACTACTTCTAAAATCTACAATCCAACGTTACTAGAAGACTATGGGGTAAGAATCTTAAGGCTAAGAAACTTCAATGCTTCAACTGTTTAGAACTGAACACTAAGGGAAAGGTCAACTTCTTGGGGGAAACGTGGTGGGGAATCGAACAACAACAGGGGTGTGGCTAACTTGTAAGGTGGGGAACGTCGCAGTGCCTGGGCTGGGCACTGGTCACCCGTTCCCCGTAAGGTTCTGTAGCTGGAGCGCGACGCTGGAGGTCAGAGCTGTGGGGAGGTGCGGAGTCTCCTGTCACTGCCCTCTTTTGCCGCCATCTTGGTGGTTGGTTGAGGGCTGTCGCGAAGGAGCAGCCGCATCAGGTCGCGGTTGTCCATCAGCAGCTGCATCAGCTCCTTGGGACAGCCCTGTCTTCGATGGCGGCGGGGCCCCGCACGGCCCGAAGGGCTCTGGAGATTCCGCTGCAAGGCAAAGCACAGGGATCCCCATGGAAGAGGCAGAGGGGCAGAGCGGGGCCGGCACCTGTGGGGCTGCCTTTGGCCTGGGAGACAGAGACTCGGGCCCAGTTGGGCTGGGCTGGCCCGGGGAAGAGGCTGCAGCAGGCAGAGCTCTGCCGCCTCTGCTTGGTGCTGTCCATGGAGCTCAGCCCCTGGGCCGCATTCCCCAGCCAGGAGCTCAGGCCCCTTCTGCCGCAGGGCATTGGCCAAAGGGTGCCCAAGAGGCCCTCAAGGTCTGCCCCATCCCGCCTGCCTGACCCCCCACCCCCCTCCTCACCTCTCGCCAGCGTCTCTGAATTCTTTTTCCGAGCGACCATCCCATGGCCATTCCTATGATGAGCAGGTCGATGAGCAGGAATGTCCTGGCCGCCCACCGGATGCGCTCAGGGTCCGACTCGTCCAGATGACAATCCTCCAGAAGCAGAGGAGAGGCATCCGTGCTGCGCTCAGGTTTGCTCACAGGGTCGAGGGGATGAGCCAAGAGCAGCAGCACGTAAAGCTGCAGCAGCGCGGAGGAGCCGTGAGCAGCCATAGTGCTCTGCCAGCAGCACCGAGGCTCTGGGCGTCTCTCTGCGAGCAGCTGTGCCTGGGCACTGGGGCGCAGCAACAGCTGGGGACAGTTGCCAGCCAGCGTGCCGTCCCCAGAGGCTGTGATGTCACAGAAGCACAGAACGCCCTGGCTGCAGAGAGCCCTGAGAGAATGTTGAGTCCAAGCTGGGAGCCATGGCGGCAAGCATGGCCAGCAGAGCGGGGCCCGAGCGCTGCGGCCTGGCTTGCCTTGCACCCGTGCCACAATGATGACTCCAGCAGCCCCTGTCAGGCCATTGCAGTATCTGATGGCCCACGCTGGGCACAAGTTCTTCCCAATGGCCAGCGTAAACCTCCCTTGGCCCAGCTTCCAAGCCTTGTTGGCATCTGCTCTCTCTTGTCCTTGCCCACCTGGCTGGCGCTGCCGTGTTGCTCGCTGGCCTGTCTGTGGGAGAAGAGGCTGTGCCAATGAGTGCTGCTCAACTTGGAGGCCATTCAAAGGAGGATTTGATTGTGCCTGCTGTGGGAAGAAGGAATATGCGTGCACATGGCCACTTCCCATAGGTTTTACCCCAGATTTTCATGAGCAGCTGTCCTAGTGAAAGTCAAGTCTGTTTTAGTGAGTATTTGAGGGCTTCCAGAGCACAGTGCCATCTCAGGGGAATTCTGCTGGTTGAGTTCTACTGAGGCTTTGAGATGAGTTGCAAATCCTGAAAATGTTCTCCTTGCCCAGGTAGTAATTTCACAGTTTAGACTCTGGGGATATTGATTGCTCAGTGTTGAGGACCTCATGTAACTTTCAGCCCCAGAAACTTTCAACCTCCAGTGATTGTCCTTGAGACAAAACCATTTGAAATCTTTTTTTCTGTGGACAGGAATTGCTTCGGTGTTACTTCACATCATCCATTAAAAATTTGATGCCTGGAACAAATCCCGAGTGCTGTGTGATTTCCTTGGTCGTGTTCTTTGGAATGGCTTCCCCCTCATTTTGTGAAGCTGGCCCCAGAAAGGTCATAGATGGGTGAGAAGTTCTGAAAGGCCAAGTGGTGCAGATCTTTGCCTCCTGTTTCGAGGTCTGCGGTGAGCTGTGAGTCCAAGAGCTGATCTGACGTGATGGTGAAAACACAGTTGTCGTGGTTTTAAAGCAGTAACTGAAAAAATACTAGAAAACTTACTTATTTCTTGCTGTGAGATATGGATTAGAGCAAGAGCAAAACAGGCTTAAAACTTAAAAGGAATAAAGAAAGTTTATTCACAAAACTACAAGAATAAGAACACCAGAATAAACTTTCAGAAAACCCTTTTATCCCGCACTACCCAGCATTCCCTTGTTCACATGACAAGATAGAGACAAAAGACTTTGGAACTTTGGTGTTTAAAACAGTCCCAATTCTTGCTAGAGTCTCTTTATCAGTGTTTGTATAGAAACAGAAATCTTCTTCTGCTAATCTATGGAGTTTCTCACAAGAAAAATATTTCTGTTATAGTTTTCTATTTGTTTGATGCCAGCTGCCCGGAAATCTGCCATCAGTTCACTCCTCCCATTTCACATCACTCTGAGGTGTGTATGGGCCATGAGTCCTCTTCATCTGTCTCTGTGAGCTTCGCAGGAAAACAGTTTTCTCATTGCCCTCAAGGCTTCAAATCTTCACTCCACTCTGTTCCAGCGCCTCACTGTATCACAATTACTCTACTTTTTACTCAAAATCCACACTTTGAACACTCCATGCTTCCCAATATACTCTGTCATGAATTAAAGGAGTTTTTTTCAGAACATGGTTGTCCATCTCCATAGCTTTAAGAGAAAAATATTTCAGCTTATAAAGCATCTCCTTATTCTCTCTTCCCTATCTAAAACTTAAGCCTTGTTTTTGTCCTATATTTTTCTAATACTAAAAAAAAAAAAATCTGTGTTTTTCTAAAAGTGAAAAAAAAAAATAAAAAAATAAAGTAAAGAGTAGAAACAGAATAATATTTCTGAGAGGCAGGACATTTTTTAGTTTGTGTTGTCCGATGGAACAACAGTCACTTGAAGAAATTCCATATAGTAGAACATGTCACATTTGTCAATTTTAACCTGAAATTTATTAACAGGAATGTCTGTACTGCGAACATGTGTTAAGTATAGGAATATATTGCATGTTTTCCTACTTGTAAGAAGTAAATTTCTGTCTTTACAAGCTAACACCATTAATTTCAGCTCTTAGTTATTCCCATTGCATATTCTTTTAAACAGACTTAATCAGACAAATTTTGTGTTATTTAGCAAGTAATGCTTGGTTATTACTACAAGTTCTTGAAGTCATAACACTTAAAATTGCAGTACATATATATTATTCTTACTATGATGATGTGAGTTGGCTGCTAGTCATTTAACTATATATAAGGTCTTACTATTTCTTAGTGCAATTACTTAAAATAAGTGTCTTGGAAATTGTTTTTATTTTTAGATTTAAAACTGTTCTTACTAAAGTTGATTTGTTAAAGATTGGACAATGTATATTTAATAATTAATGTTCCCCAGTGATATTTATTGTCAGTCAGGATTCACTTTACAGTCAATAAATAACCTAAAAAATCTGAATTTTGTAGCCAGTTTTGTCTAATTCTTAGAGCAATGCTTTGGGAAATTGGAGATATATATATATGAATATAAATATGTATATCTGCTATATACCTTTTTTATGACGGTTTTGTCCTACTACTGCAAATGTTTCTTTTTGTTTGTTTTTTCCTAACATACATAAAATTTTCTTAACCATATTTAAAGCTACCAGCTTGTTATTCTGACAAAACCCTGTGAGAATAAATTATTTTTATTAATACTCTACATGTCAAAACCTTGCAGTCAGTCAAATAACAGAAGGAGTGTTCATTGTCTCTCTCCCCCACTGATGCTGTTCTAGGAGTTGGAGTTAGAAGATTCAGACATCAAGTGAAACAGTGAAAGATGATAAGAAAACACTTGATTCTCACAAGGTATTTCCTACTAAAAGAGATTGTTTTGCAGTTTTGTTTGCTCTTGACACTATTTTGAGTAAATGTGAATTCCTAAGACATGCTCAAGGCAATTAAATATTTATGCTCTCCAAACTCAATTTTTAAGCAACATTTTCTGTTTACAAGAATCAGGTTTGCTTTGGTTTTATCTCTTTTCTTTCAGGTTACAAGACAGATTTTTTTATTATTATTTTCATTGGGGGAAAAAGATATGTATTTATAGTGTTTGTGAAGACTTTGCTCAGCTGAAAAAAGTAATAGGTAACATGAGTATAACATTGTGTTCTTCCATATTTCTATTTTTAAGTCCTATTACATGTGATATTTTCCATTTTGCCTTCTATTAGGCCTGAAATTGGAAACTATTTAAAACCTAACAAACCCCGGAGTTTATCCCTGTTCTTTGAATAGCAACAGAAGTATGGCTGTCATGGTTTGACACATCAATGAAGAACAGCCTCTGCTCTGCAGCAGGTACTCAAGTGGAACTTTTGCAAGTGGGCTCTCATCAGGAGTGAAACACTGGCTGCTGACTCTGCTGCTTTTGGTCACAGACTGCTGCCTTTATGAACCAGGTTTGTCCTTCTGCTTCTTTTGTGTTTTATATAGACTTGATTACAAATGAGGCACTTGTCCTCTTACCTGGGAGTTGCAGCAGGTCAGCAGCAGCAGGAGTTACTGGCTGCTTCCCATCAGCTGACTCCTTTTAGCCAACCCTTCCCATTTCCTGCGCCAATCCGATTTTTCCAAGCAATTAGGAAGAAAACTAAACCATAACTTTTACAAAATCACTTTAGGGAAGATGTTGCTTAATTGTTTGCTTCATTCAAATGAACACTTCTAACATTCACTTCTCTGAGTAAGAATGCCTTTTATGAGAAGCTGCTAAAAATAGGAATTTGAGAGCAGGGATGTTAAAAGTAGGGCCAGAGAGGAGCAAATTTGTCGCAGGGCAAGTTCTGTTTGCACTGAGGGAGTACTATCAATTTTGTCTCTGTCCTGTCTTTCACTGGTCCTGAAACAACAGTGCCTGCTTGAACAAACCTGCTCCTCAGGAGTGATTGGATCTGGTGCTCTGGGTGTTAGCAGCTGCAGTGCTGAACCACAGGCAGACATGAGATCTGACTGGATCACCCTTGCTAACATTTTCATGTAGAACCCATAACTCACTTGATCAGCAACACTTGCTTGAATGCTGCCTTTTGCCTTGGCTCTTCCCACTAAATAGTTCTTGAGCTGGGAAGTGGTCCTGATCTAAGAATCTGCAGTAATCTTTAATTCTGCCTTTATAACTCAGGAAACCACAGTAACCTTCATTTTAGAATGTGAACATTTTTTGGACAAACACTGAATTGTAGCTTCATTGACATGAGCTAAAGTAAGCTCTTTCAGTGGTCCTAGAGTGGTAGCTGTAAAAGGCAATCAGAGTGAAGATCCTGAATAATTTTCTTTTCCAGCCAGGTTTTAATGTATTTCCCCTGCAAATCAATTCATGTATCATAGAGCTCAATTACCTGCCCATAAAATGAGAGTTGTTGCTCAGAACTGTGGAATTAGGGTAACAAGAACTGTAATGATACACTAGATAAACACTGTTGCAATACTCTCTCAGCCCTGTTAGGGTATTTTAAATTTGCAGCAGATCTCAGTAAGGATGAGAAAATGCTGAGCTACATAAAAATGATGGAGACTGGAGGAGAAATTAGCCTTGCAGTGTTCTACAGTCCCAACATTTCCAACCACCAACCCTGGTAGTGAAAATGCTGGTTTGTATTTGAAAAAAAGGAACTGCAATCAATCAAATGCACTGCCAAGTATAAATTAATTTCTGTAAGTCAAGTCCCTTAGGAACAATTCCTTAATAAAAGATCTGTTTCAAATCTCCTAAGTCTTCTAAAACCAACCCCAACAAAACACAGAAAACATAGTGTCTTTATTTGACCTGTCCTAGACTTCATTTATTTATTTACAGTCTGAAGGATGAGTCAAGTACCTGCAGTGGTGCCTTTAGCAATGCAAAACAAAATATTTTGAATATTCTTATTTAGCGTTCCAGTTTTAATGAGCTTGGAGCATAGTGAAGGAGATCAGATGTTTGCAGGTTCTGGATGAGGGTAGAAATAATTAAAAAGCATCTTAAAAGTAACATCATATTTTTGTCAGCCATCTCTTCAGGGACTACTTTAAATCCCAGAATGTTCAAGAGCCATCATCACTGTACAAACAGAAGCTCCAACTGAACGAAACCAGAAGAAGTGGATATGGCAAATTCTCTGGTCCAAGTGGTGATATTAATCTGGTGAGGCTCTGGATTCCCATTTCAGACATACTATCACAGCTTAAATATAGGAAAAAATTGGGATTTTACTTTGCTGTGGTCTCTTTTTGTTTTGCAAAATATGTGATAGTTAATATATGAGTAAAATCTTGTATAAAAACAGGTTTGTTTTTTGGTTTTTTTTCTAACAAATAGCCAAATGCATATTACCTGCCTTGCTGGAAAATAATTGAGGTCTTCCTCTAAGAAATTTTTTCTCAGAGTGCCTTTCTTTGTGATTTGTGTTCTTATCTTAGGAAGATACAGGAGTTGCTCATTTTAATGCTGTCCAGCGGACTATTCCATGCTTTCTCAGCTGTTTGGATCTGCAGTTCAGGATTGGACCAAGAAAAATGGTGATGGGATCAAATTATTTTTATTCTTAAATGAGGACAATTCCATTTTTAAACATACACATGTGCTTCCAATGCTTTCAGTAGTCAAGGATGAAATTTTGAACAGACATGAATTCCTCAGTCTTTGTTTCTTTTTCCCTGAAGGATGGAATTTGGACTTTGCCCACCAGTGCAGTCCTTGCTATGGGCAGATGTTTCTTCTGTTCTTCTTACCAGCAGTAGGAGTGGTTGGACACTGAACCTCAAAGAAGAGGGAGCTAACATCCCTTACCTGGATAAGTCCCACAGGTAAGCACCTTGGAGAAGTTCTTCAACCAAAACCAGTTCCTGTAAGGCTTTCCAGCCCTTGACAGGAAATAAGCTGATTCCTGCAGGCTGCAACATGAAGACTTCCAGACTGAAGTGAGCATCCTGCTATAAGGAAGGATTTGGGAGTAGTGAGTCATCATTTGTATGGGAAATTAATCTGTGATTTTTATTTATTGTTTTTTTTCATTTGAAGTAACATCACATCATCATAGAGAGACATTGTCTGTCATTTCTGGTGTGGATACCTGAATAACTCAGCTAGACAGGTAGCATGATAAGGTAATACAATGCAGATATTGAAAGGAATTTTTTGGATGATTTTTTTGTTAGTTCAAGCTGCAGTCCCTGATTTATTCAGGCTTTGAAGTACCATGCAAGCCTTTCCCACAGAAGAAATTCTGTTTTATGTAAATAATGCACTGTGCAGTAAACTAGAAGAAAGCAGGGAGCATAGAGCATGAAGTTAGTGTTTCATGCAGGTGTTTGAAGGCAATGTGGGATTCCAGAGCTTAGTGTTTGAATTGCAACTTGAATTTCCTTCTTTGCTGTTATTTAGACTGCTCTGAAGTAGTCATGAGAAGCAAAAATGAAAGGCAATGTTGTTTGATGGGGACTGTGGTAGGGCTTTCTTGCCAGATTTGAAATGGCTTGAATTGATTAAAATCTCCAGGTGAGGGGAAGATTGTATCCATTCCTCTCTCTTATTAAAGCAAATTTTCCAAGAGGGATGTAAAATTGCAGTTGAGGGTTGGGGTGGTTTTTTCTTTTTTCCCTTCTTTCATGTGCAACCTAACAACTCCAATTTCACAGGCCTATTTAACATTTGATCCCTAAAAGTCAGTCCTTTGCTTTGTATTTTGGGCACTTGTTCATCTTGGGGAATTTGTCATCTTCTCAGGGCATTGAAGGTCAACCAAATGCTGCAGGTTTCATTCTTCCTTTCATATGGTCTATGTCCTGGGGTTTGACTCTTAAGCAGAGCTATTTTTTTATTTTGCAGCCTAGCAGTTGTACGGTGGGGCTGTGTGCAGGTGAATTCACTTGAGAACGATGGGTAAATCAGCTCCTGGGAAGATGTGCACTGCTTGGCCCCGATGCTTCAGCATGCTTGAGGTCAGCTTGGCTGTCTCTGACTGTCTAATAATAATGCAGAATGATAGAATTAAGTATTCATTGTAATTGGTGATCAATAAGATTTGTTTTCAGCTAAATCTGCATGCTAGTTTCTAAAGCACTCCAGTCTGTTTCATCAATGACCTTTGTGATTTTAGCTTAAGCTTTCTAGTTTCTGCTGTTGTTATTTTCTGCCCTGTCGCTGTGAGAGGAAGGGATGATGGCTGGAGGTTTGGCAGTCAGCGAGGGCCTGGCCACCACTGCAGTTCTGTACACTCAGCCTTGGAGATGTGATCAGGAATGTGCTGTTAGTTGCCAGTTTTGTATTGCAAAGACTGAGCATGCTGCCATCACTGTGTTTGATGAGTGAGTTTTCATTGGTTTGGTCCAACTCCAAAGCAGCCTTAATTTGAAGGTGGAATTCTTTGTGGATGAGGCTGTGAAGAATATGGTGTTTGTACTCCCATCCTACGGGCAGTACGGTAGAACAACTCCTAACTGATTTGGTAATAAAGACCTAGTTTTTCTTCACTAAACCTGCCCTAGCCAAATTCATCAGCTGGTGATAGCTATCTCTGGAGTGGGAGTTCTTTATTGAGTTGATTGACAATTTGATATACTTTGTCAAGCTGTGTTGTTTAGTTTCTGTTGATCCAGAGACACCTGAGGCTCCTTTTGCTTCCTAAGGGATTAAAGTAGCAAGCACTTAGAATGAGATATTGGGAAGATGGGTGCAGGAGACTTTGTAATTTACTATGGAAAAACATAATAATGATGATGAATATTTCAGGTGGAAATGATAGTATTTCACTATATACTATGTGAAATGCTTTTATGTGATTTTTTTTCATTTCTCTTTTATTTTTTAATCCTGGATAAATTAAATGAGGCTTTTGGGGAAAGCATGAGCTGGAATTTCTATTGAGGTTGATAACCTCTGATTCTGCTCTCATTTGTCTGTCTGCTGGAACTTGTAGCAAACTAGCTATGTCCAAGTTTAATTGTGTAATAATTATCTTTCAAATTGAGCCTTTCTCACTTGGTGCTGATGTATTTGGGGGAGGGAGGGGAATGGAGAGTAAAGAGCTCCTTTCATGAATACAATTTTAATTTCATCTTGCTGATTTGAGCCTTTCCAAGATTCAAGTGAGCATTGGATCAGGTTGGAACTGAGGGGATGACTCATGACTCTGGCATAAAAACTACATTGCATTCCACATATTGGGAGTTTTCTGTTGCCCACAAGAAAGTTCAGGAAAAAAAAGAAAAATATAGAAATGGGTTTCAAATTTCCTGTGCTATTTTCAGTTGACTCCTCTTTCTGGAGGTGCCTTAGCAAGTGTAGGACATCTGAAAAACTTGGAACTGCAACTTTCTTGTTGAGGCTCTGATGAACATTGCTTCTGTCATCAAGTTCTTGTGTTCATACTTTGAACTTAGCTGAGTAATGTTGGTATCAGCAGACTCTGCTAAAGCCATGCCTTCCTAATTAATAATGCATTCCTAATAAAAAAAAAAAAAATCTATTTCTTCATGTATTTAATTACCTAGTGAGTGTAAGACTGAATGAAGTTAATACCGTGCAGATTTCAAGCAAAACGCTGCTTTTTAATGTGCTTCAGTATAGGCTATGCACAAGTCAATAGACATGATTTTTAAGCCTCAGTTACCTTTCATTACCCTGTGCATATTCAAATTCAGATTGATGAATGCTGAACCAAAAGCAGACATCATAGAGTTAATTGAAGTTCTTTAAATTCAGAGGCAAACTATTTTCATAGCTTTGTTTTGAGGGTGGGTTGCTTTTGATGTCTCGGGTTTTTTTGGCTAAGGCAATGGCAAACATTTATTTATCCTGCTCCCTCCCCATTTTCCACCATCGTTGTTGCCAGTGATGCCTGCAGTGCTCAGTGGTCAATGACCCTCAGCCAGGGTGAGCTGCAGGAGCCTTACAGACGGGCCTGTTCTTTCTCCCAGTGCTAGAACAAGTGCAACAGCACAGTGCCATTTTGCTAAAAGCTAATATTTTTCCCAGCAGCTTCTTCTCCAGGCAGAATGAAATGCTTTCTTCAAGAGCAACCACATCTTTCCTCTGCCTGAAAGGTTGTGTTTGTTTGGGTTTTTTCTCTTGCTTTAGGTGAGAGATAAAAAAAAAATGAAGAGGAAAGCCCAAGGAAATGCCAAAAGTACCAAGTGGTAGTAATTTTGTGTGAGTGTCTCCATTTACACTTCAAACTTGCTCTTGGAGAACTTGGAGCTGCATTTAAAATGTATTTTGGTAGGTGGTCTGCTGCTGACTATCTGCATTTCTTCTTCCATTTCTTTTCTGTGCTTGTTTGGTATTGCTGCTGAATGTCCCCAAAGAGTAAAGTGGTGTGGAAGAGTTGAGGAAGCAGCTTTTGAAATTCTAAAGCTGATGTGTAGGTTTTGTTCCTCTTGGATTTTTAAAAGCAGGTATGTCATCCAAGTTAACTTTCTTCAGCAAGTAACAAGATTGTCGTCCTTCCACTGATGCTCTGTATTTTAACAGAGGTATTTGATGGTGCTGGAAAGGAGCAAGATGCAGAATGAGTTTGAGAGAAGTGATTTAAAGTGGGAGCACAGATGCTTGATTCGAAAAATCAAAAAACGGATGTTTTGTTTTGTAGGAAAATGAAATCTAATCCTATTTGAGGGTCAACAGGATAAATACAAAGAACTAAATACAGATGTAGATACATATATACATATATGCGTATATATATATATATATATATATGTATAACCCCGCCCCCCGAAATCTATGAAGCAGGACTGATTGGTGCCATAGCCCAGGCAGCCTGTGGATCTAATTGCCTGCCTGTATTCAGCCCTTGCCTGGATGCCAGGGGAGACGTCTCTGGATTTGTCTCCAGACAGCTTTCCAGGGATGATCCTGCTCCTTTCCTGGTGCCCCAGAGTGCTGCAAGCCCCCCATCCTGGGGCCATGGGGATGCCTGCCGGGGCCTTTAGGGTCCCCCCTAAAGGGCAGACAGGGTTTGACTGCAAGCTTCCTTGGAAGGTGGAGGCAGGTGAATATTGGCCACCTTCTTCTTTCCCGCTGCCCTCCGTGCTCTTGCAAAGCCTGCTGGGGCACTGGGGCTCTCCATTGCAGGCAGTCTGGAGCTGCCATGCAAAGCCATCTCTCAAGGAGTCCCCAGGTCTCAGGTGCAACCTCAAGAAAATGACACAGCAACGTGTAGAAAACGTGAACTTTATTCACTTGACTACTTCTAAAATCTACAATCCAACGTTACTAGAAGACTATGGGGTAAGAATCTTAAGGCTAAGAAACTTCAATGCTTCAACTGTTTAGAACTGAACACTAAGGGAAAGGTCAACTTCTTGGGGGAAACGTGGTGGGGAATCGAACAACAACAGGGGTGTGGCTAACTTGTAAGGTGGGGAACGTCGCAGTGCCTGGGCTGGGCACTGGTCACCCGTTCCCCGTAAGGTTCTTTAGATGGAGCGCGACGCTGGAGGTCAGAGCTGTGGGGAGGTGCGGAGTCTCCTGTCACTGCCCTCTTTTGCCGCCGTCTTGGTGGTTGGCCTCCTCGGCTGAGAGCTGTAGCGAAGGAGCAGCCGCATCAGGTCACGGTTTTGCCTGAGCAGCTGCATCAACTTGGTGGGACAGCCGAGTCTTCGATGGCGGCGGGGCCCCGCACGGCCCGAAGGGCTCTGGAGATTCCTCTGCAAGGCAAAGCACAGGGATCCCCATGGAAGAGGCAGAGGGGCAGAGCGGGGCCGGCACCTGTGGGGCTGCCTTTGGCCTGGGAGACAGAGACTCGGGCCCAGTTGGGCTGGGCTGGCCCGGGGAAGAGGCTGCAGCAGGCAGAGCTCTGCCGCCTCTGCTTGGTGCTGTCCATGGAGCTCAGCCCCTGGGCCGCATTCCCCAGCCAGGAGCTCAGGCCCCTTCTGCCGCAGGGCATTGGCCAAAGGGTGCCCAAGAGGCCCTCAAGGTCTGCCCCATCCCGCCTGCCTGACCCCCCACCCCCCTCCTCACCTCTCGCCAGCGTCTCTGAATTCTTTTTCCGAGCGACCATCCCATGGCCATTCCTATGATGAGCAGGTCGATGAGCAGGAATGTCCTGGCCGCCCACCGGATGCGCTCAGGGTCCGACTCGTCCAGATGACAATCCTCCAGAAGCAGAGGAGAGGCATCCGTGCTGCGCTCAGGTTTGCTCACAGGGTCGAGGGGATGAGCCAAGAGCAGCAGCACGTAAAGCTGCAGCAGCGCGGAGGAGCCGTGAGCAGCCATAGTGCTCTGCCAGCAGCACCGAGGCTCTGGGCGTCTCTCTGCGAGCAGCTGTGCCTGGGCACTGGGGCGCAGCAACAGCTGGGGACAGTTGCCAGCCAGCGTGCCGTCCCCAGAGGCTGTGATGTCACAGAAGCACAGAACGCCCTGGCTGCAGAGAGCCCTGAGAGAATGTTGAGTCCAAGCTGGGAGCCATGGCGGCAAGCATGGCCAGCAGAGCGGGGCCCGAGCGCTGCGGCCTGGCTTGCCTTGCACCCGTGCCACAATGATGACTCCAGCAGCCCCTGTCAGGCCATTGCAGTATCTGATGGCCCACGCTGGGCACAAGTTCTTCCCAATGGCCAGCGTAAACCTCCCTTGGCCCAGCTTCCAAGCCTTGTTGGCATCTGCTCTCTCTTGTCCTTGCCCACCTGGCTGGCGCTGCCGTGTTGCTCGCTGGCCTGTCTGTGGGAGAAGAGGCTGTGCCAATGAGTGCTGCTCAACTTGGAGGCCATTCAAAGGAGGATTTGATTGGGCCTGCTGTGGGAAGAAGGAATATGCGTGCACATGGCCACTTCCCATAGGTTTTACCCCAGATTTTCATGAGCAGCTGTCCTAGTGAAAGTCAAGTCTGTTTTAGTGAGTATTTGAGGGCTTCCAGAGCACAGTGCCATCTCAGGGGAATTCTGCTGGTTGAGTTCTACTGAGGCTTTGAGATGAGTTGCAAATCCTGAAAATGTTCTCCTTGCCCAGGTAGTAATTTCACAGTTTAGACTCTGGGGATATTGATTGCTCAGTGTTGAGGACCTCATGTAACTTTCAGCCCCAGAAACTTTCAACCTCCAGTGATTGTCCTTGAGACAAAACCATTTGAAATCTTTTTTTCTGTGGACAGGAATTGCTTCGGTGTTACTTCACATCATCCATTAAAAATTTGATGCCTGGAACAAGTCCCGAGTGCTGTGTGATTTCCTTGGTCGTGTTCTTTGGAATGGCTTCCCCCTCATTTTGTGAAGCTGGCCCCAGAAAGGTCATAGATGGGTGAGAAGTTCTGAAAGGCCAAGTGGTGCAGATCTTTGCCTCCTGTTTCGAGGTCTGTGGTGAGCTGTGAGTCCAAGAGCTGATCTGACGTGATGGTGAAAACACAATTGAACCTTTTTGCAGCAGGGTGGATGGATAGAAGCAAAGCACAGCACGGCTGGCAGCCGCAAATGAATTAAAATGCATCCCTGGAATATGTTTCTTGGATTGTTCTTCTAGTATTGTGGTAGTAATTCTGATGTCTGAGTAGTGAACAAGCAACAAGTAGTGAACACGTGATTTGTAGTCAATTTTCTATTTCTTATGTAGTGGAGAGTATGGATGCTAGCTTTGGAGCAGGCTGCAGAGAGCTGCAGAAACTGCAGGCCCCATGGCCTATCAGTCCTGCCCGAGAAGCTAGCCTGGGAATTCATAGGAGGATTTCAAAACAATCCTCACAGACAGAAAACAACTGCCAGGTGCTGTTTGTCTGTCCTCTTGTTTTCCTTGCAGGAGAAAGTCAGGGGGGTGGTGAGCCCCGCTGACCAATGATGGTGATGTAGCACTTTACTAAGCAATAAGAGTTTCCTTTCTGTACTTTCCACGTATCTGTCTATTAGACAAGCCTAGAGTAATAAAGTAGAGAAGATTCTCCTGTTGTGACTCCCTTGAGAGTCCGTGTCGTTCTTTCCCACCGTTCCCAATCAGAACGACAGAGGAGATTTTTAAGAATTGTGTTTTTCTCTCCTGGTTGAGGAATGTGTTCTTCACGGGCTGAATCTTCATATCACTTTGTTTTTGTAGAAGAGCAGTTTCAGCAGCAGATGATTCTCCTTGCCCTCCTTTTCATTTTTCTTGTCTGTATTATTGCCTGGCAGGTTAACCTTTTCAAATTGCGTGCTGCAAAACGTTACTACTAAGGATAGTTGGTGTCCAAACAGGTTCTTTTCTCGCTTGGATTTCAACTATTGCAGGATGAAAGGTTTCTAATGAAGCTACAGAATTGCATATCACTGGGACCTTGACTTCTTCCCTGCTTGGATCTAGATAAAGAGATTCTTGCCAATTGAACTGCTGACATATTATGTAGAGATCAGGAGTGGCCACCACAAGTGGTACTGAATTCTTGGAAATGTGGTGATTTTTGTTAGAAATGATTTTAGCTTCGACAGTGCAAGCTTATCATATCCATCTGCATTTGTGTTCTATTAATCATGGGCTTTTGTATTAAGCATGGGCTTCAGTTTGCTGTCTTTTTGTCACTTCTTCAAATACCAGTTTTCTACACCTGCTGGCTTGTTCCTTCTGACTTCAAATGGTATCTCTTGGGCACATAACTTCATCTTATTGTGAACAGCGCAAAGAACATGTTTTGGTCTGTCTTGATTTGATGGAGTGATTGCTGTGGAAGGACTGGGAGGTTTTGTGGTTTAAGGTGAAAGAAGTTCAGCAGCCTTGGCAAGTAAGTGTGCCAGTTTACAAGGTGAATCTACAGAAACCCCCGTGCTTCAGCTGCAATGTACAATCTCTGAGGCTGCTGCTGTCGGGGTGCCTTTGTTCTGTTGGTTTGGGAACCCATATTCTACACAGCATCATTTGTCAGAACTCCATTTCACTTGTACAGTCCCTCTGTTTTCCCACTTCTGAATGATGGTTTTCTCTGTGCCTTTAACATGGGGAATTCTGGGTGATAAAAATAATACATATTCCATAATGTTTTACGTTTCCTCTTGGAGTTTTTTCTAGTTTTCAAATAATTACCTTTTGTTTCTAGCTGGGGGCAAAATGCATTTGCAGTTTCAGTGGTTTTTTTTCCCAATTTCTAATCTTACTTGGGCACTAGATAAGGGAGAAAAATGCCCTAGTTTCATGGAAAAGATTCTGTGTTATTCCATGCCTTGAAATGAATTAAAATACGGTTCTATTGCTCTCTCTTTCATTTCTTCTCTTCATTTGGTAGAGTTTAGAAATCTCTTGCCATGAACTAGGTAGTGCAGAGTGCCTGCCTTGCTGTGTTGAACTCCTGGGTGAGCATGCCAGGCTTAGTTTAGAGATTTGCTTTTAAACATCCCTTATTCCTTGTGAAATCTATCATTTGGTTTGTTTGTAGTTGTGTTAGAAGATAAAGAGGAGGGGGATCACCCTGGAAAATTTGTCATCTGAACTGAATTTGTACCCTTTAGGCCATCAGTGACTGCTCCTTAGCTTTCTCAAGGCATGAAGGACACTGGGAGTTCCTCCCAGACTCTTCTTTTGGGACAGCAGTCCTTTCTCTTTGGCTCCATGAGATGCTCTGCACAGGAGTGCTTGAGCTCTGAAGGGCAGGGGCATTCCATGAGGGTGAATAATAAAGAACTCCTGTAGCCTGAACTGTTTCCAACTTAACCCAGCAGAAGGAATTGTTTCCCAATTCTGAGTCTAATGGTGCTGCTGACAAATTGTGCAGTTTCAGAGCAGCAGTGCAAGATGTGCAAGGGGCTTGTGTGGAGGGAGAGCAGCAGCTTGTAACACTGGACCTTTGTCCCGTGGGCAGCTGTGCGGTTTTAAGCGGGAATGTTCCGGAGGGGTGTGGAATTGAAGAAATGTTTGGAAGATTTGTAGGTTTGTTGCTGTAGGTGTGAAGGGTGGGGACAAGTCTTGTCCAGTGACGGAGCAATGATTAGGTAAGGTACTGGGAGAGCATCTGAGGATGGTGTTGCTGTTGCATGTGATTTTTCTGGAGGCCATCTGATGCACACAAGATTTGTTATGACTACCAGGATTGCAACTAAACAGAATGCAGTCATTTTTCTTGTAATTTAGTGCAGCATCTTTTGATCCGTGATGAGCTGAAGGCTCAGTGCACAAGGCTGAAAGGAAATGGCACGCTCTCAAGAGATTTTGGTCTTTGCGGCTTCATGAAGGTGGATAGGACATAATTCCTTCGCTCATTGGAGCTGCAGAGTTTAGTTTGATCTCCTCTGTTTCTAAGCAGTGCTAAAAGGTGTTCCTTCCCTCAATTTTGATGGCAGCAGAGAGTCAGCTAATGAATGTGGATCTAGGTAAGGTTTGTGGAACAAAATCAAACACAATTGTCTGAAAAGCTGTTAGACATGCCTACAGTCAGTGTCAACAGAGAAGGAAGAGGTTAAAATTCCATCTTAATTTTAGAGCTCTTCCTCTCTTCTGCCTGCTTTTCCCATAGTGCATATGGAACCAGCATAGTTCATTTGATCCCTACCCCTGAGTGCAGCAGCTCACCTGCTTTCTGCTGCCCGCCTTTGCTTTCTTGTCAGATGGAAACACTGAAATAGAAAAGGTGATGTGACTTAATTGACTTCATTCAAATGCCTTGGCAATTGAATTTCTGTCTCTTGGCTGGATACTCAGCATCTCTAAGTGCAGAATCCTCCCTGGCACCGTATATCCTCGCCTTGTCCCTCAAATATTTTTTGAGGGACCACCACCACTCAAATATTTTCCTTTCATTGTAAAGTGAGTGAGATTTTACTCAGGTGGAATTCTGCAGTGTTAGGGAATGAAGGCTTTTTCCTTCCTCATTTTTTTATAATGAATTTCTTTTTTATTCTATTCACACCTTCTGAGTGAGCCTTTCATAAGGGCTTCTGTATTTCACAGCGGCTACACCTATTTGGGTCTGAAGACTTTGATACAATTGTAATCACTTGGAAATGGAACCTGTTTGATTTGTATGGAAGGCAGCCATTCTCCCTGTTCCAAACTTCCTAAAATAGTTTATCCACGTTGAAAAAAAAAATACCTCTTGGAGATAGTGAAGACAGTGCATGATGGTGATTCCAGGGATGGATAAGAAGGACCATCACCTTCCTCACACCAGCAAACTTGAGACTAATAGTCAGGTCTGCAGTTCTAATTTTAATCCACAGTAATCTACAGACAATCCTTTATTATTTAAAAAGCTGATACCGTCAAGTTGGAAGCAAGCTGAAGTTGGAAGAGTTAGGTTTCTTCAAAGCTCTTGTTTCCAGCAGGATTGGAGAGCCTTTACCTTTTGTAACAGGAAGGTTTTAAATTTGTAATGCTGACCTTGCAACTGGAACTTGGTGGCTCCATTGTTGCACTTGCAGCAGCCAGATGACCTCAAAGGAGAAGTGCGTTGTTCTGACTTCTGTGGAAGCAGTGGCTGCAAATACCATCAGGAAGTGCTGGACTGGCAGGACATTGGATGGATGCTCTTAGGCCACAGAGCTGGAAATATCAGCTGTAGCCACATGGTAAGTCCATTTATGTAATTCCAAATCTGTTCCTCACACGATCTGTGCTCCTCTATTCTGTATCAGCTTGGTGAGGAGGTAGATGAGACTGTTGGGGGAAAGAAACCACTTATATTTAAAGCAGAGTAACTGTCCTATTATAAATGATGAAGATAAACCTGTGAGGCTACCAAAGAAATCTTTCTTTGTCTTCCAGTTAATAACTTCAAATGGATAACAAATCTATGCTGTATAATCTGCTTTGGATGGATTTCCTTTGGAACATGTGCTTCTTCCTGAATTACAGAACTGCAATATTTTCACTGCTTCCCAGCTCTGCCATCCCAGCATCTCCCCTGCTTCCCAGCCCTCTGCCATCAGCATCTCCCCTGCTTCACAGCTTCCCAGCCAGGTCAGTGCACTGGGGGCCGGGGTGGGCAGTGGGTTATGGGGTTTTGGGATGCGCAGGGATCCCAAAGGAGCCCCTGTGGAATGGGCCCGACATCCCAGCGTGCTCCCGGTGCCCCGGCAGGGCGGTTTGCCTGGAGAAGCTGTCAGGCAGGATTTGCTGGGTTTTTCACAGCTCTGATTTCTCCATCCCCCGGAGTGCCCTTGCTAAGAGGAAGCATTGATTGCTGCCAGGCAGCACACACACGTGGGAATGTGATTCATTCCGGCCCAGGCCTCAGAATAACTTCTGTGAGCTGTTATCCCTGCTAAAATGAGCCTTTTCACAGTTCTCTATTTCCACCTAGCGCACACACACACACACACAGTAAAATTACAGAGGGAAATAAACTTCCCTTGGCTTGGGAAGAAATTTTGTGTTGTTGTAGGGAGCTCTTTCTGAAGGAATAACAGGTGCCTTTCTACTACAATAATTTATATGGAAACCCAGCACCGTGTTTATTTGGTGTCAGTCTAGGGTGAACAGAAACCAGCACAGGCAGCTGGAAACAAAGGTCCTCTCGTCCCATTCCACAATATTGGTGTTAAAAATCTCTGTTCAAGGCCAGATTCCACCACAGGAATCTGGCTAAGAAAATAAGAGCTTATTCAATAAGAAAATGCCGCACTCAGAATGTTTCTTTGCATTAGGATTTTCCCAAGTATCTCGTTTAGCTTTTGTTAATAGGTTAAAGGTAAAAGGGTTTTGGTAACCCTTTTTAAGTGTACCTATTTCCTCTGTTCAATGGGAGAACAGGAGTGCAAAGCCCTATGGACGGGGGCTGCTGGAGAGATCCTATAAACCTGATTATGTCCTAGAGACCTGAGTCATCATTTCATCCCATTGCAAAGTCTCTTATTCTTTCTGTCCTGGGTTGCAGTATATTCTATCACCATCCTCATGTACTGTTGAAACCAGGTGAGGCAGTGCTCCCTGCCTCCCCCCGCCCCGGGCTACCTTCTGTTAATGGGCCCATCAATGCCCTGCCCCATGACTCATAGATAACTTCCCCCTGTATTGTCCCCTGTTAATGGGCCCACCACTGCCTTGCTGCATGACTCAGAGATAACTTCCTCCTGGACTGTTTTCTGTTAATGGCTCATCAAGGCCTTATCTCATGACTCACCATCCCATTGTGAGATGCTCCTCCCCGAGGGAGGAGCCAAGCATTCCATACTGGATATAAGCTGAGAATTCGAACACCACAGCAGCCCTTACCTACGGGACTTCCAGAGGACAGGAGCTACTGCTGGACTTTCAGCTGAAGACCAGACCCGCTTTCTTCCAGAGGATCACGCTTCAACAAGACCACCTCATCTGGACGACTACCATCACCCTAACAGGGTTCCAGGCTGTATTCTGACTCTGTCAGTGTTTTTGATATTATTGCATTTATTCTTTTTATCATTTTCCTATTAAATTATAATTCTGACTTGCGATCTCTCACTGGTTTGATTTCAAACTAGTACACTTTCAGTTCAGTTAAACCTGCAAAGAATTCAACCCTTAGAGCTTTAATATTTTTAAAGAGACATTCATGTCCAGAAGGTGTCTCAAGGTGTTTGTTCCATCAGGCTGGGTTTGATATCCCTATTAAAAATATATATGGCTCAATTGATGAGAAAATCTTCTTCAGAGAGAAGGATTTTTCTTCAGCTTAAAATCTGAACTATAAAATTGAGTACAATAAAGTGAAGAGTTGAGTCATGAAGCAAGGGATAGAAAAGAAAAATGACCATGCACATCTTGTGCTGAAATTCTTTGGATTTATTAGGAAAGGTACAGAAAAATCCTCTGTTAGGAAGCCAATTAGAATTATTTATTCTATTGAGGGGGTTTGTGCCAGATCTGAAGAAATCCCTTGAAGAAGGAAACTTATTTGAAAGCTGCAAACATAAATGTTCTTTTTTTGACCGAGTGATGGAGATTCTTCAAGTCTCCTCAGAATCCCACACAATTCCAGAAAAACCCCACAAAATTCCAGAGAAGTCCCACAAAACTCCCTAAATCATTTCAAAACCCTACCAATTCACAGGAATGTCCCACAAAATCTCCACCAATTCCCAGAACATCCCACAAAAATCCCACAAAAATCCCTAAATCTTCTGAAAACTCGACCAAATTCCAGAAACGCCCCATAAAATCAGCACAGTTTCCCACAAAATTCAAGAAAAAACACCACAAAATTCCCAAAATCTTTTCAAAATACCACAAAATTCTTGAAAAGCCCCACCAAATTCCCGAAACATCCCACAAAATGTCCTCAATATCTAACAAAATCTCAGAAAAGTCCCACAAAATTCCCTAAATCTTCTCAAAACACGACCAAATTCCAGAAAAATCCCACCGAATCCCCACAAATTCCCACAGAATACATGAAAAATCCCTGATAATTCTTCAGTTCTCTACAGAATCTCACCAAATTCCAGAAGAGTCCCTCAAAGTTCCACAAACATCCCACAAAATCTCCCCAGTATCCAACAAAATTCCAGGAAAAATCCCACAAAATTCCCTAAATCTTCTCAAAACACGACCAAATTCTAGAAAAATATCCCACCGAATCTCCACAAATTCCCACAGAATACATGAAAAATCCCTGATAATTCGTCAGTTCTCTACAGAATCTCACCAAATACCAGAAAAGTCCCCCACAGTTCCACAAGCTTCCCACAAAATCTCCCTAATATCCAACAAAATTCCAGGAAAAATCTCACACAATTCCCTAAATCTTCTGAGAACTTGACCAAATTCCAGAAACGCCCCATAAAATCAGCACAGTTTCCCACAAAATTCAAGAAAAAACACCACAAAATTCCCTAAATCTTCTCAAAACACGACCAAATTCCAGAAAAATCCCACCAAATCTCCACAAATTCCCACAGAATACATGAAAAATCCCTGATAATTCATCAGTTCTTTACAGAATCTCACCAAATTCCAGAAAAGTCCCTCAAAGTTCCACAAACAATCCACAAAAATCTCACAAAAATCCCTAACACTTCTGAAAACTTGACCAAATTCCAGAAACGCCCCATAAAATCAGCACAGTTTCCCACAAAATTCAAGAAAAAACACCACAAAATTCCTAAAATCTTTTCAAAATACCACAAAATTCTTGAAAAGCCCCACCAAATTCCAGAAACATCCCACAAAATCTCCTCAATACCCAACAAAATCCCAGAAAAATCCCACAAAATTCCCTAAATTTTCTCAAAACATAACCAAAATTCCAGAAAAATCCCACCGAATCTCCACAAATTCCCACAGAATACATGAAAAATCCCTGATAATTCGTCAGTTCTCTACAGAATCTCACCAAATTCCAGAAAAGTCCCTCAAAGTTCCACAAACATCGCACAAAATCTCCTCAATATCCAACAAAATTCAAGAAAAATCCCACAATATTCTCTAAATCTTCTCAAAACACGGCCCAAATCCTCAAAAATCCCACCGAATCTCCACAAATTCCCACAAAATACATGAGAAATCCCTCAAGATCCCTAAATCGCCTCAATATCCCACAAAATCACACAAAAATCACACAAAACCTCCACAAATTTCCACAAAATCTAAGAAAAACTCCTCAAAATTCTTCAAGTCTCCTCAGAATCCCACACAATTCCAGAAAAACCCCACAAAATTCCAGAGAAGTCCCACAAAACTCCCTAAATCATTTCAAAACCCTACCAATTCACAGGAATGTCCCACAAAATCTCCACCAATTCCCAGAACATCCCACAAAAATCTCACAAAAATCCCTAACACTTCTGAAAACTTGACCAAATTCCAGAAACGCCCCATAAAATCAGCAGAGTTTCCCACAAAATTCAAGAAAAAACACCACAAAATTCCCAAAATCTTTTCAAAATACCACAAAATTCTTGAAAAGCCCCACCAAATTCCAGAAACATCCCACAAAATGTCCTCAATACCCAACAAAATCCCAGAAAAATCCCACAATATTCCCTAAATTTTCTCAAAACACAACCAAAATTCCAGAAAAATCCCACCGAATCTCCACAAATTCCCACAGAATACATGAAAAATCCCTGATAATTCGTCAGTTCTCTACAGAATCTCACCAAATCCCAGAAAAGTCCCTCAAAGTTCCACAAACATCCCACAAAATCTCCTCAATATCCAACAAAATTCCAGGAAAAATCCCACAATATTCTCTAAATCTTCTCAAAACACGGCCAAAATCCTCAAAAATCCCACCGAATCTCCACAAATTCCCACAGAATACATGAAAAATCCCTGATAATTCGTCAGTTCTCTACAGAATCTCACCAAATTCCAGAAAGTCCCTCAAAGTTCCACAAACATCCCACAAAATCTCCCTAATATCCAACAAAATTCCAGGAAAAATCCCACAAAATTCCCTAAATCTTCTCAAAACACGGCCAAAATCCTCAAAAATCCCACCGAATCTCCACAAATTCCCACAGAATACATGAAAAATCCCTGATAATTCGTCAGTTCTCTACAGAATCTCACCAAATTCCAGAAAAGTCCCTCAAAGTTCCACAAACATCCCACAAAATCTCCTCAATATCCAACAAAATTCAAGAAAAATCCCACATAATTCTCTAAATCTTCTCAAAACACGACCGAATTCTAGAAAAATATCCCACCAAATCTCCACAAATTTCCACAAAATGCATGAAAAATCCCTCAAGATCCCTAAATCGCCTCAATATCCCACAAAATCACACAAAAATCACCCAAAACCACCACAAGTTTCCACAAAAATCTAAGAAAAATTCCTCAAAATTCTTCAAGTCTCCTCAAAACCACACAAAGTCCTTGAAAAGGCCCACCAAATTCCAAAAAAATCCCACAGAATCTCCACAAATTCCCACAAAAATCTAAATCAAATTCCTCAAAATTCTTCAAGTCTCCTCAGAATCCCACACAATTCCAGAAAAACCCCACCAAATTCCAGAGAAGTCTCACAAAACTCCCTAAATCATTTCAAAACCCTACCAATTCACAGGAATGTCCCACAAAATCTCTACCAATTCCCAGAACATCCCACAAAAATCTCACAAAAATCCCTAACACTTCTGAAAACTCGACCAAATTCCAGAAACGCCCCATAAAATCAGCACAGTTTCCCACAAAATTCAAGAAAAAACACCACAAAATTCCCAAAATCTTTTCAAAATACCACAAAATTCTTGAAAAGCCCCACCAAATTCCAGAAACATCCCACAAAATGTCCTCAATACCCAACAAAATCCCAGAAAAATCCCACAATATTCCCTAAATTTTCTCAAAACACAACCAAAATTCCAGAAAAATCCCACCGAATCTCCACAAATTCCCACAGAATACGTGAAAAATCCCTGATAATTCGTCAGTTCTCTACAGAATCTCACCAAATTCCAGAAGAATCCCTCAAAGTTCCACAAACATCCCACAAAATCTCCTCAATATCCAACAAAATTCAAGAAAAATCCCACAATATTCTCTAAATCTTCTCAAAACACGGCCCAAATCCTCAAAAATCCCACCGAATCTCCACAAATTCCCACAAAATACATGAGAAATGCCTCAAGATCCCTAAATCGCCTCAATATCCCACAAAATCACACAAAAATCACACAAAACCTCCACAAGTTTCCACAAAATCTAAGAAAAATTCCTCAAAATTCTTCAAGTCTCCTCAGAATCCCACACAATTCCAGAAAAACCCCACAAAATTCCAGAGAAGTCCCACAAAACTCCCTAAATCATTTCAAAACCCTACCAATTCACAGGAATGTCCCACAAAATCTCTACCAATTCCCAGAACATCCCACAAAAATCTCACAAAAATCCCTAACACTTCTGAAAACTTGACCAAATTCCAGAAACGCCCCATAAAATCAGCACAGTTTCCCACAAAATTCAAGAAAAAACACCACAAAATTCCCTAAATCTTTTCAAAATACCACAAAATTCTTGAAAAGCCCCACCAAATTCCAGAAACATCCCACAAAATGTCCTCAATACCCTACAAAATCCCAGAAAAATCCCACAATATTCCCTAAATTTTCTCAAAACACAACCAAAATTCCAGAAAAATCCCACCGAATCTCCACAAATTCCCACAGAATACGTGAAAAATCCCTGATAATTCGTCAGTTCTCTACAGAATCTCACCAAATTCCAGAAAAGTCCCTCAAAGTTCCACAAACATCCCACAAAATCTCCTCAATATCCAACAAAATTCAAGAAAAATCCCACAAAATTCTCTAAATCTTCTCAAAACACGACCAAATTCTAGAAAAATATCCCACCAAATCTCCACAAATTTCCACAAAATGCATGAAAAATCCCTCAAGATCCCTAAATCGCCTCAATATCCCACAAAATCACACAAAAATCACCCAAAACCACCACAAGTTTCCACAAAAATCTAAGAAAAATTCCTCAAAATTCTTCAAGTCTCCTCAAAACCACACAAAGTCCTTGAAAAGGCCCACCAAATTCCAAAAAAATCCCACAGAATCTCCACAAATTCCCACAAAAATCTAAATCAAATTCCTCAAAATTCTTCAAGTCTCCTCAGAATCCCACACAATTCCAGAAAAACCCCACCAAATTCCAGAGAAGTCTCACAAAACTCCCTAAATCATTTCAAAACCCTACCAATTCACAGGAATGTCCCACAAAATCTCTACCAATTCCCAGAACATCCCACAAAAATCTCACAAAAATCCCTAAATCTTCTGAAAACTCGACCAAATTCCAGAAACGCCCCATAAAATCAGCACAGTTTCCCACAAAATTCAAGAAAAAACACCACAAAATTCCCTAAACCTTTTCAAAATACCACAAAATTCTTGAAAAGCCCCACCAAATTCCAGAAACATCCCACAAAATGTCCTCAATACCCAACAAAATCCCAGAAAAATCACACAAAATTCTCTAAATCTTCTCAAAACACGGCCAAAATCCACAAAAATCCCACCGAATCTCCACAAATTCCCACAGAATACATGAAAAATCCCTGATAATTCGTCAGTTCTCTACAGAATCTCACCAAATTCCAGAAGAGTCCCTCAAAGTTCCACAAACATCCCACAAAATCTCCCCAGTATCCAACAAAATTCCAGGAAAAATCCCACAAAATTCCCTAAATCTTCTCAAAACACGACCAAATTCTAGAAAAATATCCCACCGAATCTCCAGAAATTCCCACAGAATACATGAAAAATCCCTGATAATTCGTCAGTTCTCTACAGAATCTCACCAAATACCAGAAAAGTCCCCCACAGTTCCACAAGCCTCCCACAAAATCTCCCTAATATCCAACAAAATTCCAGGAAAAATCTCACACAATTCCCTAAATCTTCTGAGAACTTGACCAAATTCCAGAAACGCCCCATAAAATCAGCACAGTTTCCCACAAAATTCAAGAAAAAACACCACAAAATTCCCTAAATCTTCTCAAAACACGACCAAATTCCAGAAAAATCCCACCAAATCTCCACAAATTCCCACAGAATACATGAAAAATCCCTGATAATTCGTCAGTTCTCTACAGAATCTCACCAAATTCCAGAAAAGTCCCTCAAAGTTACACAAACATCCCACAAAAATCTCACAAAAATCCCTAACACTTCTGAAAACTTGACCAAATTCCAGAAACGCCCCATAAAATCAGCACAGTTTCCCACAAAATTCAAGAAAAAACACCACAAAATTCCCAAAATCTTTTCAAAATACCACAAAATTCTTGAAAAGCCCCACCAAATTCCAGAAACATCCCACAAAATCTCCTCAATACCCAACAAAATCCCAGAAAAATCCCACAAAATTCCCTAAATTTTCTCAAAACATAACCAAAATTCCAGAAAAATCCCACCGAATCTCCACAAATTCCCACAGAATACATGAAAAATCCCTGATAATTCGTCAGTTCTCTACAGAATCTCACCAAATTCCAGAAAAGTCCCTCAAAGTTCCACAAACATCCCACAAAATCTCCTCAATATCCAACAAAATTCAAGAAAAATCCCAAAATATGCTCTAAATCTTCTCAAAACACGGCCAAAATCCTCAAAAATCCCACCAAATCTCCACAAATTCCCACAAAATACATGAGAAATGCCTCAAGATCCCTAAATCGCCTCAATATCCCACAAAATCACACAAAAATCACACAAAACCTCCACAAGTTTCCACAAAATCTAAGAAAAATTCCTCAAAATTCTTCAAGTCTCCTCAGAATCCCACACAATTCCAGAAAAACCCCACAAAATTCCAGAGAAGTCCCACAAAACTCCCTAAATCATTTCAAAACCCTACCAATTCACAGGAATGTCCCACAAAATCTCCACCAATTCCCAGAACATCCCACAAAAATCTCACAAAAATCCCTAAATCTTCTGAAAACTCGACCAAATTCCAGAAACGCCCCATAAAATCAGCACAGTTTCCCACAAAATTCAAGAAAAAACACCACAAAATTCCCAAAATATTTTCAAAATACCACAAAATTCTTGAAAAGCCCCACCAAATTCCAGAAACATCCCACAAAATGTCCTCAATACCCAACAAAATCCCAGAAAAATCCCACAATATTCCCTAAATTTTCTCAAAACACAACCAAAATTCCAGAAAAATCCCACCGAATCTCCACAAATTCCCACAGAATACATGAAAAATCCCTGATAATTCGTCAGTTCTCTACAGAATCTCACCAAATTCCAGAAGAGTCCCTCAAAGTTCCACAAACATCCCACAAAATCTCCTCAATATCCAACAAAATTCAAGAAAAATCCCACAATATTCTCTAAATCTTCTCAAAACACGGCCAAAATCCTCAAAAATCCCACCGAATCTCCACAAATTCCCAGAGAATACATGAAAAATCCCTGATAATTCGTCAGTTCTCTACAGAATCTCACCAAATTCCAGAAAGTCCCTCAAAGTTCCACAAACATCCCACAAAATCTCCCCAGTATCCAACAAAATTCCAGGAAAAATCCCACAAAATTCTCTAAATCTTCTCAAAACACGGCCAAAATCCTCAAAAATCCCACCGAATCTCCAGAAATTCCCACAGAATACATGAAAAATCCCTGATAATTCGTCAGTTCTCTACAGAATCTCACCAAATTCCAGAAAAGTCCCTCAAAGTTCCACAAACATCCCACAAAATCTCCCCAATGTCCAACAAAATTCCAGGAAAAATCCCACAAAATTCCCTAAATCTTCTCAAAACTCTACCAAATTCCAGAAAAATATCCCACCAAATCTCCACAAATTCCCACAAAATACATGAGAAATCCCTCAAGATCCCTAAATCGCCTCAATATCCCACAAAATCACACAAAAATCACACAAAACCTCCACAAGTTTCCACAAAATCTAAGAAAAATTCCTCAAAATACTTCAAGTCTCCTCAGAATCCCACACAATTCCAGAAAAAACACACAAAATTCCAGACAAGTCCCACAAAACTCCCTAAATCATTTCAAAACCCTACCAATTCACAGGAATGTCCCACAAAATCTCCACCAATTCCCAGAACATCCCACAAAAATCTCACAAAAATCCCTAACACTTCTGAAAACTCGACCAAATTCCAGAAACGCCCCATAAAATCAGCAGTTTCCCACAAAATTCAAGAAAAATCACCACAAAATTCCCTAAACCTTTTCAAAATACCACAAAATTCTTGAAAAGCCCCACGAAATTCCAGAAACATCCCACAAAATCTCCTCAATACCCAACAAAATCCCAGAAAAATCACACAAAATTCCCTAAATTTTCTCAAAACATAACCAAAATTCCAGAAAAATCCCACCGAATCTCCACAAATTCCCACAGAATACGTGAAAAATCCCTGATAATTCGTCAGTTCTCTACAGAATCTCACCAAATTCCAGAAAAGTCCCTCAAAGTTCCACAAACATCCCACAAAATCTCCTCAATATCCAACAAAATTCAAGAAAAATCCCACAAAATTCTCTAAATCTTCTCAAAACACGACCAAATTCTAGAAAAATATCCCACCAAATCTCCACAAATTTCCACAAAATGCATGAAAAATCCCTCAAGATCCCTAAATCGCCTCAATATCCCACAAAATCACACAAAAATCACCCAAAACCACCACAAGTTTCCACAAAAATCTAAGAAAAATTCCTCAAAATTCTTCAAGTCTCCTCAAAACCACACAAAGTTCGTGAAAAGGCCCACCAAATTCCAAAAAAATCCCACAGAATCTCCACAAATTCCCACAAAAATCTAAATCAAATTCCTCAAAATTCTTCAAGTCTCCTCAGAATCCCACACAATTCCAGAAAAACCCCACCAAATTCCAGAGAAGTCTCACAAAACTCCCTAAATCATTTCAAAACCCTACCAATTCACAGGAATGTCCCAAAAAATCTCTACCAATTCCCAGAACATCCCACAAAAATCTCACAAAAATCCCTAAATCTTCTGAAAACTCGACCAAATTCCAGAAACGCCCCATAAAATCAGCACAGTTTCCCACAAAATTCAAGAAAAAACACCACAAAATTCCTAAAATCTTTTCAAAATACCACAAAATTCTTGAAAAGCCCCACCAAATTCCAGAAACATCCCACAAAATCTCCTCAATACCCAACAAAATCCCAGAAAAATCCCACAAAATTCCCTAAATTTTCTCAAAACATAACCAAAATTCCAGAAAAATCCCACCGAATCTCCACAAATTCCCACAGAATACATGAAAAATCCCTGATAATTCATCAGTTCTCTACAGAATCTCACCAAATTCCAGAAAAGTCCCTCAAAGTTCCACAAACATCCCACAAAATCTCCTCAATATACAACAAAATTCAAGAAAAATCCCAAAATATGCTCTAAATCTTCTCAAAACACGGCCAAAATCCTCAAAAATCCCACCGAATCTCCACAAATTCCCACAAAATACATGAGAAATGCCTCAAGATCCCTAAATCGCCTCAATATCCCACAAAATCACACAAAAATCACCCAAAACCTCCACAAGTTTCCACAAAATCTAAGAAAAATTCCTCAAAATTCTTCAAGTCTCCTCAGAATCCTACACAATTCCAGAAAAAACACACAAAATTCCAGAGATGTTACACAAAACTCCCTAAATAATTTCAAAACCCTACCAATTCACAGGAATGTCCCACAAAATCTCCACCAATTCCAAGAACATCCCACAGAAATCCCACAAAAATCCCTAAATCTTCTGAAAACTCGACCAAATTCCAGAAACGCCTCATAAAATCAGCACAGTTTCCCACAAAATTCAAGAAAAAACACCACAAAATTCCCTAAACCTTTTCAAAATACCACAAAATTCTTGAAAAGCCCCACCAAATTCTTGAAACATCCCAAAAAATGTCCTATATATCCAACAAAATCCCAGAAAAATCACACAAAATTCCCTAAATTTTCTCAAAACATAACCAAAATTCCAGAAAAATCCCACCAAATCTCCACAAATTCCCACAGAATACGTGAAAAATCCCTGATAATTCGTCAGTTCTCTACAGAATCTCACCAAATTCCAGAAAAGTCCCTCAAAGTTCCACAAACATCCCACAAAATCTCCTCAATATCCAACAAAATTCAAGAAAAATCCCACAAAATTCTCTAAATCTTCTCAAAACACAACCAAATTCTAGAAAAATATCCCACCGAATCTCCACAAATTCCCACAGAATACGTGAAAAATCCCTGATAATTCGTCAGTTCTCTACAGAATATCACCAAATACCAGAAAAGTCCCCCAAAGTTCCACAGGCCTCCCACAAAATCTCCCTAATATCCAACAAAATTCCAGGAAAAATCTCACACAATTCCCTAAATCTTCTGAACACTTGACCAAATTCCAGAAGCGCCCCATAAAATCAGCACAGTTTCCCACAAAATTCAAGAAAAAACACCACAAAATTCCCTAAATCTTCTCAAAACTCTACCAAATTCCAGAAAAATCCCACCAAATCTCCACAAGTTCCCACAGAATACATGAAAAATCCCTGATAATTCATCAGTTCTCTACAGAATCTTACCAAATTCCAGAAAAGTCCCTCAAAGTTCCACAAACATCCCACAGAAATCCCACAAAAATCCCTAAATCTTCTGAAAACTCGACCAAATTCCAGAAACGCCCCATAAAATCAGCACAGTTTCTCACAAAATTCAAGAAAAAACACCACAAAATTCCCTAAATCTTTTCAAAATAACACAAAATTCTTAAAAAGCCCCACCAAATTCTTGAAACATCCCACAAAATGTCCTCAATATCCAACAAAATCCCAGAAAAATCACACAAAATTCCCTAAATTTTCTCAAAACATAACCAAAATTCCAGAAAAATCCCACCAAATCTCCACAAATTCCCACAAAATACATGAGAAATCCCTCAAGATCCCTAAATCGCCTCAATATCCCACAAAATCACACAAAAATCACCCAAAACCTCCACAAGTTTCCACAAAATCTAAGAAAAATTCCTCAAAATTCTTCAAGTCTCCTCAGAATCCCACACAATTCCAGAAAAAACACACAAAATTCCAGAGAAGTCCCACAAAACTCCCTAAATCATTTCAAAACCCTACCAATTCACAGGAATGTCCCACAAAATCTCCACCAATTCCCAGAACATCCCACAGAAATCCCACAAAAATCCCTAAATCTTCTGAAAACTCGACCAAATTCCAGAAACGCCCCATAAAATCAGCACAGTTTCTCACAAAATTCAAGAAAAAACACCACAAAATTCCCTAAATCTTTTCAAAATACCACAAAATTCTTGAAAAGCCCCACCAAATTCTTGAAACATCCCACAAAATGTCCTCAATATCCAACAAAATCCCAGAAAAATCACACAAAATTCCCTAAATTTTCTCAAAACATAACCAAAATTCCAGAAAAATCCCACAAAATCTCCACAAATTCCCACAGAATACGTGAAAAATCCCTGATAATTCGTCAGTTCTCTACAGAATCTCACCAAATTCCAGAAAAGTCCCTCAAAGTTCCACAAACATCCCACAAAATCTCCTCAATATCCAACAAAATTCAAGAAAAATCCCACAAAATTCTCTAAATCTTCTCAAAACACGGCCAAAATCCACAAAAATCCCAGCAAATCTCCACAAATTCCCACAGAATACATGAAAAATCCCTGATAATTCGTCAGTTCTCTACAGAATCTCACCAAATTCCAGAAAAGTCCCTCAAAGTTCCACAAACATCCCACAAAATCTCCCCAGTATCCAACAAAATTCCAGGAAAAATCCCACAAAATTCCCTAAATCTTCTCAAAACACGATGAAATTCTAGAAAAATATCCCACCGACTCTCCAGAAATTCCCACAGAATACATGAAAAATCCCTGATAATTCGTCAGTTCTCTACAGAATCTCACCAAATTCCAGAAAAGTCCCTCAAAGTTCCACAAACAATCCACAAAAATCTCACAAAAATCCCTAAATCTTCTGAAAACTCGACCAAATTCCAGAAACGCCCCATAAAATCAGCACAGTTTCCCACAAAATTCAAGAAAAAACACCACAAAATTCCCAAAATCTTTTCAAAATACCACAAAATTCTTGAAAAGCCCCACCAAATTCCAGAAACATCCCACAAAATGTCCTCAATACCCAACCAAATCCCAGAAAAATCACACAATATTCCCTAAATTTTCTCAAAACATAACCAAAATTCCAGAAAAATCCCACCGAATCTCCACAAATTCCCACAGAATACATGAAAAATCCCTGATAATTCGTCAGTTCTCTACAGAATCTCACCAAATTCCAGAAAAGTCCCTCAAAGTTCCACAAACATCCCACAAAATCTCCTCAATATCCAAAAAAATTCAAGAAAAATCCCAAAATATGCTCTAAATCTTCTCAAAACACGGCCAAAATCCTCAAAAATCCCACCAAATCTCCACAAATTCGCACAAAATACATGAGAAATGCCTCAAGATCCCTAAATCGCCTCAATATCCCACGAAATCACACAAAAATCACACAAAACCTCCACAAGTTTCCACAAAATCTAAGAAAAATTCCTCAAAATTCTTCAAGTCTCCTCAGGATCCCACACAATTCCAGAAAAAACACACAAAATTCCAGAGAAGTCCCACAAAACTCCCTAAATAATTTCAAAACCCTACCAATTCACAGGAATGTCCCACAAAATCTCCACCAATTCCCAGAACATCCCACAGAAATCCCACAAAAATCCCTAAATCTTCTGAAAACTCGACCAAATTCCAGAAACGCCCCATAAAATCAGCACAGTTTCCCACAAAATTCAAGAAAAAACACCACAAAATTCCCTAAACCTTTTCAAAATACCACAAAATTCTTGAAAAGCCCCACCAAATTCCCGAAACATCCCACAAAATGTCCTCAATATCCAACAAAATCCCAGAAAAATCACACAAAATTCCCTAAATTTTCTCAAAACATAACCAAAATTCCAGAAAAATCCCACCAAATCTCCACAAATTCCCACAGAATACGTGAAAAATCCCTGATAATTCGTCAGTTCTCTACAGAATCTCACCAAATTCCAGAAAAGTCCCTCAAAGTTCCACAAACATCCCACAAAATCTCCTCAATATCCAACAAAATTCAAGAAAAATCCCACAAAATTCCCTAAATCTTCTCAAAACACGGCCAAAATGCACAAAAATCCCACCAAATCTCCACAAATTCCCACAGAATACATGAAAAATCCCTGATAATTCGTCAGTTCTCTACAGAATCTCACCAAATTCCAGAAAAGTCCCTCAAAGTTCCACAAACATCCCACAAAATCTCCCCAGTATCCAACAAAATTCCAGGAAAAATCCCACAAAATTCCCTAAATCTTCTCAAAACACGACCAAATTCTAGAAAAATATCCCACCGAATCTCCACAAATTCCCACAGAATACATGAAAAATCCCTGATAATTCGTCAGTTCTCTACAGAATCTCACCAAATACCAGAAAAGTCCCCCAAAGTTCCACAAGCCTCCCACAAAATCTCCCTAATATCCAACAAAATTCCAGGAAAAATCTCACACAATTCCCTAAATCTTCTGAGAACTTGACCAAATTCCAGAAACGCCCCATAAAATCAGCACAGTTTCCCACAAAATTCAAGAAAAAACACCACAAAATTCCCTAAATCTTCTCAAAACACGACCAAATTCTAGAAAAATATCCCACCAAATCTCCACAAATTCCCACAAAATACATGAAAAATCCCTCAAGATCCCTAAATCGCTTCAATATCCCACAAAATCACACAAAAATCACACAAAACCTCCACAAGTTTCCACAAAATCTAAGAAAAATTCCTCAAAATTCTTCAAGTCTCCTCAGAAGGTTCTGGATGAGGGTAGAAATAATTAAAAAGCATCTTGAAAGTAACATCATATTTTTGTCAGCCATCTCTTCAGGGACTACTTTAAATCCCAGAATGTTCAAGAGCCATCATCACTGTACAAACAGAAGCTCCAACTGAACGAAACCAGAAGAAGTGGATATGGCAAATTCTCTGGTCCAAGTGGTGATATTAATCTGGTGAGGCTCTGGATTCCCATTTCAGACATACTATCACAGCTTAAATATAGGAAAAAATTGGGATTTTACTTTGCTGTGGTCTCTTTTTGTTTTGCAAAATATGTGATAGTTAATATATGAGTAAAATCTTGTATAAAAACAGGTTTGTTTTTTGGTTTTTTTTCTAACAAATAGCCAAATGCATATTACCTGCCTTGCTGGAAAATAATTGAGGTCTTCCTCTAAGAAATTTTTTCTCAGAGTGCCTTTCTTTGTGATTTGTGTTCTTATCTTAGGAAGATACAGGAGTTGCTCATTTTAATGCTGTCCAGCGGACTATTCCATGCTTTCTCAGCTGTTTGGATCTGCAGTTCAGGATTGGACCAAGAAAAATGGTGATGGGATCAAATTATTTTTATTCTTAAATGAGGACAATTCCATTTTTAAACATACACATGTGCTTCCAATGCTTTCAGTAGTCAAGGATGAAATTTTGAACAGACATGAATTCCTCAGTCTTTGTTTCTTTTTCCCTGAAGGATGGAATTTGGACTTTGCCCACCAGTGCAGTCCTTGCTATGGGCAGATGTTTCTTCTGTTCTTCTTACCAGCAGTAGGAGTGGTTGGACACTGAACCTCAAAGAAGAGGGAGCTAACATCCCTTACCTGGATAAGTCCCACAGGTAAGCACCTTGGAGAAGTTCTTCAACCAAAACCAGTTCCTGTAAGGCTTTCCAGCCCTTGACAGGAAATAAGCTGATTCCTGCAGGCTGCAACATGAAGACTTCCAGACTGAAGTGAGCATCCTGCTATAAGGAAGGATTTGGGAGTAGTGAGTCATCATTTGTATGGGAAATTAATCTGTGATTTTTATTTATTGTTTTTTTTCATTTGAAGTAACATCACATCATCATAGAGAGACATTGTCTGTCATTTCTGGTGTGGATACCTGAATAACTCAGCTAGACAGGTAGCATGATAAGGTAATACAATGCAGATATTGAAAGGAATTTTTTGGATGATTTTTTTGTTAGTTCAAGCTGCAGTCCCTGATTTATTCAGGCTTTGAAGTACCATGCAAGCCTTTCCCACAGAAGAAATTCTGTTTTATGTAAATAATGCACTGTGCAGTAAACTAGAAGAAAGCAGGGAGCATAGAGCATGAAGTTAGTGTTTCATGCAGTTGTTTGAAGGCAATATGGGATTCCAGAGCTTAGTGTTTGAATTGCAACTTGAATTTCCTTCTTTGCTGTTATTTAGACTGCTCTGAAGTAGTCATGAGAAGCAAAAATGAAAGGCAATGTTGTTTGATGGGGACTGTGGTAGGGCTTTCTTGCCAGATTTGAAATGGCTTGAATTGATTAAAATCTCCAGGTGAGGGGAAGGTTGTATCCATTCCTCTCTCTTATTAAAGCAAATTTTCCAAGAGGGATGTAAAATTGCAGTTGAGGGTTGGGGTGGTTTTTTCTTTTTTCCCTTCTTTCATGTGCAACCTAACAACTCCAATTTCGCAGGCCTATTTAACATTTGATCCCTAAAAGTCAGTCCTTTGCTTTGTATTTTGGGCACTTGTTCATCTTGGGGAATTTGTCATCTTCTCAGGGCATTGAAGGTCAACCAAATGCTGCAGGTTTCATTCTTCCTTTCATATGGTCTATGTCCTGGGGTTTGACTCTTAAGCAGAGCTATTTTTTTATTTTGCAGCCTAGCAGTTGTACGGTGGGGCTGTGTGCAGGTGAATTCACTTGAGAACGATGGGTAAATCAGCTCCTGGGAAGATGTGCACTGCCTGGCCCCGATGCTTCAGCATGCTTGAGGTCAGCTTGGCTGTCTCTGACTGTCTAATAATAATGCAGAATAACAGAATTAAGTATTCATTGTAATTGGTGATCAATAAGATTTGTTTTCAGCTAAGTCTGCGTGCTAGTTTCTAAAGCACTCCAGTCTGTTTCATCAATGACCTTTGTGGTTTTAGCTTAAGCTAAAAATCTAGTTTCTGCTGTTGTTATTTTCTGCCCTGTCGCTGTGAGAGGAAGGGATGATGGCTGGAGGTTTGGCAGTCAGCGAGGGCCTGGCCACCACTGCAGTTCTGTACACTCAGCCTTGGAGATGTGATCAGGAATGTGCTGTTAGTTGCCAGTTTTGTATTGCAAAGACTGAGCATGCTGCCATCACTGTGTTTGATGAGTGAGTTTTCATTGGTTTGGTCCAACTCCAAAGCAGCCTTAATTTGAAGGTGGAATTCTTTGTGGATGAGGCTGTGAAGAATATGGTGTTTATACTCTCATCCTACGGGCAGTACGGTAGAACAACTCCTAACTGATTTGGTAATAAAGACCTAGTTTTTCTTCACTAAACCTGCCCTAGCCAAATTCATCAGCTGGTGATAGCTATCTCTGGAGTGGAAAACCTTTATTGAGTTGATTGACAATTTAATATACTTTGTCAAGCTGTGTTGTTTAGTTTCTGTTGATCCAGAGACACCTGGGGCTCCTTTTGCTTCCTAAGGGATTAAAGTAGCAAGCACTTAGAATGAGATATTGGGAAGATGGGTGCAGGAGACTTTGTAATTTACTATGGAAAAACATAATAATGATGATGAATATTTCAGGTGGAAACGATAGCATTTCACTATATACTATGTGAAATGCTTTTATGTGGTTTTTTTCATTTCTCTTTTATTTTTTAATCCTGGATAAATTAAATGAGGCTTTTGGGGAAAGCATGAGCTGGAATTTCTATTGAGGTTGATAACCTCTGATTCTGCTCTCATTTGTCTGTCTGCTGGAACTTGTAGCAAACTAGCTATGTCCAAGTTTAATTGTGTAATAATTATTTTTCAGATTGAGCCTTTCTCACTTGGTGCTGATGTATTTGGGGGAGGGAGGGGAATGGAGAGTAAAGAGCTCCTTTCATGAATACAATTTTAATTTCATCTTGCTGATTTGAGCCTTTCCAAGATTCAAGTGAGCATTGGATCAGGTTGGAACTGAGGGGATGACTCATGACTCTGGCATAAAAACTACATTGCATTCCACATATTAGGAGTTTTCTGTTGCCCACAAGAAAGTTCAGGAAAAAAAGACAAAAAGAGAAATGGGTTTCAAATTTCCTGTGCTATTTTCAGTTGACTCCTCTTTCTGGAGATGCCTTAGCAAGTGTAGGACATCTGAAAAACTTGGAACTGCAACTTTCTTGTTGAGGCTCTGATGAACATTGCTTCTGTCATCAAGTTCTTGTGTTCATACTTTGAACTTAGCTGAGTAATGTTGGTATCAGCAGACTCTACTAAAGCCATGCCTTCCTAATTAATAATGCATTCTTAATAAAAAAAAAAAAAATCTATTTCTTCATGTATTTAATTACCTAGTGAGTGTAAGACTGAATGAAGTTAATACCGTGCAGATTTCAAGCAAAACGCTGCTTTTTAATGTGCTTCAGTATAGGCTATGCACAAGTCAATAGACATGATTTTTAAGCTTCAGTTACCTTTCATTACCCTGTGCATATTCAAATTCAGATTGATGAATGCTGAACCAAAAGCAGACATCATAGAGTTAATTGAAGTTCTTTAAATTCAGAGGCAAACTATTTTCATAGCTTTGTTTTGAGGGTGGGTTGCTTTTGATGTCTGGGGTTTTTTTGGCTAAGGCAATGGCAAACATTTATTTATCCTGCTCCCTCCCCATTTTCCACCATCGTTGTTGCCAGTGATGCCTGCAGTGCTCAGTGGTCAATGACCCTCAGCCAGGGTGAGCTGCAGGAGCCTTACAGACGGGCCTGTTCTTTCTCCCAGTGCTAGAACAAGTGCAACAGCACAGTGCCATTTTGCTAAAAGCTAATATTTTTCCCAGCAGCTTCTTCTCCAGGCAGAATGAAATGCTTTCTTCAAGAGCAACCACATCTTTTCTCTGCCTGAAAGGTTGTGTTTGTTTGGGGTTTTTTCTCTTGCCTTAGGTGAGAGATAAAAAAAAAATGAAGAGGAAAGCCCAAGGAAATGCCAAAAGTACCACCTGGTAGTAATTTTGTGTGAGTGTCTCCATTTACACTTCAAACTTGCTCTTGGAGAACTTGGAGCTGCATTTAAAATGTATTTTGGTAGGTGGTCAGCTGTTGACTATCTGCATTTCTTCTTCCATTTCTTTTCTGTGCTTGTTTGGTATTGCTGCTGAATGTCCCCAAAGAGTAAAGTGGTGTGGAAGAGTTGAGGAAGCAGCTTTTGAAATTCTAAAGCTGATGTGTAGGTTTTGTTCCTCTTGGATTTTTAAAAGCAGGTATGTCATCCAAGTTAACTTTCTTCAGCAAGTAACAAGATTGTCGTCCTTCCACTGATGCTCTGTATTTTAACAGAGGTATTTGATGGTGCTGGAAAGGAGCAAGATGCAGAATGAGTTTGAGAGAAGTGATTTAAAGTGGGAGCACAGATGGTTGATTCCTAAAAATCAAAAAACGGATGTTTTGTTTTGTAGGAAAATGAAATCTAATCCTATTTGAGGGTCAACAGGATAAATACAAAGAACTAAATACAGATGTAGATACATATATACATATATGCGTATATATATATATATATATATATATATGTATAACCCCGCCCCCCGAAATCTATGAAGCAGGACTGATTGGTGCCATAGCCCAGGCAGCCTGTGGATCTAATTGCCTGCCTGTATTCAGCCCTTGCCTGGATGCCAGGGGAGACGTCTCTGGATTTGTCTCCAGACAGCTTTCCAGGGATGATCCTGCTCCTTTCCTGGTGCCCCAGAGTGCTGCAAGCCCCCCGTCCTGGGGCCATGGGGATGCCTGCCGGGGCCTTTAGGGTCCCCCCTAAAGGGCAGACAGGGTTTGACTGCAAGCTTCCTTGGAAGGTGGAGGCAGGTGAATATTGGCCACCTTCTTCTTTCCCGCTGCCCTCCGTGCTCTTGCAAAGCCTGCTGGGGCACTGGGGCTCTCCATTGCAGGCAGTCTGGAGCTGCCATGCAAAGCCATCTCTCAAGGAGTCCCCAGGTCTCAGGTGCAACCTCAAGAAAATGACACAGCAACGTGTAGAAAACGTGAACTTTATTCACTTGACTACTTCTAAAATCTACAATCCAACGTTACTAGAAGACTATGGGGTAAGAATCTTAAGGCTAAGAAACTTCAATGCTTCAACTGTTTAGAACTGAACACTAAGGGAAAGGTCAACTTCTTGGGGGAAACGTGGTGGGGAATCGAACAACAACAGGGGTGTGGCTAACTTGTAAGGTGGGGAACGTCGCAGTGCCTGGGCTGGGCACTGGTCACCCGTTCCCCGTAAGGTTCTGTAGCTGGAGCGCGACGCTGGAGGTCAGAGCTGTGGGGAGGTGCGGAGTCTCCTGTCACTGCCCTCTTTTGCCGCCGTCTTGGTGGTTGGCCTCCTCGGCTGAGAGCTGTAGCGAAGGTGCAGCCGCATCAGGTCACGGTTTTGCCTGAGCAGCTGCATCAACTTGGTGGGACAGCCGAGTCTTCGATGGCGGCGGGGCCCCGCACGGCCCGAAGGGCTCTGGAGATTCCGCTGCAAGGCAAAGCACAGGGATCCCCATGGAAGAGGCAGAGAGGCAGAGCGGGGCCGGCACCTGTGGGGCTGCCTTTGGCCTGGGAGACAGAGACTCGGGCCCAGTTGGGCTGGGCTGGCCCGGGGAAGAGGCTGCAGCAGGCAGAGCTCTGCCGCCTCTGCTTGGTGCTGTCCATGGAGCTCAGCCCCTGGGCCACATTCCCCAGCCAGGAGCTCAGGCCCCTTCTGCCGCAGGGCATTGGCCAAAGGGTGCCCAAGAGGCCCTCAAGGTCTGCCCCATCCCACCTGCCCCTGACCCCCCACCCCCTGCCTCACCTCTCCCCAGCGTCTCTGAAATCTTCTTCCAAGGGCCCATCCCATGGCCATTCCTATGAGGAGCACGTCAATGAGCAGGAGTGTCCTGGACGCCCACCAGAGGAGCGCAGAGTCCTTCTCCTCCAGGTCGAAATCCTCCGGAACCAGAGGAGAGGCACCCGTGCTCCTCTCGGGTTTGCTCACAGGGTCGAGGGGATGGGCCAAGAGCAGCAGCACGTAAAGCTGCAGCAGCGCGGAGGAGCCGTGAGCAGCCATAGTGCTCTGCCAGCAGCACCGAGGCTCTGGGCGTCTCTCTGCGAGCAGCTGTGCCTGGGCACTGGGGCGCAGCAACAGCTGGGGACAGTTGCCAGCCAGCGTGCCGTCCCCAGAGGCTGTGATGTCACAGGAGCACAGAACGCCCTGGCTGCAGAGAGCCCTGAGAGAATGTTGAGTCCAAGCTGGGAGCCATGGCGGCAAGCATGGCCAGCAGAGCGGGGCCCGAGCGCTGCGGCCTGGCTTGCCTTGCACCCGTGCCACAATGATGACTCCAGCAGCCCCTGTCAGGCCATTGCAGTATCTGATGGCCCACGCTGGGCACAAGTTCTTCCCAATGGCCAGCGTAAACCTCCCTTGGCCCAGCTTCCAAGCCTTGTTGGCATCTGCTCTCTCTTGTCCTTGCCCACCTGGCTGGCGCTGCCGTGTTGCTCGCTGGCCTGTCTGTGGGAGAAGAGGCTGTGCCAATGAGTGCTGCTCAACTTGGAGGCCATTCAAAGGAGGATTTGATTGGGCCTGCTGTGGGAAGAAGGAATATGCGTGCACATGGCCACTTCCCATAGGTTTTACCCCAGATTTTCATGAGCAGCTGTCCTAGTGAAAGTCAAGTCTGTTTTAGTGAGTATTTGAGGGCTTCCAGAGCACAGTGCCATCTCAGGGGAATTCTGCTGGTTGAGTTCTACTGAGGCTTTTGAGATGAGTTGCAAATCCTGAAAATGTTCTCCTTGCCCAGGTAGTAATTTCACAGTTTAGACTCTGGGGATATTGATTGCTCAGTGTTGAGGACCTCATGTAACTTTCAGCCCCAGAAACTTTCAACCTCCAGTGATTGTCCTTGAGACAAAACCATTTGAAATCTTTTTTTCTGTGGACAGGAATTGCTTCGGTGTTACTTCACATCATCCATTAAAAATTTGATGCCTGGAACAAATCCCGAGTGCTGTGTGATTTCCTTGGTCGTGTTCTTTGGAATGGCTTCCCCCTCATTTTGTGAAGCTGGCCCCAGAAAGGTCATAGATGGGTGAGAAGTTCTGAAAGGCCAAGTGGTGCAGATCTTTGCCTCCTGTTTCGAGGTCTGCGGTGAGCTGTGAGTCCAAGAGCTGATCTGACGTGATGGTGAAAACACAGTTGTCGTGGTTTTAAAGCAGTAACTGAAAAAATACTAGAAAACTTACTTATTTCTTGCTGTGAGATATGGATTAGAGCAAGAGCAAAACAGGCTTAAAACTTAAAAGGAATAAAGAAAGTTTATTCACAAAACTACAAGAATAAGAACACCAGAATAAACTTTCAGAAAACCCTTTTATCCCGCACTACCCAGCATTCCCTTGTTCACATGACAAGATAGAAACAAAAGACTTTGGAACTTTGGTGTTTAAAACAGTCCCAATTCTTGCTAGAGTCTCTTTATCAGTGTTTGTATAGAAACAGAAATCTTCTTCTGCTAATCTATGGAGTTTCTCACAAGAAAAATATTTCTGTTATAGTTTTCTATTTGTTTGATGCCAGCTGCCCGGAAATCTGCCATGAGTTCACTCCTCCCATTTCACATCACTCTGAGGTGTGTATGGGCCATGAGTCCTCTTCATCTGTCTCTGTGAGCTTCGCAGGAAAACAGTTTTCTCATTGCCCTCAAGGCCTCAAATCTTCACTCCACTCTGTTCCAGCGCCTCACTGTATCACAATTACTCTACTTTTTACTCAAAATCCACACTTTGAACACTCCATGCTTCCCAATATACTCTGTCATGAATTAAAGGAGTTTTTTTCAGAACATGGTTGTCCATCTCCATAGCTTTAAGAGAAAAATATTTCAGCTTATAAAGCATCTCCTTATTCTCTCTTCCCTATCTAAAACTTAAGCCTTGTTTTTGTCCTATATTTTTCTAATACTAAAAAAAAAAAAAATCTGTGTTTTTCTAAAAGTGAAAAAAAAAAATAAAAAAAATAAAGTAAAGAGTAGAAACAGAATAATATTTCTGAGAGGCAGGACATTTTTTAGTTTGTGTTGTCCGATGGAACAACAGTCACTTGAAGAAATTCCATATAGTAGAACATGTCACATTTGTCAATTTTAACCTGAAATTTATTAACAGGAATGTCTGTACTACGAACATGTGTTAAGTATAGGAATATATTGCATGTTTTCCTACTTGTAAGAAGTAAATTTCTGTCTTTACAAGCTAACACCATTAATTTCAGCTCTTAGTTATTCCCATTGCATATTCTTTTAAACAGACTTAATCAGACAAATTTTGTGTTATTTAGCAAGTAATGCTTGCTTATTACTACAAGTTCTTGAAGTCATAACACTTAAAATTGCAGTACATATATATTATTCTTACTATGATGATGTGAGTTGGCTGCTAGTCATTTAACTATATATAAGGTCTTACTATTTCTTAGTGCAATTACTTAAAATAAGTGTCTTGGAAATTGTTTTTATTTTTAGATTTAAAACTGTTCTTACTAAAGTTGATTTGTTAAAGATTGGACAATGTATATTTAATAATTAATGTTCCCCAGTGATATTTATTGTCAGTCAGGATTCACTTTACAGTCAATAAATAACCTAAAAAATCTGAATTTTGTAGCCAGTTTTGTCTAATTCTTAGAGCAATGCTTTGGGAAATTGGAGATATATATATATGAATATAAATATGTATATCTGCTATATACCTTTTTTATGACGGTTTTGTCCTACTACTGCAAATGTTTCTTTTTGTTTGTTTTTTCCTAACATACATAAAATTTTCTTAACCATATTTAAAGCTACCAGCTTGTTATTCTGACAAAACCCTGTGAGAATAAATTATTTTTATTAATACTCTACATGTCAAAACCTTGCAGTCAGTCAAATAACAGAAGGAGTGTTCATTGTCTCTCTCCCCCACTGATGCTGTTCTAGGAGTTGGAGTTAGAAGATTCAGACATCAAGTGAAACAGTGAAAGATGATAAGAAAACACTTGATTCTCACAAGGTATTTCCTACTAAAAGAGATTGTTTTGCAGTTTTGTTTGCTCTTGACACTATTTTGAGTAAATGTGAATTCCTAAGACATGCTCAAGGCAATTAAATATTTATGCTCCCCAAACTCAATTTTTAAGCAACATTTTCTGTTTACAAGAATCAGGTTTGCTTTGGTTTTATCTCTTTTCTTTCAGGTTACAAGACAGATTTTTTTATTATTATTTTCATTGGGGGAAAAAGATATGTATTTATAGTGTTTGTGAAGACTTTGCTCAGCTGAAAAAAGTAATAGGTAACATGAGTATAACATTGTGTTCTTCCATATTTCTATTTTTAAGTCCTATTACATGTGATATTTTCCATTTTGCCTTCTATTAGGCCTGAAATTGGAAACTATTTAAAACCTAACAAACCCCGGAGTTTATCCCTGTTCTTTGAATAGCAACAGAAGTATGGCTGTCATGGTTTGACACATCAATGAAGAACAGCCTCTGCTCTGCAGCAGGTACTCAAGTGGAACTTTTGCAAGTGGGCTCTCATCAGGAGTGAAACACTGGCTGCTGACTCTGCTGCTTTTGGTCACAGACTGCTGCCTTTATGAACCAGGTTTGTCCTTCTGCCTCTTTTGTGTTTTATATAGACTTGATTACAAATGAGGCACTTGTCCTCTTACCTGGGAGTTGCAGCAGGTCAGCAGCAGCAGCAGGAGTTACTGGCTGCTTCCCATCAGCTGACTCCTTTTAGCCAACCCTTCCCATTTCCTGCGCCAATCCGATTTTTCCAAGCAATTAGGAAGAAAACTAAACCATAACTTTTACAAAATCACTTTAGGGAAGATGTTGCTTAATTGTTTGCTTCATTCAAATGAACACTTCTAACATTCACTTCTCTGAGTAAGAATGCCTTTTATGAGAAGCTGCTAAAAATAGGAATTTGAGAGCAGGGATGTTAAAAGTAGGGCCAGAGAGGAGCAAATTTGTCGCAGGGCAAGTTCTGTTTGCACTGAGGGAGTACTATCAATTTTGTCTCTGTCCTGTCTTTCACTGGTCCTGAAACAACAGTGCCTGCTTGAACAAACCTGCTCCTCAGGAGTGATTGGATCTGGTGCTCTGGGTGTTAGCAGCTGCAGTGCTGAACCACAGGCAGACATGAGATCTGACTGGATCACCCTTGCTAACATTTTCATGTAGAACCCATAACTCACTTGATCAGCAACACTTGCTTGAATGCTGCCTTTTGCCTTGGCTCTTCCCACTAAATAGTTCTTGAGCTGGGAAGTGGTCCTGATCTAAGAATCTGCAGTAATCTTTAATTCTGCCTTTATAACTCAGGAAACCACAGTAACCTTCATTTTAGAATGTGAACATTTTTTGGACAAACACTGAATTGTAGCTTCATTGACATGAGCTAAAGTAAGCTCTTTCAGTGGTCCTAGAGTGGTAGCTGTAAAAGGCAATCAGAGTGAAGATCCTGAATAATTTTCTTTTCCAGCCAGGTTTTAATGTATTTCCCCTGCAAATCAATTCATGTATCATAGAGCTCAATTACCTGCCCATAAAATGAGAGTTGTTGCTCAGAACTGTGGAATTAGGGTAACAAGAACTGTAATGATACACTAGATAAACACTGTTGCAATACTCTCTCAGCCCTGTTAGGGTATTTTAAATTTGCAGCAGATCTCAGTAAGGATGAGAAAATGCTGAGCTACATAAAAATGATGGAGACTGGAGGAGAAATTAGCCTTGCAGTGTTCTACAGTCCCAACATTTCCAACCACCACACCTGGTAGTGAAAATGCTGGTTTGTATTTGAAAAAAAGGAACTGCAATCAATCAAATGCACTGCCAAGTATAAATTAATTTCTGTAAGTCAAGTCCCTTAGGAACAATTCCTTAATAAAAGATCTGTTTCAAATCTCCTAAGTCTTCTAAAACCAACCCCAACAAAACACAGAAAACATAGTGTCTTTATTTGACCTGTCCTAGACTTCATTTATTTATTTACAGTCTGAAGGATGAGTCAAGTACCTGCAGTGGTGCCTTTAGCAATGCAAAACAAAATATTTTGAATATTCTTATTTAGCGTTCCAGTTTTAATGAGCTTGGAGCATAGTGAAGGAGATCAGATGTTTGCAGGTTCTGGATGAGGGTAGAAATAATTAAAAAGCATCTTAAAAGTAACATCATATTTTTGTCAGCCATCTCTTCAGGGACTACTTTAAATCCCAGAATGTTCAAGAGCCATCATCACTGTGCAAACAGAAGCTCCAACTGAACGAAACCAGAAGAAGTGGATATGGCAAATTCTCTGGTCCAAGTGGTGATATTAATCTGGTGAGGCTCTGGATTCCCATTTCAGACATACTATCACAGCTTAAATATAGGAAAAAATTGGGATTTTACTTTGCTGTGGTCTCTTTTTGTTTTGCAAAATATGTGATAGTTAATATATGAGTAAAATCTTGTATAAAAACAGGTTTGTTTTTTGGTTTTTTTTCTAACAAATAGCCAAATGCATATTACCTGCCTTGCTGGAAAATAATTGAGGTCTTCCTCTAAGAAATTTTTTCTCAGAGTGCCTTTCTTTGTGATTTGTGTTCTTATCTTAGGAAGATACAGGAGTTGCTCATTTTAATGCTGTCCAGCGGACTATTCCATGCTTTCTCAGCTGTTTGGATCTGCAGTTCAGGATTGGACCAAGAAAAATGGTGATGGGATGAAATTATTTTTATTCTTAAATGAGGACAATTCCATTTTTAAACATACACATGTGCTTCCAATGCTTTCAGTAGTCAAGGATGAAATTTTGAACAGACATGAATTCCTCAGTCTTTGTTTCTTTTTCCCTGAAGGATGGAATTTGGACTTTGCCCACCAGTGCAGTCCTTGCTATGGGCAGATGTTTCTTCTGTTCTTCTTACCAGCAGTAGGAGTGGTTGGACACTGAACCTCAAAGAAGAGGGAGCTAACATCCCTTACCTGGATAAGTCCCACAGGTAAGCACCTTGGAGAAGTTCTTCAACCAAAACCAGTTCCTGTAAGGCTTTCCAGCCCTTGACAGGAAATAAGCTGATTCCTGCAGGCTGCAACATGAAGACTTCCAGACTGAAGTGAGCATCCTGCTATAAGGAAGGATTTGGGAGTAGTGAGTCATCATTTGTATGGGAAATTAATCTGTGATTTTTATTTATTGTTTTTTTTCATTTGAAGTAACATCACATCATCATAGAGAGACATTGTCTGTCATTTCTGGTGTGGATACCTGAATAACTCAGCTAGACAGGTAGCATGATAAGGTAATACAATGCAGATATTGAAAGGAATTTTTTGGATGATTTTTTTGTTAGTTCAAGCTGCAGTCCCTGATTTATTCAGGCTTTGAAGTACCATGCAAGCCTTTCCCACAGAAGAAATTCTGTTTTATGTAAATAATGCACTGTGCAGTAAACTAGAAGAAAGCAGGGAGCATAGAGCATGAAGTTAGTGTTTCATGCAGGTGTTTGAAGGCAATGTGGGATTCCAGAGCTTAGTGTTTGAATTGCAACTTGAATTTCCTTCTTTGCTGTTATTTAGACTGCTCTGAAGTAGTCATGAGAAGCAAAAATGAAAGGCAATGTTGTTTGATGGGGACTGTGGTAGGGCTTTCTTGCCAGATTTGAAATGGCTTGAATTGATTAAAATCTCCAGGTGAGGGGAAGATTGTATCCATTCCTCTCTCTTATTAAAGCAAATTTTCCAAGAGGGATGTAAAATTGCAGTTGAGGGTTGGGGTGGTTTTTTCTTTTTTCCCTTCTTTCATGTGCAACCTAACAACTCCAATTTCACAGGCCTATTTAACATTTGATCCCTAAAAGTCAGTCCTTTGCTTTGTATTTTGGGCACTTGTTCATCTTGGGGAATTTGTCATCTTCTCAGGGCATTGAAGGTCAACCAAATGCTGCAGGTTTCATTCTTCCTTTCATATGGTCTATGTCCTGGGGTTTGACTCTTAAGCAGAGCTATTTTTTTATTTTGCAGCCTAGCAGTTGTACGGTGGGGCTGTGTGCAGGTGAATTCACTTGAGAACGATGGGTAAATCAGCTCCTGGGAAGATGTGCACTGCTTGGCCCCGATGCTTCAGCATGCTTGAGGTCAGCTTGGCTGTCTCTGACTGTCTAATAATAATGCAGAATGATAGAATTAAGTATTCATTGTAATTGGTGATCAATAAGATTTGTTTTCAGCTAAATCTGCGTGCTAGTTTCTAAAGCACTCCAGTCTGTTTCATCAATGACCTTTGTGGTTTTAGCTTAAGCTAAAAATCTAGTTTCTGCTGTTGTTATTTTCTGCCCTGTCGCTGTGAGAGGAAGGGATGATGGCTGGAGGTTTGGCAGTCAGCGAGGGCCTGGCCACCACTGCAGTTCTGTACACTCAGCCTTGGAGATGTGATCAGGAATGTGCTGTTAGTTGCCAGTTTTGTATTGCAAAGACTGAGCATGCTGCCATCACTGTGTTTGATGAGTGAGTTTTCATTGGTTTGGTCCAACTCCAAAGCAGCCTTAATTTGAAGGTGGAATTCTTTGTGGATGAGGCTGTGAAGAATATGGTGTTTATACTCCCATCCTACGGGCAGTACGGTAGAACAACTCCTAACTGATTTGGTAATAAAGACCTAGTTTTTCTTCACTAAACCTGCCCTAGCCAAATTCATCAGCTGGTGATAGCTATCTCTGGAGTGGGAGTTCTTTATTGAGTTGATTGACAATTTGATATACTTTGTCAAGTATATCAAACTTATGTCAATATATGTCAAACTTCTGAAAACTCGACCAAATTCCAGAAACGCCCCATAAAATCAGCACAGTTTCCCACAAAATTCAAGAAAAAACACCACAAAATTCCCTAAATCTTCTCAAAACACAACCAAATTCTAGAAAAATATCCCACCAAATCTCCACAAATTCCCACAAAATACATGAGAAATCCCTCAAGATCCCTAAATCGCCTCAATATCCCACAAAATCACACAAAAATCACACAAAACCTCCACAAGTTTCCACAAAATCTAAGAAAAATTCCTCAAAATTCTTCAAGTCTCCTCAGAATCCCACACAATTCCAGAAAAAACACACAAAATTCCAGAGAAGTCCCACAAAACTCCCTAAATCATTTCAAAACCCTACCAATTCACAGGAATGTCCCACAAAATCTCCACCAATTCCCAGAACATCCCACAAAAATCTCACAAAAATCCCTAAATCTTCTGAAAACTCGACCAAATTCCAGAAACGCCCCATAAAATCAGCACAGTTTCCCACAAAATTCAAGAAAAAACACCACAAAATTCCCAAAATCTTTTCAAAATACCACAAAATTCTTGAAAAGCCCCACCAAATTCCAGAAACATCCCACAAAATGTCCTCAATACCCAACAAAATCCAAGAAAAATCACACCAAATTCCCTAAATCTTCTCAAAACACGGCCAAAATCCACAAAAATCCCATCAAATCTCCACAAATTCCCACAGAATACATGAAAAATCCCTGATAATTTCTCAGTTCTCTACAGAATCTCACCAAATTCCAGAAAAGTCCCTCAAAGTTCCACAAACATCCCACAAAATCTCCTCAATATCCCACAAAATTCAAGAAAAATCACACAAAATTCCCTAAATCTTCTCAAAACACGACCAAATTCTAGAAAAATATCCCACCAAATCTCCACAAAATCCCACAAAATACACAAAAAATCCCTCAAGATCCCGAAATCGCCTCAATATCCCACAAAATCCCACAAAAATCCCACAAAACCTCCACAAGTTTCCACAAAATCTAAGAAAAATTCCTCAAAATTCTTCAAGTCTCCTCAAAACCACACAAAGTCCTTGAAAAGGCCCACCAAATTCCAGTAAAATCCCACAGATTCTCCACAAATTCCCACAAAATCTAAAACAAATTCCTCAAAATTCTTCAAGTCTCCTCAGAATCCCACACAATTCCAGAAAAAACACACAAAATTCCAGACAAGTCCCACAAAACTCCCTAAATCATTTCAAAACCCTACCAATTCACAGGAATGTCCCACAAAATCTCCACCAATTCCCAGAACATCCCACAAAAATCTCACAAAAATCCCTAAATCTTCTGAAAACTCGACCAAATTCCAGAAACGCCCCATAAAATCAGCACAGTTTCCCACAAAATTCAAGAAAAAACACCACAAAATTCCCTAAATCTTCTCAAAACACAACCAAATTCTAGAAAAATATCCCACCAAATCTCCACAAATTCCCACAAAATACATGAGAAATCCCTCAAGATCCCTAAATCGCCTCAATATCCCACAAAATCACACAAAAATCACAGAAAACCTCCACAAGTTTCCACAAAATCTAAGAAAAATTCCTCAAAATTCTTCAAGTTTCCTCAGAATCCCACACAATTCCAGAAAAAACACACAAAATTCCAGAGAAGTCCCACAAAACTCCCTAAATAATTTCAAAACCCTACCAATTCACAGGAATGTCGCACAAAATCTCCACCAATTCCCAGAACATCCCACAAAAATCTCACAAAAATCCCTAAATCTTCTGAAAACTCGACCAAATTCCAGAAACGCCCCAAAAATTCAGCACAGTTTCCCACAAAATTCAAGAAAAAACACCACAAAATTCCCTAAATCTTCTCAAAACACAACCAAATTCTAGAAAAATATCCCACCAAATCTCCACAAATTCCCACAAAATACATGAGAAATCCCTCAAGATCCCTAAATCGCCTCAATATCCCACAAAATCACACAAAAATCCCACAAAACCTCCACAAGTTTCCACAAAATCTAAGAAAAATTCCTCAAAACACTTCAAGTCTCCTCAGAATCCCACACAATTCCAGAAAAAACACACAAAATTCCAGAGAAGTCCCACAAAACTCCCTAAATCATTTCAAAACCCTACCAATTCACAGGAATGTCCCACAAAATCTCCACCAATTCCCAGAACATCCCACAAAAATCTCACAAAAATCCCTAAATCTTCTGAAAACTCGACCAAATTCCAGAAACGCCCCATAAAATCAGCACAGTTTCCCACAAAATTCAAGAAAAAACACCACAAAATTCCCTAAATCTTTTCAAAATACCACAAAATTCTTGAAAAGCCCCACCAAATTCCCGAAACATCCCACAAAATGTCCTCAATACCCAACAAAATCCCAGAAAAGTCACACAAAATTCCCTAAATCTTCTCAAAACACGGCCAAAATCCACAAAAATCCCAGAGAATCTCCACAAATTACCACAGAATACATGACAAATCCCTGATAATTCGTCAGTTCTCTACAGAATCTCACCAAATTCCTAAAAAGTCCCACAAAGTTCCAAAAACATCCCACAAAATCTCCCCGGTATCCAATAAAATTCCAGGAAAAATCCCACAAAATTCCCTAAATCTTCTCAAAACATGGCCAAAATCCACAAAAATCCCACCGAATCTCCACAAATTCCCACAGAATACATGAAAATACCCCTGATAATTCGTCAGTTCTCTACAGAATCTCACCAAATTCCAGAAAAGTCCCTCAAAGTTCCACAAACATCCCACAAAATCTCCTCAATATCCAACAAAATCCCAGAAAAATCACACAAAATTCCCTAAATCTTCTCAAAACACGACTAAATTCTAGAAAAATGTCCCACCAAATCTCCACAAAATCCCACAAAATACACAAAAAATCCCTCAAGATCCCGAAATCGCCTCAATATCCCACAAAATCCCACAAAAATCACACAAAACCTCCACAAGTTTCCACAAAATCTAAGAAAAATTCCTCAAAATTCTTCAAGTCTCCTCAAAACCACACAAAGTCCTTGAAAAGGCCCACCAAATTCCAGTAAAATCCCACAGATTCTCCACAAATTCCCACAAAATCTAAAACAAATTCCTCAAAATTCTTCAAGTCTCCTCAGAATCCCACACAATTCCAGAAAAAACACACCAAATTCCAGACAAGTCCCACAAAACTCGCTAAATCATTTCAAAACCCTACCAATTCACAGGAATGTCCCACAAAATCTCCACCAATTCCCAGAACATCCCACAAAAATCTCACAAAAATCCCTAAATCTTCTGAAAACTCGACCAAATTCCAGAAACGCCCCATAAAATCAGCACAGTTTCCCACAAAATTCAAGAAAAAACACCACAAAATTCCCTAAATCTTCTCAAAACACAACCAAATTCTAGAAAAATATCCCACCAAATCTCCACAAATTCCCACAAAATACATGAAAAATCCCTCAAGATCCCTAAATCGCCTCAATATCCCACAAAATCACACAAAAATCCCACAAAACCTCCACAAGTTTCCACAAAATCTAAGAAAAATTCCTCAAAATTCTTCAAGTCTCCTCAGAATCCCACACAATTCCAGAAAAAACACACAAAATTCCAGAGAAGTCCCACAAAACTCCCTAAATCATTTCAAAACCCTACCAATTCACAGGAATGTCCCACAAAATCTCCACCAATTCCCAGAACATCCCACAAAAATCTCACAAAAATCCCTAAATCTTCTGAAAACTCGACCAAATTCCAGAAACGCCCCATAAAATCATCACAGTTTCCCACAAAATTCAAGAAAAAACACCACAAAATTCCCTAAATCTTCTCAAAACACAACCAAATTCTAGAAAAATATCCCACCAAATCTCCACAAATTCCCACAAAATACATGAGAAATCCCTCAAGATCCCTAAATCGCCTCAATATCCCCCAAAATCCCACAAAAATCCCACAAAACCTCCACAAGTTTCCACAAAATCTAAGAAAAATTCCTCAAAATACTTCAAGTCTCCTCAGAATCCCACACAATTCCAGAAAAAACACACAAAATTCCAGAGAAGTCCCACAAAACTCCCTAAATCATTTCAAAACCCTACCAATTCACAGGAATGTCCCACAAAATCTCCACCAATTCCCAGAACATCCCACAAAAATCTCACAAAAATCCCTAAATCTTCTGAAAACTCGACCAAATTCCAGAAACGCCCCATAAAATCAGCACAGTTTCCCACAAAATTCAAGAAAAAACACCACAAAATTCCCTAAATCTTTTCAAAATACCACAAAATTCTTGAAAAGCCCCACCAAATTCCCGAAACATCCCACAAAATGTCCTCAATACCCAACAAAATCCCAGAAAAGTCACACAAAATTCCCTAAATCTTCTCAAAACACGGCCAAAATCCACAAAAATCCCACAGAATCTCCACAAATTCCCACAGAATACATGACAAATCCCTGATAATTCATCAGTTCTCTACAGAATCTCACCAAATTCCTAAAAAGTCCCACAAAGTTCCAAAAACATCCCACAAAATCTCCCCGGTATCCAATAAAATTCCAGGAAAAATCCCACAAAATTCCCTAAATCTTCTCAAAACATGGCCAAAATCCACAAAAATCCCACCGAATCTCCACAAATTCCCACAGAATACATGAAAATACCCCTGATAATTCGTCAGTTCTCTACAGAATCTCACCAAATTCCAGAAAAGTCCCTCAAAGTTCCACAAACATCCCACAAAATCTCCTCAATATCCAACAAAATCCCAGAAAAATCACACAAAATTCCCTAAATCTTCTCAAAACACGACTAAATTCTAGAAAAATGTCCCACCAAATCTCCACAAAATCCCACAAAATACATGAAAAATCCCTCAAGATCCCTAAATTGCCTCAATATCCCACAAAATCCCACAAAAATCACACAAAACCTCCACAAGTTTCCACAAAATCTAAGAAAAATTCCTCAAAATTCTTCAAGTCTCCTCAAAACCACACAAAGTCCTTGAAAAGGCCCACCAAATTCCAGTAAAATCCCACAGATTCTCCACAAATTCCCACAAAATCTAAAACAAATTCCTCAAAATTCTTCAAGTCTCCTCAGAATCCCACACAATTCCAGAAAAAACACACAAAATTCCAGACAAGTCCCACAAAACTCGCTAAATCATTTCAAAACCCTACCAATTCACAGGAATGTCCCACAAAATCTCCACCAATTCCCAGAACATCCCACAAAAATCTCACAAAAATCCCTAAATCTTCTGAAAACTCGACCAAATTCCAGAAACGCCCCATAAAATCAGCAGTTTCCCACAAAATTCAAGAAAAAACACCACAAAATTCCCTAAATCTTTTCAAAATACCACAAAATTCTTGAAAAGCCCCACCAAATTCCCGAAACATCCCACAAAATGTCCTCAATACCCAACAAAATCCCAGAAAAGTCACACAAAATTCCCTAAATCTTCTCAAAACACGGCCAAAATCCACAAAAATCCCACAGAATCTCCACAAATTCCCACAGAATACATGACAAATCCCTGATAATTCGTCAGTTCTCTACAGAATCTCACCAAATTCCTAAAAAGTCCCACAAAGTTCCAAAAACATCCCACAAAATCTCCCCGGTATCCAATAAAATTCCAGGAAAAATCCCACAAAATTCCCTAAATCTTCTCAAAACATGGCCAAAATCCACAAAAATCCCACCGAATCTCCACAAATTCCCACAGAATACATGAAAATACCCCTGATAATTCGTCAGTTCTCTACAGAATCTCACCAAATTCCAGAAAAGTCCGTCAAAGTTCCACAAACATCCCACAAAATCTCCTCAATATCCAACAAAATCCCAGAAAAATCACACAAAATTCCCTAAATCTTCTCAAAACACGACTAAATTCTAGAAAAATGTCCCACCAAATCTCCACAAAATCCCACAAAATACACAAAAAATCCCTCAAGATCCCGAAATCGCCTCAATATCCCACAAAATCCCACAAAAATCCCACAAAACCTCCACAAGTTTCCACAAAATCTAAGAAAAATTCCTCAAAATTCTTCAAGTCTCCTCAAAACCACACAAAGTCCTTGAAAAGGCCCACCAAATTCCAGTAAAATCCCACAGATTCTCCACAAATTCCCACAAAATCTAAAACAAATTCCTCAAAATTCTTCAAGTCTCCTCAGAATCCCACACAATTCCAGAAAAAACACACAAAATTCCAGAGAAGTCCCACAAAACTCGCTAAATCATTTCAAAACCCTACCAATTCACAGGAATGTCCCACAAAATCTCCACCAATTCCCAGAACATCCCACAAAAATCTCACAAAAATCCCTAAATCTTCTGAAAACTCGACCAAATTCCAGAAACGCCCCATAAAATCAGCACAGTTTCCCACAAAATTCAAGAAAAAACACCACAAAATTCCCTAAATCTTCTCAAAACACAACCAAATTCTAGAAAAATATCCCACCAAATCTCCACAAATTCCCACAAAATACATGAGAAATCCCTCAAGATCCCTAAATCGCCTCAATATCCCACAAAATCCCACAAAAATCCCACAAAACCTCCACAAGTTTCCACAAAATCTAAGAAAAATTCCTCAAAAGTCTTCAAGTCTCCTCAGAATCCCACACAATTCCAGAAAAAACACACAAAATTCCAGACAAGTCCCACAAAACTCCCTAAATCATTTCAAAACCCTACCAATTCACAGGAATGTCCCACAAAATCTCCACCAATTCCCAGAAAATCCCACAAAAATCTCACAAAAATCCCTAAATCTTCTGAAAACTCGACCAAATTCCAGAAACGCCCCATAAAATCAGCACAGTTTCCCACAAAATTCAAGAAAAAACACCACAAAATTCCCAAAATCTTTTCAAAATACCACAAAATTCTTGAAAAGCCCCACCAAATTCCAGAAACATCCCACAAAATGTCCTCAATATCCAACAAAATCCCAGAAAAGTCCCACAAAATTCCCTAAATCTTCTCAAAACTCTACCAAATTCCAGAAAAATCCCACAGAATCTCCACAAATTCCCACAGAATACATGACAAATCCCTGATAATTCGTCAATTCTCTACAGAATCTCACCAAATTCCTAAAAAGTCCCGCAAAGTTCCACAAACATCCCACAAAATCTCCTCAATATCCCACAAAATTCAAGAAAAATCACACAAAATTCCCTAAATCTTCTCAAAACACGACCAAATTCTAGAAAAATATCCCACCAAATCTCCACAAAATCCCACAAAATACACAAAAAATCCCTCAAGATCCCGAAATCGCCTCAATATCCCACAAAATCCCACAAAAATCACACAAAACCTCCACAAGTTTCCACAAAATCTAAGAAAAATTCCTCAAAATTCTTCAAGTCTCCTCAAAACCACACAAAGTCCTTGAAAAGGCCCACCAAATTCCAGTAAAATCCCACAGATTCTCCACAAATTCCCACAAAATCTAAAACAAATTCCTCAAAATTCTTCAAGTCTCCTCAGAATCCCACACAATTCCAGAAAAAACACACAAAATTCCAGACAAGTCCCACAAAACTCCCTAAATCATTTCAAAACCCTACCAATTCACAGGAATGTCCCACAAAATCTCCACCAATTCCCAGAACATCCCACAAAAATCTCACAAAAATCCCTACCACTTCTGAAAAGTAGACCAAATTCCAGAAACGCCCCATAAAATCAGCACAGTTTCCCACAAAATTCAAGAAAAAACACCACAAAATTCCCTAAATCTTCTCAAAACACAACCAAATTCTAGAAAAATATCCCACCAAATCTCCACAAATTCCCACAAAATACATGAAAAATCCCTCAAGATCCCTAAATCGCCTCAATATCCCACAAAATCACACAAAAATCCCACAAAACCTCCACAAGTTTCCACAAAATCTAAGAAAAATTCCTCAAAATTCTTCAAGTCTCCTCAGAATCCCACACAATTCCAGAAAAAACACACAAAATTCCAGACAAGTCCCACAAAACTCCCTAAATCATTTCAAAACCCTACCAATTCACAGGAATGTCCCACAAAATCTCCACCAATTCCCAGAACATCCCACAAAAATCTCACAAAAATCCCTAAATCTTCTGAAAACTCGACCAAATTCCAGAAACGCCCCATAAAATCAGCACAGTTTCCCACAAAATTCAAGAAAAAACACCACAAAATTCCCTAAATCTTCTCAAAACACAACCAAATTCTAGAAAATTATCCCACCAAATCTCCACAAATTCCCACAAAATACATGAGAAATCCCTCAAGATCCCTAAATCGCCTCAATATCCCACAAAATCCCACAAAAATCCCACAAAACCTCCACAAGTTTCCACAAAATCTAAGAAAAATTCCTCAAAATACTTCAAGTCTCCTCAGAATCCCACACAATTCCAGAAAAAACACACAAAATTCCAGAGAAGTCCCACAAAACTCCCTAAATCATTTCAAAACCCTACCAATTCACAGGAATGTCCCACAAAATCTCCACCAATTCCCAGAACATCCCACAAAAATCTCACAAAAATCCCTAAATCTTCTGAAAACTCGACCAAATTCCAGAAACGCCCCATAAAATCAGCACAGTTTCCCACAAAATTCAAGAAAAAACACCACAAAATTCCCTAAATCTTTTCAAAATACCACAAAATTCTTGAAAAGCCCCACCAAATTCCCGAAACATCCCACAAAATGTCCTCAATACCCAACAAAATCCCAGAAAAGTCACACAAAATTCCCTAAATCTTCTCAAAACACGGCCAAAATCCACAAAAATCCCACAGAATCTCCACAAATTCCCACAGAATACATGACAAATCCCTGATAATTCATCAGTTCTCTACAGAATCTCACCAAATTCCTAAAAAGTCCCACAAAGTTCCAAAAACATCCCACAAAATCTCCCCGGTATCCAATAAAATTCCAGGAAAAATCCCACAAAATTCCCTAAATCTTCTCAAAACATGGCCAAAATCCACAAAAATCCCACCGAATCTCCACAAATTCCCACAGAATACATGAAAATACCCCTGATAATTCGTCAGTTCTCTACAGAATCTCACCAAATTCCAGAAAAGTCCCTCAAAGTTCCACAAACATCCCACAAAATCTCCTCAATATCCAACAAAATCCCAGAAAAATCACACAAAATTCCCTAAATCTTCTCAAAACACGACTAAATTCTAGAAAAATGTCCCACCAAATCTCCACAAAATCCCACAAAATACATGAAAAATCCCTCAAGATCCCTAAATTGCCTCAATATCCCACAAAATCCCACAAAAATCACAAAAAACCTCCACAAGTTTCCACAAAATCTAAGAAAAATTCCTCAAAATTCTTCAAGTCTCCTCAAAACCACACAAAGTCCTTGAAAAGGCCCACCAAATTCCAGTAAAATCCCACAGATTCTCCACAAATTCCCACAAAATCTAAAACAAATTCCTCAAAATTCTTCAAGTCTCCTCAGAATCCCACACAATTCCAGAAAAAACACACAAAATTCCAGACAAGTCCCACAAAACTCGCTAAATCATTTCAAAACCCTACCAATTCACAGCAATGTCCCACAAAATCTCCACCAATTCCCAGAACATCCCACAAAAATCCCACAAAAATCCCTAAATCTTCTGAAAACTCAACCAAATTCCAGAAATGCCCCATAAAATCAGCACAGTTTCCCACAAAATTCAAGAAAAAACACCACAAAATTCCCTAAATCTTTTCAAAATGCCACAAAATTCTTGAAAAGCCCCACCAAATTCCAGAAACATCCCACAAAATGTCCTCAATACCCAACAAAATCCCAGAAAAATCACACAAAATTCCCTAAATCTTCTCAAAACACGGCCAAAATCCACAAAAATCCCATCAAATCTCCACAAATTCCCACAGAATACATGAAAATACCCCTGATAATTTGTCAGTTCTCTATAGAATCTCACCAAATTCCAGAAGAGTCCCTCAAAGTTCCACAAACATCCCACAAAATCTCCTCAATATCCCACAAAATTCAAGAAAAATCACACAAAATTCCCTAAATCTTCTCAAAACACGACCAAATTCTAGAAAAATATCCCACCAAATCTCCACAAATTCCCACAAAATACATGAAAAATCCCTCAAGATCCCGAAATCGCCTCAATATCCCACAAAATCCCACAAAAATCACACAAAACCTCCACAAGTTTCCACAAAATCTAAGAAAAATTCCTCAAAATTCTTCAAGTCTCCTCAAAACCACACAATTCCAGAAAAACCCCACAAAATTCCAGAGAAGTCCCACAAAACTCCCTAAATCATTTCAAAACCCTACCAATTCACAGGAATGTCCCACAAAATCTCCACCAATTCCCAGAACATCCCACAAAAATCTCACAAAAATCCCTAAATCTTCTGAAAACTCGACCAAATTCCAGAAACGCCCCATAAAATCAGCACAGTTTCCCACAAAATTCAAGAAAAAACACCACAAAATTCCCTAAATCTTCTCAAAACACAACCAAATTCTAGAAAAATATCCCACCAAATCTCCACAAATTCCCACAAAATACATGAGAAATCCCTCAAGATCCCTAAATCGCCTCAATATCCCAGAAAATCCCACAAAAATCCCACAAAACCTCCACAAGTTTCCACAAAATCTAAGAAAAATTCCTCAAAATACTTCAAGTCTCCTCAGAATCCCACACAATTCCAGAAAAAACACACAAAATTCCAGAGAAGTCCCACAAAACTCCCTAAATCATTTCAAAACCCTACCAATTCACAGGAATGTCCCACAAAATCTCCACCAATTCCCAGAACATCCCACAAAAATCTCACAAAAATCCCTAAATCTTCTGAAAACTCGACCAAATTCCAGAAACGCCCCATAAAATCAGCACAGTTTCCCACAAAATTCAAGAAAAAACACCACAAAATTCCCTAAATCTTTTCAAAATACCACAAAATTCTTGAAAAGCCCCACCAAATTCCCGAAACATCCCACAAAATGTCCTCAATACCCAACAAAATCCCAGAAAAGTCACACAAAATTCCCTAAATCTTCTCAAAACACGGCCAAAATCCACAAAAATCCCAGCAAATCTCCACAAATTCCCACAGAATACATGACAAATCCCTGATAATTCGTCAGTTCTCTACAGAATCTCACCAAATTCCTAAAAAGTCCCACAAAGTTCCAAAAACATCCCACAAAATCTCCCCAGTATCCAACAAAATTCCAGGAAAAATCCCACAAAATTCCCTAAATCTTCTCAAAACACGGCCAAAATCCACAAAAATCCCACCGAATCTCCACAAATTCCCACAGAATACATGAAAATACCCCTGATAATTCGTCAGTTCTCTACAGAATCTCACCAAATTCCAGAAAAGTCCCTCAAAGTTCCACAAACATCCCACAAAATCTCCTCAATATCCAACAAAATTCAAGAAAAAACACCACAAAATTCCCTAAATCTTCTCAAAACACAACCAAATTCTAGAAAAATATCCCACCAAATCTCCACAAATTCCCACAAAATACATGAGAAATCCCTCAAGATCCCTAAATTGCCTCAATATCCCCCAAAATCCCACAAAAATCCCACAAAACCTCCACAAGTTTCCACAAAATCTAAGAAAAATTCCTCAAAATTCTTCAAGTCTCCTCAGAATCCCACACAATTCCATAAAAAACACACAAAATTCCAGAGAAGTCCCACAAAACTCCCTAAATCATTTCAAAACCCTACCAATTCACAGGAATGTCCCACAAAATCTCCACCAATTCCCAGAACATCCCACAAAAATCTCACAAAAATCCCTAAATCTTCTGAAAACTCGACCAAATTCCAGAAACGCCCCATAAAATCAGCACAGTTTCCCACAAAATTCAAGAAAAAACACCACAAAATTCCCTAAATCTTTTCAAAATACCACAAAATTCTTGAAAAGCCCCACCAAATTCCCGAAACATCCCACAAAATGTCCTCAATACCCAACAAAATCCCAGAAAAGTCACAAAAAATTCCCTAAATCTTCTCAAAACACGGCCAAAATCCACAAAAATCCCACCGAATCTCCACAAATTCCCACAGAATACCTGAAAATACCCCTGATAATTCGTCAGTTCTCTACAGAATCTCACCAAATTCCTAAAAAGTCCCACAAAGTTCCAAAAACATCCCACAAAATCTCCCCGGTATCCAATAAAATTCCAGGAAAAATCCCACAAAATTCCCTAAATCTTCTCAAAACATGGCCAAAATCCACAAAAATCCCACCGAATCTCCACAAATTCCCACAGAATACATGAAAATACCCCTGATAATTCGTCAGTTCTCTACAGAATCTCACCAAATTCCAGAAAAGTCCCTCAAAGTTCCACAAACATCCCACAAAATCTCCTCAATATCCAACAAAATCCCAGAAAAATCACACAAAATTCCCTAAATCTTCTCAAAACACGACTAAATTCTAGAAAAATGTCCCACCAAATCTCCACAAAATCCCACAAAATACATGAAAAATCCCTCAAGATCCCTAAATTGCCTCAATATCCCACAAAATCCCACAAAAATCACAAAAAACCTCCACAAGTTTCCACAAAATCTAAGAAAAATTCCTCAAAATTCTTCAAGTCTCCTCAAAACCACACAAAGTCCTTGAAAAGGCCCACCAAATTCCAGTAAAATCCCACAGATTCTCCACAAATTCCCACAAAATCTAAAACAAATTCCTCAAAATTCTTCAAGTCTCCTCAGAATCCCACACAATTCCAGAAAAAACACACAAAATTCCAGACAAGTCCCACAAAACTCGCTAAATCATTTCAAAACCCTACCAATTCACAGCAATGTCCCACAAAATCTCCACCAATTCCCAGAACATCCCACAAAAATCCCACAAAAATCCCTAAATCTTCTGAAAACTCAACCAAATTCCAGAAATGCCCCATAAAATCAGCACAGTTTCCCACAAAATTCAAGAAAAAACACCACAAAATTCCCTAAATCTTTTCAAAATACCACAAAATTCTTGAAAAGCCCCACCAAATTCCCGAAACATCCCACAAAATGTCCTCAATATCCAACAAAATCCCAGAAAAGTCACACAAAATTCCCTAAATCTTCTCAAAACACGGCCAAAATCCACAAAAATCCCACCGAATCTCCACAAATTCCCACAGAATACCTGAAAATACCCCTGATAATTCGTCAGTTCTCTACAGAATCTCACCAAATTCCAGAAAAGTCCCTCAAAGTTCCACAAACATCCCACAAAATCTCCTCAATATCCAACAAAATCCCAGAAAAATCACACAAAATTCCCTAAATCTTCTCAAAACACGACCAAATTCTAGAAAAATGTCCCACCAAATCTCCACAAAATCCCACAAAATACATGAAAAATCCCTCAAGATCCCTAAATCGCCTCAATATCCCACAAAATCCCACAAAAATCCCACAGAACCTCCACAAGTTTCCACAAAATCTAAGAAAAATTCCTCAAAATTCTTCAAGTCTCCTCAAAACCACACAAAGTCCTTGAAAAGGCCCACCAAATTCCAGTAAAATCCCACAGATTCTCCACAAATTCCCACAAAATCTAAAACAAATTCCTCAAAATTCTTCAAGTCTCCTCAAAACCACACAATTTCAGAAAAACCCCACAAAATTCCAGAGAAGTCCCACAAAACTCCCTAAATCATTTCAAAACCCTACCAATTCACAGGAATGTCCCACAAAATCTCTACCAATTCCCAGAACATCCCACAAAAATCTGACAAAAATCCCTAAATCTTCTGAAAACTCAACCAAATTCCAGAAACGCCCCATAAAATCAGCACAGTTTCCCACAAAATTCAAGAAAAAACACCACACAATTCCCTAAACCTTTTCAAAATACCACAAAATTCTTGAAAAGCCCCACCAAATTCCAGAAACATCCTACAAAATGTCCTCAATATCCAACAAAATCCCAGAAAAATCACACAAAATTCCCTAAATCTTCTCAAAACACGGCCAAAATCCACAAAAATCCCAGCAAATCTCCACAAATTCCCACAGAATACATGAAAAATCCCTGATAATTTGTCAGTTCTCTACAGAATCTCACCAAATTCCAGAAAAGTCCCTCAAAGTTCCACAAACATCCCACAAAATCTCCTCAATGTCCCACAAAATTCAAGAAAAATCACACAAAATTCCCTAAATCTTCTCAAAACACGACCAAATTCTAGAAAAATATCCCACCAAATCTCCACAAATTCCCACAAAATACATGAAAAATCCCTCAAGATCCCTAAATCGCCTCAATATCCCAAAAAATTCCACAAAAATCCCACAAAACCTCCACAAGTTTCCACAAAATCTAAGAAAAATTCCTCAAAATTCTTCAAGTCTCCTCAGAATCCCACACAATTCCAGAAAAAACACACAAAATTCCAGAGAAGTCCCACAAAACTCCCTAAATCATTTCAAAACCCTACCAATTCACAGGAATGTCCCACAAAATCTCCACCAATTCCCAGAACATCCCACAAAAATCTCACAAAAATCCCTAAATCTTCTGAAAACTCGACCAAATTCCAGAAACGCCCCATAAAATCAGCACAGTTTCCCACAAAATTCAAGAAAAAACACCACAAAATTCCCTAAATCTTTTCAAAATACCACAAAATTCTTGAAAAGCCCCACCAAATTCCCGAAACATCCCACAAAATGTCCTCAATACCCAACAAAATTCCAGGAAAAATCCCACAAAATTCCCTAAATCTTCTCAAAACATGGCCAAAATCCACAAAAATCCCACCGAATCTCCACAAATTCCCACAGAATACATGACAAATCCCTGATAATTCGTCAATTCTCTACAGAATCTCACCAAATTCCTAAAAAGTCCCTCAAAGTTCCACAAACATCCCAAAAAATCTCCCCGGAATCCAATAAAATTCCAGGAAAAATCCCACAAAATTCCCTAAATCTTCTCAAAACATGGCCAAAATCCACAAAAATCCCACCGAATCTCCACAAATTCCCACAGAATACATGAAAATACCCCTGATAATTCGTCAGTTCTCTACAGAATCTCACCAAATTCCTAAAAAGTCCCACAAAGTTCCAAAAACATCCCACAAAATCTCCCCGGTATCCAATAAAATTCCAGGAAAAATCCCACAAAATTCCCTAAATCTTCTCAAAACATGGCCAAAATCCACAAAAATCCCACCGAATCTCCACAAATTCCCACAGAATACCTGAAAATACCCCTGATAATTCGTCAGTTCTCTACAGAATCTCACCAAATTCCTAAAAAGTCCCACAAAGTTCCAAAAACATCCCACAAAATCTCCCCGGTATCCAATAAAATTCCAGGAAAAATCCCACAAAATTCCCTAAATCTTCTCAAAACATGGCCAAAATCCACAAAAATCCCACCGAATCTCCACAAATTCCCACAGAATACATGAAAATACCCCTGATAATTCGTCAGTTCTCTACAGAATCTCACCAAATTCCAGAAAAGTCCCTCAAAGTTCCACAAACATCCCACAAAATCTCCTCAATATCCAACAAAATCCCAGAAAAATCACACAAAATTCCCTAAATCTTCTCAAAACACGACTAAATTCTAGAAAAATGTCCCACCAAATCTCCACAAAATCCCACAAAATACATGAAAAATCCCTCAAGATCCCTAAATCGCCTCAATATCCCACAAAATCCCACAAAAATCACACAAAACCTCCACAAGTTTCCACAAAATCTAAGAAAAATTCCTCAAAATTCTTCAAGTCTCCTCAAAACCACACAAAGTCCTTGAAAAGGCCCACCAAATTCCAGTAAAATCCCACAGATTCTCCACAAATTCCCACAAAATCTAAGACAAATTCCTCAAAATTCTTCAAGTCTCCTCAGAATCCCACACAATTTCAGAAAAACCCCACAAAATTCCAGACAAGTCCCACAAAACTCCCTAAATCATTTCAAAACCCTACCAATTCACAGGAATGTCCCACAAAATCTCCACCAATTCCCAGAACATCCCACAAAAATCTCACAAAAATCCCTAAATCTTCTGAAAACTCAACCAAATTCCAGAAACGCCCCATAAAATCAGCACAGTTTCCCACAAAATTCAAGAAAAAACACCACACAATTCCCTAAACCTTTTCAAAATACCACAAAATTCTTGAAAAGCCCCACCAAATTCCAGAAACATCCCACAAAATGTCCTCAATATCCAACAAAATCCCAGAAAAATCACACAAAATTCCCTAAATCTTCTCAAAACACGGCCAAAATCCACAAAAATCCCAGCAAATCTCCACAAATTCCCACAGAATACATGAAAAATCCCTGATAATTTGTCAGTTCTCTACAGAATCTCACCAAATTCCAGAAAAGTCCCTCAAAGTTCCACAAACATCCCACAAAATCTCCTCAATGTCCCACAAAATTCAAGAAAAATCACACAAAATTCCCTAAATCTTCTCAAAACACGACCAAATTCTAGAAAAATATCCCACCAAATCTCCACAAATTCCCACAAAATACATGAAAAATCCCTCAAGATCCCTAAATCGCCTCAATATCCCAAAAAATTCCACAAAAATCCCACAAAACCTCCACAAGTTTCCACAAAATCTAAGAAAAATTCCTCAAAATTCTTCAAGTCTCCTCAGAATCCCACACAATTCCATAAAAAACACACAAAATTCCAGAGAAGTCCCACAAAACTCCCTAAATCATTTCAAAACCCTACCAATTCACAGGAATGTCCCACAAAATCTCCACCAATTCCCAGAACATCCCACAAAAATCTCACAAAAATCCCTAAATCTTCTGAAAACTCGACCAAATTCCAGAAACGCCCCATAAAATCAGCACAGTTTCCCACAAAATTCAAGAAAAAACACCACAAAATTCCTAAAATCTTTTCAAAATACCACAAAATTCTTGAAAAGCCCCACCAAATTCCCGAAACATCCCACAAAATGTCCTCAATATCCAACAAAATCCCAGAAAAGTCCCACAAAATTCCCTAAATCTTCTCAAAACTCTACCAAATTCCAGAAAAATCCCACAGAATCTCCACAAATTCCCACAGAATACATGACAAATCCCTGATAATTCGTCAATTCTCTACAGAATCTCACCAAATTCCTAAAAAGTCCCTCAAAGTTCCACAAACATCCCACAAAATCTCCCCGGAATCCAATAAAATTCCAGGAAAAATCCCACAAAATTCCCTAAATCTTCTCAAAACATGGCCAAAATCCACCAAAATCCCACCGAATCTCCACAAATTCCCACAGAATACATGAAAATACCCCTGATAATTCGTCAGTTCTCTACAGAATCTCACCAAATTCCTAAAAAGTCCCACAAAGTTCCAAAAACATCCCACAAAATCTCCCCGGTATCCAATAAAATTCCAGGAAAAATCCCACAAAATTCCCTAAATCTTCTCAAAACATGGCCAAAATCCACAAAAATCCCACCGAATCTCCACAAATTCCCACAGAATACATGAAAATACCCCTGATAATTCGTCAGTTCTCTACAGAATCTCACCAAATTCCAGAAAAGTCCCTCAAAGTTCCACAAACATCCCACAAAATCTCCTCAATATCCAACAAAATCCCAGAAAAATCACACAAAATTCCCTAAATCTTCTCAAAACACGACTAAATTCTAGAAAAATGTCCAACCAAATCTCCACAAAATCCCACAAAATACATGAAAAATCCCTCAAGATCCCTAAATCGCCTCAATATCCCACAAAATCCCACAAAAATCACACAAAACCTCCACAAGTTTCCACAAAATCTAAGAAAAATTCCTCAAAATTCTTCAAGTCTCCTCAAAACCACACAAAGTCCTTGAAAAGGCCCACCAAATTCCAGTAAAATCCCACAGATTCTCCACAAATTCCCACAAAATCTAAGAAAAATTCCTCAAAATTCTTCAAGTCTCCTCAGAATCCCACACAATTTCAGAAAAACCCCACAAAATTCCAGACAAGTCCCACAAAACTCCCTAAATCATTTCAAAACCCTACCAATTCACAGGAATGTCCCACAAAATCTCCACCAATTCCCAGAACATCCCACAAAAATCTCACAAAAATCCCTAAATCTTCTGAAAACTCGACCAAATTCCAGAAACGCCCCATAAAATCAGCACAGTTTCCCACAAAATTCAAGAAAAAACACCACACAATTCCCTAAACCTTTTCAAAATACCACAAAATTCTTGAAAAGCCCCACCAAATTCCAGAAACATCCCACAAAATGTCCTCAATATCCAACAAAATCCCAGAAAAATCACACAAAATTCCCTAAATCTTCTCAAAACACGGCCAAAATCCACAAAAATCCCAGCAAATCTCCACAAATTCCCACAGAATACATGAAAAATCCCTGATAATTTGTCAGTTCTCTACAGAATCTCACCAAATTCCAGAAAAGTCCCTCAAAGTTCCACAAACATCCCACAAAATCTCCTCAATGTCCCACAAAATTCAAGAAAAATCACACAAAATTCCCTAAATCTTCTCAAAACACGACCAAATTCTAGAAAAATATCCCACCAAATCTCCACAAAATCCCACAAAATACACAAAAAATCCCTCAAGATCCTGAAATCGCCTCAATATCCCACAAAATCCCACAAAAATCCCACAAAACCTTTACAAGTTTCCACAAAATCTAAGAAAAATTCCTCAAAATTCTTCAAGTCTCCTCAAAACCACACAAAGTCCTTGAAAAGGCACACCAAATTCCAGTAAAATCCCACAGATTCTCCACAAATTCCCACAAAATCTAAAACAAATTCCTCAAAATTCTTCAAGTCTCCTCAGAATCCCACACAATTCCAGAAAAAACACACAAAATTCCAGACAAGTCCCACAAAACTCGCTAAATCATTTCAAAACCCTACCAATTCACAGGAATGTCCCACAAAATCTCCACCAATTCCCAGAACATCCCACAAAAATCTCACAAAAATCCCTACCACTTCTGAAAAGTAGACCAAATTCCAGAAACGCCCCATAAAATCAGCACAGTTTCCCACAAAATTCAAGAAAAAACACCACAAAATTCCCTAAATCTTCTCAAAACACAACCAAATTCTAGAAAAATATCCCACCAAATCTCCACAAATTCCCACAAAATACATGAGAAATCCCTCAAGATCCCTAAATCGCCTCAATATGCCCCAAAATCACACAAAACCTCCACAAGATTCCACAAAATCTAAGAAAAATTCCTCAAAATTCTTCAAGTCTCCTCAGAATCCCACACAATTCCATAAAAAACACACAAAATTCCAGAGAAGTCCCACAAAACTCCCTAAATCATTTCAAAACCCTACCAATTCACAGGAATGTCCCACAAAATCTCCACCAATTCCCAGAACATCCCACAAAAATCTCACAAAAATCCCTAAATCTTCTGAAAACTCAACCAAATTCCAGAAATGCCCCATAAAATCAGCACAGTTTCCCACAAAATTCAAGAAAAAACACCACAAAATTCCCTAAATCTTTTCAAAATACCACAAAATTCTTGAAAAGCCCCACCAAATTCCCGAAACATCCCACAAAATGTCCTCAATACCCAACAAAATCCCAGAAAAGTCACACAAAATTCCCTAAATCTTCTCAAAACACGGCCAAAATCCACAAAAATCCCATCAAATCTCCACAAATTCCCACAGAATACATGAAAAATCCCTGATAATTTGTCAGTTCTCTACAGAATCTCACCAAATTCCAGAAAAGTCCCTCAAAGTTCCACAAACATCCCACAAAATCTCCTCAATATCCCACAAAATTCAAGAAAAATCACACAAAATTCCCTAAATCTTCTCAAAACACGACCAAATTCTAGAAAAATATCCCACCAAATCTCCACAAAATCCCACAAAATACACAAAAAATCCCTCAAGATCCCGAAATCGCCTCAATATCCCACAAAATCCCACAAAAATCACACAAAACCTCCACAAGTTTCCACAAAATCTAAGAAAAATTCCTCAAAATTCTTCAAGTCTCCTCAAAACCACACAAAGTCCTTGAAAAGGCCCACCAAATTCCAGTAAAATCCCACAGATTCTCCACAAATTCCCACAAAATCTAAGAAAAATTCCTCAAAATTCTTCAAGTCTCCTCAGAATCCCACACAATTCCAGAAAAAACACACAAAATTCCAGACAAGTCCCACAAAACTCCCTAAATCATTTCAAAACCCTACCAATTCACAGGAATGTCCCACAAAATCTCCACCAATTCCCAGAACATCCCACAAAAATCTCACAAAAATCCCTAAATCTTCTGAAAACTCGACCAAATTCCAGAAACGCCCCATAAAATCAGCACAGTTTCCCACAAAATTCAAGAAAAAACACCACAAAATTCCCTAAATCTTCTCAAAACACAACCAAATTCTAGAAAAATATCCCACCAAATCTCCACAAATTCCCACAAAATACATGAGAAATCCCTCAAGATCCCTAAATCGCCTCAATATGCCCCAAAATCCCACAAAACCTCCACAAGTTTCCACAAAATCTAAGAAAAATTCCTCAAAATTCTTCAAGTCTCCTCAGAATCCCACACAATTCCATAAAAAACACACAAAATTCCAGAGAAGTCCCACAAAACTCCCTAAATCATTTCAAAACCCTACCAATTCACAGGAATGTCCCACAAAATCTCCACCAATTCCCAGAACATCCCACAAAAATCTCACAAAAATCCCTAAATCTTCTGAAAACTCGACCAAATTCCAGAAACGCCCCATAAAATCAGCACAGTTTCCCACAAAATTCAAGAAAAAACACCACAAAATTCCCTAAATCTTTTCAAAATACCACAAAATTCTTGAAAAGCCCCACCAAATTCCAGAAACATCCCACAAAATGTCCTCAATACCCAACAAAATCCAAGAAAAATCACACCAAATTCCCTAAATCTTCTCAAAACACGGCCAAAATCCACAAAAATCCCATCAAATCTCCACAAATTCCCACAGAATACATGAAAAATCCCTGATAATTTGTCAGTTCTCTACAGAATCTCACCAAATTCCAGAAAAGTCCCTCAAAGTTCCACAAACATCCCACAAAATCTCCTCAATGTCCCACAAAATTCAAGAAAAATCACACAAAATTCCCTAAATCTTCTCAAAACACGACCAAATTCTAGAAAAATATCCCACCAAATCTCCACAAATTCCCACAAAATACATGAAAAATCCCTCAAGATCCCTAAATCGCCTCAATATCCCAAAAAATTCCACAAAAATCCCACAAAACCTCCACAAGTTTCCACAAAATCTAAGAAAAATTCCTCAAAATTCTTCAAGTCTCCTCAGAATCCCACACAATTCCATAAAAAACACACAAAATTCCAGAGAAGTCCCACAAAACTCCCTAAATCATTTCAAAACCCTACCAATTCACAGGAATGTCCCACAAAATCTCCACCAATTCCCAGAACATCCCACAAAAATCTCACAAAAATCCCTAAATCTTCTGAAAACTCGACCAAATTCCAGAAACGCCCCATAAAATCAGCACAGTTTCCCACAAAATTCAAGAAAAAACACCACAAAATTCCTAAAATCTTTTCAAAATACCACAAAATTCTTGAAAAGCCCCACCAAATTCCCGAAACATCCCACAAAATGTCCTCAATATCCAACAAAATCCCAGAAAAGTCCCACAAAATTCCCTAAATCTTCTCAAAACTCTACCAAATTCCAGAAAAATCCCACAGAATCTCCACAAATTCCCACAGAATACATGACAAATCCCTGATAATTCGTCAATTCTCTACAGAATCTCACCAAATTCCTAAAAAGTCCCTCAAAGTTCCACAAACATCCCACAAAATCTCCCCGGAATCCAATAAAATTCCAGGAAAAATCCCACAAAATTCCCTAAATCTTCTCAAAACATGGCCAAAATCCACCAAAATCCCACCGAATCTCCACAAATTCCCACAGAATACATGAAAATACCCCTGATAATTCGTCAGTTCTCTACAGAATCTCACCAAATTCCTAAAAAGTCCCACAAAGTTCCAAAAACATCCCACAAAATCTCCCCGGTATCCAATAAAATTCCAGGAAAAATCCCACAAAATTCCCTAAATCTTCTCAAAACATGGCCAAAATCCACAAAAATCCCACCGAATCTCCACAAATTCCCACAGAATACATGAAAATACCCCTGATAATTCGTCAGTTCTCTACAGAATCTCACCAAATTCCAGAAAAGTCCCTCAAAGTTCCACAAACATCCCACAAAATCTCCTCAATATCCAACAAAATCCCAGAAAAATCACACAAAATTCCCTAAATCTTCTCAAAACACGACTAAATTCTAGAAAAATGTCCAACCAAATCTCCACAAAATCCCACAAAATACATGAAAAATCCCTCAAGATCCCTAAATCGCCTCAATATCCCACAAAATCCCACAAAAATCACACAAAACCTCCACAAGTTTCCACAAAATCTAAGAAAAATTCCTCAAAATTCTTCAAGTCTCCTCAAAACCACACAAAGTCCTTGAAAAGGCCCACCAAATTCCAGTAAAATCCCACAGATTCTCCACAAATTCCCACAAAATCTAAGAAAAATTCCTCAAAATTCTTCAAGTCTCCTCAGAATCCCACACAATTTCAGAAAAACCCCACAAAATTCCAGACAAGTCCCACAAAACTCCCTAAATCATTTTAAACCCTACCAATTCACAGGAATGTCCCACAAAATCTCCACCAATTCCCAGAACATCCCACAAAAATCTCACAAAAATCCCTAAATCTTCTGAAAACTCGACCAAATTCCAGAAACGCCCCATAAAATCAGCACAGTTTCCCACAAAATTCAAGAAAAAACACCACACAATTCCCTAAACCTTTTCAAAATACCACAAAATTCTTGAAAAGCCCCACCAAATTCCAGAAACATCCCACAAAATGTCCTCAATATCCAACAAAATCCCAGAAAAATCACACAAAATTCCCTAAATCTTCTCAAAACACGGCCAAAATCCACAAAAATCCCAGCAAATCTCCACAAATTCCCACAGAATACATGAAAAATCCCTGATAATTTGTCAGTTCTCTACAGAATCTCACCAAATTCCAGAAAAGTCCCTCAAAGTTCCACAAACATCCCACAAAATCTCCTCAATGTCCCACAAAATTCAAGAAAAATCACACAAAATTCCCTAAATCTTCTCAAAACACGACCAAATTCTAGAAAAATATCCCACCAAATCTCCACAAAATCCCACAAAATACACAAAAAATCCCTCAAGATCCTGAAATCGCCTCAATATCCCACAAAATCCCACAAAAATCCCACAAAACCTTTACAAGTTTCCACAAAATCTAAGAAAAATTCCTCAAAATTCTTCAAGTCTCCTCAAAACCACACAAAGTCCTTGAAAAGGCACACCAAATTCCAGTAAAATCCCACAGATTCTCCACAAATTCCCACAAAATCTAAAACAAATTCCTCAAAATTCTTCAAGTCTCCTCAGAATCCCACACAATTCCAGAAAAAACACACAAAATTCCAGACAAGTCCCACAAAACTCGCTAAATCATTTCAAAACCCTACCAATTCACAGGAATGTCCCACAAAATCTCCACCAATTCCCAGAACATCCCACAAAAATCTCACAAAAATCCCTACCACTTCTGAAAAGTAGACCAAATTCCAGAAACGCCCCATAAAATCAGCACAGTTTCCCACAAAATTCAAGAAAAAACACCACAAAATTCCCTAAATCTTCTCAAAACACAACCAAATTCTAGAAAAATATCCCACCAAATCTCCACAAATTCCCACAAAATACATGAGAAATCCCTCAAGATCCCTAAATCGCCTCAATATGCCCCAAAATCACACAAAACCTCCACAAGATTCCACAAAATCTAAGAAAAATTCCTCAAAATTCTTCAAGTCTCCTCAGAATCCCACACAATTCCATAAAAAACACACAAAATTCCAGAGAAGTCCCACAAAACTCCCTAAATCATTTCAAAACCCTACCAATTCACAGGAATGTCCCACAAAATCTCCACCAATTCCCAGAACATCCCACAAAAATCTCACAAAAATCCCTAAATCTTCTGAAAACTCAACCAAATTCCAGAAATGCCCCATAAAATCAGCACAGTTTCCCACAAAATTCAAGAAAAAACACCACAAAATTCCCTAAATCTTTTCAAAATACCACAAAATTCTTGAAAAGCCCCACCAAATTCCCGAAACATCCCACAAAATGTCCTCAATACCCAACAAAATCCCAGAAAAGTCACACAAAATTCCCTAAATCTTCTCAAAACACGGCCAAAATCCACAAAAATCCCATCAAATCTCCACAAATTCCCACAGAATACATGAAAAATCCCTGATAATTTGTCAGTTCTCTACAGAATCTCACCAAATTCCAGAAAAGTCCCTCAAAGTTCCACAAACATCCCACAAAATCTCCTCAATATCCCACAAAATTCAAGAAAAATCACACAAAATTCCCTAAATCTTCTCAAAACACGACCAAATTCTAGAAAAATATCCCACCAAATCTCCACAAAATCCCACAAAATACACAAAAAATCCCTCAAGATCCCGAAATCGCCTCAATATCCCACAAAATCCCACAAAAATCACACAAAACCTCCACAAGTTTCCACAAAATCTAAGAAAAATTCCTCAAAATTCTTCAAGTCTCCTCAAAACCACACAAAGTCCTTGAAAAGGCCCACCAAATTCCAGTAAAATCCCACAGATTCTCCACAAATTCCCACAAAATCTAAGAAAAATTCCTCAAAATTCTTCAAGTCTCCTCAGAATCCCACACAATTCCAGAAAAAACACACAAAATTCCAGACAAGTCCCACAAAACTCCCTAAATCATTTCAAAACCCTACCAATTCACAGGAATGTCCCACAAAATCTCCACCAATTCCCAGAACATCCCACAAAAATCTCACAAAAATCCCTAAATCTTCTGAAAACTCGACCAAATTCCAGAAACGCCCCATAAAATCAGCACAGTTTCCCACAAAATTCAAGAAAAAACACCACAAAATTCCCTAAATCTTCTCAAAACACAACCAAATTCTAGAAAAATATCCCACCAAATCTCCACAAATTCCCACAAAATACATGAGAAATCCCTCAAGATCCCTAAATCGCCTCAATATGCCCCAAAATCCCACAAAACCTCCACAAGTTTCCACAAAATCTAAGAAAAATTCCTCAAAATTCTTCAAGTCTCCTCAGAATCCCACACAATTCCATAAAAAACACACAAAATTCCAGAGAAGTCCCACAAAACTCCCTAAATCATTTCAAAACCCTACCAATTCACAGGAATGTCCCACAAAATCTCCACCAATTCCCAGAACATCCCACAAAAATCTCACAAAAATCCCTAAATCTTCTGAAAACTCGACCAAATTCCAGAAACGCCCCATAAAATCAGCACAGTTTCCCACAAAATTCAAGAAAAAACACCACAAAATTCCCTAAATCTTTTCAAAATACCACAAAATTCTTGAAAAGCCCCACCAAATTCCAGAAACATCCCACAAAATGTCCTCAATACCCAACAAAATCCAAGAAAAATCACACCAAATTCCCTAAATCTTCTCAAAACACGGCCAAAATCCACAAAAATCCCATCAAATCTCCACAAATTCCCACAGAATACATGAAAAATCCCTGATAATTTCTCAGTTCTCTACAGAATCTCACCAAATTCCAGAAAAGTCCCTCAAAGTTCCACAAACATCCCACAAAATCTCCTCAATATCCCACAAAATTCAAGAAAAATCACACAAAATTCCCTAAATCTTCTCAAAACACGACCAAATTCTAGAAAAATATCCCACCAAATCTCCACAAAATCCCACAAAATACACAAAAAATCCCTCAAGATCCCGAAATCGCCTCAATATCCCACAAAATCCCACAAAAATCACACAAAACCTCCACAAGTTTCCACAAAATCTAAGAAAAATTCCTCAAAATTCTTCAAGTCTCCTCAAAACCACACAAAGTCCTTGAAAAGGCCCACCAAATTCCAGTAAAATCCCACAGATTCTCCACAAATTCCCACAAAATCTAAGAAAAATTCCTCAAAATTCTTCAAGTCTCCTCAGAATCCCACACAATTCCATAAAAAACACACAAAATTCCAGAGAAGTCCCACAAAACTCCCTAAATCATTTCAAAACCCTACCAATTCACAGGAATGTCCCACAAAATCTCCACCAATTCCCAGAACATCCCACAAAAATCTCACAAAAATCCCTAAATCTTCTGAAAACTCGACCAAATTCCAGAAACGCCCCATAAAATCAGCACAGTTTCCCACAAAATTCAAGAAAAAACACCACAAAATTCCCTAAATCTTCTCAAAACACAACCAAATTCTAGAAAAATATCCCACCAAATCTCCACAAATTCCCACAAAATACATGAAAAATCCCTCAAGATCCCTAAATTGCCTCAATATCCCCCAAAATCCCACAAAAATCCCACAAAACCTCCACAAGTTTCCACAAAATCTAAGAAAAATTCCTCAAAATTCTTCAAGTCTCCTCAGAATCCCACACAATTCCAGAAAAAACACACAAAATTCCAGAGAAGTCCCACAAAACTCCCTAAATAATTTCAAAACCCTACCAATTCACAGGAATGTCCCACAAAATCTCCACCAATTCCCAGAACATCCCACAAAAATCCCACAAAAATCCCTAAATCTTCTGAAAACTCGACCAAATTCCAGAAATGCCCCATAAAATCAGCACAGTTTCCCACAAAATTCAAGAAAAAACACCACAAAATTCCCTAAATCTTTTCAAAATACCACAAAATTCTTGAAAAGCCCCACCAAATTCCAGAAACATCCCACAAAATTTCCTCAATACCCAACAAAATCCAAGAAAAATCACACAAAATTCCCTAAATCTTCTCAAAACACGGCCAAAATCCACAAAAATCCCATCAAATCTCCACAAATTCCCACAGAATACATGAAAAATCCCTGATAATTTCTCAGTTCTCTACAGAATCTCACCAAATTCCAGAAAAGTCCCTCAAAGTTCCACAAACATCCCACAAAATCTCCTCAATATCCAACAAAATCCCAGAAAAATCACACAAAATTCCCTAAATCTTCTCAAAACACGACTAAATTCTAGAAAAATGTCCCACCAAATCTCCACAAAATCCCACAAAATACACAAAAAATCCCTCAAGATCCCGAAATCGCCTCAATATCCCACAAAATCCCACAAAAATCACACAAAACCTCCACAAGTTTCCACAAAATCTAAGAAAAATTCCTCAAAAGTCTTCAAGTCTCCTCAAAACCACACAAAGTCCTTGTAAAGGCCCACCAAATTCCAGTAAAATCCCACAGATTCTCCACAAATTCCCACAAAATCTAAAACAAATTCCTCAAAATTCTTCAAGTCTCCTCAGAATCCCACACAATTCCAGAAAAAACACACAAAATTCCAGACAAGTCCCACAAAACTCCCTAAATCATTTCAAAACCCTACCAATTCACAGGAATGTCCCACAAAATCTCCACCAATTCCCAGAACATCCCACAAAAATCTCACAAAAATCCCTAAATCTTCTGAAAACTCGACCAAATTCCAGAAACGCCCCATAAAATCAGCACAGTTTCCCACAAAATTCAAGAAAAAACACCACAAAATTCCCTAAATCTTCTCAAAACACAACCAAATTCTAGAAAAATATCCCACCAAATCTCCACAAATTCCCACAAAATACATGAGAAATCCCTCAAGATCCCTAAATCGCCTCAATATCCCACAAAATCACACAAAAATCCCACAAAACCTCCACAAGTTTCCACAAAATCTAAGAAAAATTCCTCAAAATACTTCAAGTCTCCTCAGAATCCCACACAATTCCAGAAAAAACACACAAAATTCCAGAGAAGTCCCACAAAACTCCCTAAATCATTTCAAAACCCTACCAATTCACAGGAATGTCCCACAAAATCTCCACCAATTCCCAGAACATCCCACAAAAATCTCACAAAAATCCCTAAATCTTCTGAAAACTCGACCAAATTCCAGAAACGCCCCATAAAATCAGCACAGTTTCCCACAAAATTCAAGAAAAAACACCACAAAATTCCCTAAATCTTTTCAAAATACCACAAAATTCTTGAAAAGCCCCACCAAATTCCCGAAACATCCCACAAAATGTCCTCAATACCCAACAAAATCCCAGAAAAGTCACAAAAAATTCCCTAAATCTTCTCAAAACACGGCCAAAATCCACAAAAATCCCAGCAAATCTCCACAAATTCCCACAGAATACATGACAAATCCCTGATAATTCGTCAGTTCTCTACAGAATCTCACCAAATTCCTAAAAAGTCCCACAAAGTTCCAAAAACATCCCACAAAATCTCCCCAGTATCCAACAAAATTCCAGGAAAAATCCCACAAAATTCCCTAAATCTTCTCAAAACACGGCCAAAATCCACAAAAATCCCACCGAATCTCCACAAATTCCCACAGAATACATGAAAATACCCCTGATAATTCGTCAGTTCTCTACAGAATCTCACCAAATTCCAGAAAAGTCCCTCAAAGTTCCACAAACATCCCACAAAATCTCCTCAATATCCAACAAAATTCAAGAAAAAACACCACAAAATTCCCTAAATCTTCTCAAAACACAACCAAATTCTAGAAAAATATCCCACCAAATCTCCACAAATTCCCACAAAATACATGAAAAATCCCTGAAGATCCCTAAATTGCCTCAATATCCCCCAAAATCCCACAAAAATCCCACAAAACCTCCACAAGTTTCCACAAAATCTAAGAAAAATTCCTCAAAATTCTTCAAGTCTCCTCAGAATCCCACACAATTCCAGAAAAAACACACAAAATTCCAGAGAAGTCCCACAAAACTCCCTTAATCATTTCAAAACCCTACCAATTCACAGGAATGTCCCACAAAATCTCCACCAATTCCCAGAACATCCCACAAAAATCCCACAAAAATCTCTAAATCTTCTGAAAACTCAACCAAATTCCAGAAATGCCACATAAAATCAGCACAGTTTCCCACAAAATTCAAGAAAAAACACCACACAATTCCCTAAATCTTTTCAAAATACCACAAAATTCTTGAAAAGCCCCACCAAATTCCAGAAACATCCCACAAAATGTCCTCAATACCCAACAAAATCCCAGAAAAATCACACCAAATTCCCTAAATCTTCTCAAAACACGGCCAAAATCCACAAAAATCCCATCAAATCTCCACAAATTCCCACAGAATACATGAAAAATCCCTGATAATTTGTCAGTTCTCTACAGAATCTCACCAAATTCCAGAAGAGTCCCTCAAAGTTCCACAAACATCCCACAAAATCTCCTCAATATCCCACAAAATTCAAGAAAAATCACACAAAATTCCCTAAATCTTCTCAAAACACGACCAAATTCTAGAAAAATATCCCACCAAATCTCCACAAATTCCCACAAAATACATGAAAAATCCCTCAAGATCCCGAAATCGCCTCAATATCCCACAAAATCCCACAAAAATCACACAAAACCTCCACAAGTTTCCACAAAATCTAAGAAAAATTCCTCAAAATTCTTCAAGTCTCCTCAAAACCACACAAAGTCCTTGAAAAGGCCCACCAAATTCCAGTAAAATCCCACAGATTCTCCACAAATTCCCACAAAATCTAAAACAAATTCCTCAAAATTCTTCAAGTCTCCTCAGAATCCCACACAATTCCAGAAAAAACACACAAAATTCCAGACAAGTCCCACAAAACTCCCTAAATCATTTCAAAACCCTACCAATTCACACACAAAATTCCCTAAATCTTCTCAAAACACGGCCGAAATCCAAAAATATCCCACAGAATCTCCACAAATTCCCACAGAATACATGACAAATCCCTGATAATTCGTCAGTTCTCTACAGAATCTCACCAAATTCCTAAAAAGTCCCTCAAAGTTCCAAAAACATCCCACAAAATGTCCTCAATATCCAACAAAATCCCAGAAAAATCACACAAAATTCCCTAAATCTTCTCAAAACACGGCCAAAATCCACAAAAATCCCACCAAATCTCCACAAATTCCCACAGAATACATGAAAAATCCCTGATAATTTGTCAGTTCTCTACAGAATCTCACCAAATTCCAGAAGAGTCCCTCAAAGTTCCACAAACATCCCACAAAATCTCCTCAATATCCCACAAAATTCAAGAAAAATCACACAAAATTCCCTAAATCTTCTCAAAACACGACCAAATTCTAGAAAAATATCCCACCAAATCTCCACAAATTCCCACAAAATACATGATAAATCCCTCAAGATCCCTAAATCGCCTCAATATCCCACAAAATCGCACAAAAAATACACAAAACCTCCACAAGTTTCCACAAAATCTAAGAAAAATTCCTCAAAATTCTTCAAGTCTCCTCAAAACCACACAAAGTTCCTGAAAAGGCCCACCAAATTCCAGAAAAATCCCACAGAATCTCCACAAATTCCCAAAAAAATCTAAATCAAATTCCTCAAAATTCTTCAAGTCTCCTCAGAATCCCACACAATTCCAGAAAAAACACACCAAATTCCAGAGAAGTCCCACAAAACTCCCTAAATCATTTCAAAACCCTACCAATTCACAGGAATGTCCCACAAAATCTCTACCAATTCCCAGAACATCCCACAAAAATCTCACAAAAATCCCTAAATCTTCTGAAAACTCGACCAAATTCCAGAAACGCCCCATAAAATCAGCACAGTTTCCCACAAAATTCAAGAAAAAACACCACAAAATTCCCTAAACCTTTTCAAAATACCACAAAATTCTTGAAAAGCCCCACCAAATTCCAGAAACATCCCACAAAATGTCCTCAATATCCAACAAAATCCCAGAAAAATCACACAAAATTCTCTAAATCTTCTCAAAACACGGCCAAAATCCACAAAAATCCCACCGAATCTCCACAAATTCCCACAGAATACATGAAAAATCCCTGATAATTCGTCAGTTCTCTACAGAATCTCACCAAATTCCAGAAGAGTCCCTCAAAGTTCCACAAACATCCCACAAAATCTCCCCAGTATCCAACAAAATTCCAGGAAAAATCCCACAAAATTCCCTAAATCTTCTCAAAACACGACCAAATTCTAGAAAAATATCCCACCGAATCTCCAGAAATTCCCACAAAATACATGAAAAATCCCTGATAATTCGTCAGTTCTCTACAGAATCTCACCAAATACCAGAAAAGTCCCACAAAGTTCCACAAGCCTCCCACAAAATCTCCCTAATATCCAACAAAATTCCAGGAAAAATCTCACACAATTCCCTAAATCTTCTGAGAACTTGACCAAATTCCAGAAATGCCCCATAAAATCAGCACAGTTTCCCACAAAATTCAAGAAAAAACACCACAAAATTCCCAAAATCTTTTCAAAATACCACAAAATTCTTGAAAAGCCCCACCAAATTCCAGAAACATCCCACAAAATGTCCTCAATACCCAACAAAATCCCAGAAAAATCCCACAAAATTCCCTAAATTTTCTCAAAACATAACCAAAATTCCAGAAAAATCCCACCGAATCTCCACAAATTCCCACAGAATACGTGAAAAATCCCTGATAATTCGTCAGTTCTCTACAGAATCTCACCAAATTCCAGAAAAGTCCCTCAAAGTTCCACAAGCATCCCAAAAAATCTCCCTAATATCCAACAAAATTCCAGGAAAAATCTCACAGAATTACCTAAATCTTCTGAAAACTTGACAAAATTCCAGAAATGCCCAATAAAATCAGCACAGTTTCCCACAAAATTCAAGAAAAAACACCACAAAATTCCCTAAATCTTCTCAAAACACAACCAAATTCTAGAAAAATATCCCACCAAATCTCCACAAATTCCCACAAAATACATGAAAAATCCCTCAAGATCCCTAAATCGCCTCAATATCCCACATAATCACACAAAAATCACACAAAACCTCCACAAGTTTCCACAAAATCTAAGAAAAATTCCTCAAAATTCTTCAAGTCTCCTCAAAACCACACAAAGTTCGTGAAAAGGCCCACCAAATTCCAAAAAAATCCCACAGAATCTCCACAAATTCCCACAAAAATCTAAATCAAATTCCTCAAAATTCTTCAAGTCTCCTCAGAATCCCACACAATTCCAGAAAAACCCCACCAAATTCCAGAGAAGTCTCACAAAACTCCCTAAATCATTTCAAAACCCTACCAATTCACAGGAATGTCCCACAAAATCTCTACCAATTACCAGAACATCCCACAAAAATCTCACAAAAATCCCTAAATCTTCTGAAAACTCGACCAAATTCCAGAAACGCCCCATAAAATCAGCACAGTTTCCCACAAAATTCAAGAAAAAACACCACAAAATTCCCTAAACCTTTTCAAAATACCACAAAATTCTTGAAAAGCCCCACCAAATTCCAGAAACATCCCACAAAATGTCCTCAATATCCAACAAAATCCCAGAAAAATCACACCAAATTCCCTAAATCTTCTCAAAACACGGCCAAAATCCACAAAAATCCCACCGAATCTCCACAAATTCCCACAGAATACATGAAAAATCCCTGATAATTCGGCATTTCTCTACAGAATCTCACCAAATTCCAGAAGAGTCCCTCAAAGTTCCACAAACATCCCACAAAATCTCCCCAGTATCCAACAAAATTCAAGGAAAAATCTCACAAAATTCCCTAAATCTTCTCAAAACACGGCCAAAATCCTCAAAAATCCCACCGAATCTCCACAAATTCCCACAGAATACATGAAAAATCCCTGATAATTCATCAGTTCTCTACAGAATCTCACCAAATTCCAGAAAAGTCCCTCAAAGTTCCACACACATCCCACAAAATCTCCCTAATATCCAACAAAATTCAAGAAAAATCCCACAAAATTCCCTAAATCTTCTCAAAACACGACCAAATTCTAGAAAAATATCCCACCAAATCTCCACAAATTCCCACAAAATACATGATAAATCCCCCAAGATCCCTAAATCGCCTCAATATCCCACAAAATCGCACAAAAAATACACAAAACCTCCACAAGTTTCCACAAAATCTAAGAAAAATTCCTCAAAATTCTTCAAGTCTCCTCAAAACCACACAAAGTTCCTGAAAAGGCCCACCAAATTCCAGAAAAATCCCACAGAATCTCCACAAATTCCCAAAAAAATCTAAATCAAATTCCTCAAAATTCTTCAAGTCTCCTCAGAATCCCACACAATTCCAGAAAAAACACACAAAATTCCAGAGAAGTCCCACAAAACTCCCTAAATCATTTCAAAACCCTACCAATTCACAGGAATGTCCCACAAAATCTCTACGAATTCCCAGAACATCCCACAAAAATCTCACAAAAATCCCTAAATCTTCTGAAAACTCGACCAAATTCCAGAAACGCCCCATAAAATCAGCACAGTTTCCCACAAAATTCAAGAAAAAACACCACACAATTCCCTAAATCTTTTCAAAATACCACAAAATTCTTGAAAAGCCCCACCAAATTCCAGAAACATCCCACAAAATGTCCTCAATATCCAACAAAATTCCAGGAAAAATCCCACAAAATTCCCTAAATCTTCTCAAAACACGGCCAAAATCCACAAAAATCCCACCGAATCTCCACAAATTCCCACAGAATACATGAAAAATCCCTGATAATTCGTCAGTTCTCTACAGAATCTCACCAAATTCCAGAAGAGTCCCTCAAAGTTCCACAAACATCCCACAAAATCTCCCCAGTATCCAACAAAATTCCAGGAAAAATCCCACAAAATTCCCTAAATCTTCTCAAAACACGACCAAATTCTAGAAAAATATCCCACCGAATCTCCAGAAATTCCCACAAAATACATGAAAAATCCCTGATAATTCGTCAGTTCTCTACAGAATCTCACCAAATACCAGAAAAGTCCCACAAAGTTCCACAAGCCTCCCACAAAATCTCCCTAATATCCAACAAAATTCCAGGAAAAATCTCACACAATTCCCTAAATCTTCTGAGAACTTGACCAAATTCCAGAAATGCCCCATAAAATCAGCACAGTTTCCCACAAAATTCAAGAAAAAACACCACAAAATTCCCAAAATCTTTTCAAAATACCACAAAATTCTTGAAAAGCCCCACCAAATTCCAGAAACATCCCACAAAATGTCCTCAATACCCAACAAAATCCCAGAAAAATCCCACAAAATTCCCTAAATTTTCTCAAAACATAACCAAAATTCCAGAAAAATCCCACCGAATCTCCACAAATTCCCACAGAATACGTGAAAAATCCCTGATAATTCGTCAGTTCTCTACAGAATCTCACCAAATTCCAGAAAAGTCCCTCAAAGTTCCACAAACATCCCACAAAATCTCCCCAGTATCCAACAAAATTCCAGGAAAAATCCCACAAAATTCCCTAAATCTTCTCAAAACACGGCCAAAATCCACAAAAATCCCACAAAATCTCCACAAATTCCCACAGAATACATGAAAAATCCCTGATAATTCATCAGTTCTCTACAGAATCTCACCAAATTCCAGAAGAGTCCCTCAAAGTTCCACAAACATCCCACAAAATCTCCCCAGTATCCAACAAAATTCAAGGAAAAATCTCACAAAATTCCATAAATCTTCTCAAAACACGGCCAAAATCCTCAAAAATCCCACCGAATCTCCACAAATTCCCACAGAATACATGAAAAATCCCTGATAATTTGTCAGTTCTCTACAGAATCTCACCAAATTCCAGAAAAGTCCCTCAAAGTTCCACACACATCCCACAAAATCTCCCTAATATCCAACAAAATTCAAGAAAAATCCCACAAAATTCCCTAAATCTTCTCAAAACACGACCAAATTCTAGAAAAATATCCCACCAAATCTCCACAAATTCCCACAAAATACATGATAAATCCCTCAAGATCCCTAAATCTCCTCAATATCCCACAAAATCGCACAAAAAATACACAAAACCTCCACAAGTTTCCACAAAATCTAAGAAAAATTCCTCAAAATTCTTCAAGTCTCCTCAAAACCACACAAAGTTCGTGAAATGGCCCACCAAATTCCAGAAAAATCCCACAGAATCTCCACAAATTCCCAAAAAAATCTAAATCAAATTCCTCAAAATTCTTCAAGTCTCCTCAGAATCCCACACAATTCCAGAAAAAACACACCAAATTCCAGAGAAGTCCCACAAAACTCCCTAAATCATTTCAAAACCCTACCAATTCACAGGAATGTCTCACAAAATCTCTACCAATTCCCAGAACATCCCACAAAAATCTCACAAAAATCCCTAACACTTCTGAAAACTTGACCAAATTCCAGAAACGCCCCATAAAATCAGCACAGTTTCCCACAAAATTCAAGAAAAAACACCACAAAATTCCCAAAATCTTTTCAAAATACCACAAAATTCTTGAAAAGCCCCACCAAATTCCAGAATCATCCCACAAAATCTCCTCAATACCCAACAAAATCCCAGAAAAATCCCACAATATTCCCTAAATTTTCTCAAAACACAACCAAAATTCCAGAAAAATCTCCACAAATTCCCACAGAATACATGAAAAATCCCTGATAATTCGTCAGTTCTCTACAGAATCTCACCAAATTCCAGAAAAGTCCCTCAAAGTTCCACAAACATCCCACAAAATCTCCTCAATATCTAAAAAAATTCAAGAAAAATCCCACAATATTCTCTAAATCTTCTCAAAACACGGCCAAAATCCTCAAAAATCCCATCAAATCTCCACAAATTCCCACAGAATACATGAAAAATCCCTGATAATTCGTCAGTTCTCTACAGAATCTCACCAAATTCCAGAAAAGTCCCTCAAAGTTCCACAAACATCCCACAAAATCTCCCCAATGTCCAACAAAATTCCAGGAAAAATCCCTCAAAATTCCCTAAATCTTCTCAAAACTCTACCAAATTCCAGAAAAATATCCCACCAAATCTCCACAAATTCCCACAAAATACATGAGAAATCCCTCAAGATCCCTAAATCGCCTCAATATCCCACAAAATCACACAAAAATCACACAAAACCTCCACAAGTTTCCACAAAATCTAAGAAAAATTCCTCAAAATACTTCAAGTCTCCTCCGAATCCCACACAATTCCATAAAAACCCCACAAAATTCCAGAGAAGTCCCACAAAACTCCCTAAATCATTTCAAAACCCTACCAATTCACAGGAATGTCCCACAAAATCTCCACCAATTCCCAGAACATCCCACAAAAATCTCACAAAAATCCCTAAATCTTCTGAAAACTCGACCAAATTCTAGAAACGCCCCATAAAATCAGCAGTTTCCCACAAAATTCAAGAAAAAACACCACAAAATTCCCTAAACCTTTTCAAAATACCACAAAATTCTTGAAAAGCCCCACCAAATTCCAGAAACATCCCACAAAATGTCCTCAATACCCAACAAAATCCCAGAAAAATCACACAAAATTCCCTAAATTTTCTCAAAACATAACCAAAATTCCAGAAAAATCCCACCGAATCTCCACAAATTCCCACAGAATACGTGAAAAATCCCTGATAATTCGTCAGTTCTCTACAGAATCTCACCAAATTCCAGAAAAGTCCCTCAAAGTTCCACAAACATCCCACAAAATCTCCTCAATATCCAACAAAATTCAAGAAAAATCCCACAAAATTCTCTAAATCTTCTCAAAACACGACCAAATTCTAGAAAAATATCCCACCAAATCTCCACAAATTTCCACAAAATGCATGATAAATCCCTCAAGATCCCTAAATCGCCTCAATATCCCACAAAATCCCACAAAAATCACCCAAAACCACCACAAGTTTCCACAAAAATCTAAGAAAAATTCCTCAAAATTCTTCAAGTCTCCTCAAAACCACACAAAGTTCGTGAAAAGGCCCACCAAATTCCAAAAAAATCCCACAGAATCTCCACAAATTCCCACAAAAATCTAAATCAAATTCCTCAGAATTCTTCAAGTCTCCTCAGAATCCCACACAATTCCAGAAAAACCCCATCAAATTCCAGAGAAGTCTCACAAAACTCCCTAAATCATTTCAAAACCCTATCAATTCACAGGAATGTCCCACAAAATCTCTACCAATTCCCAGAACATCCCACAAAAATCTCACAAAAATCCCTAAATCTTCTGAAAACTCGACCAAATTCCAGAAACGCCCCATAAAATCAGCACAGTTTCCCACAAAATTCAAGAAAAAACACCACAAAATTCCCTAAACCTTTTGAAAATACCACAAAATTCTTGAAAAGCCCCACCAAATTCCAGAAACATCCCACAAAATGTCCTCAATATCCAACAAAATCCCAGAAAAATCACACAAAATTCCCTAAATCTTATCAAAACACGGCCAAAATCCACAAAAATCCCACCGAATCTCCACAAATTCCCACAGAATACATGAAAAATCCCTGATAATTCGGCATTTCTCTACAGAATCTCACCAAATTCCAGAAGAGTCCCTCAAAGTTCCACAAACATCCCACAAAATCTCCCCAGTATCCAACAAAATTCCAGGAAAAATCCCACAAAATTCCCTAAATCTTCTCAAAACACGGCCAAAATCCACAAAAATCCCACAAAATCTCCACAAATTCCCACAGAATACATGAAAAATCCCTGATAATTCATCAGTTCTCTACAGAATCTCACCAAATTCCAGAAGAGTCCCTCAAAGTTCCACAAACATCCCACAAAATCTCCCCAGTATCCAACAAAATTCAAGGAAAAATCTCACAAAATTCCATAAATCTTCTCAAAACACGGCCAAAATCCTCAAAAATCCCACCGAATCTCCACAAATTCCCACAGAATACATGAAAAATCCCTGATAATTTGTCAGTTCTCTACAGAATCTCACCAAATTCCAGAAAAGTCCCTCAAAGTTCCACACACATCCCACAAAATCTCCCTAATATCCAACAAAATTCAAGAAAAATCCCACAAAATTCCCTAAATCTTCTCAAAACACGACCAAATTCTAGAAAAATATCCCACCAAATCTCCACAAATTCCCACAAAATACATGATAAATCCCTCAAGATCCCTAAATCTCCTCAATATCCCACAAAATCGCACAAAAAATACACAAAACCTCCACAAGTTTCCACAAAATCTAAGAAAAATTCCTCAAAATTCTTCAAGTCTCCTCAAAACCACACAAAGTTCGTGAAATGGCCCACCAAATTCCAGAAAAATCCCACAGAATCTCCACAAATTCCCAAAAAAATCTAAATCAAATTCCTCAAAGTTCTTCAAGTCTCCTCAGAATCCCACACAATTCCAGAAAAAACACACTAAATTCCAGAGAAGTCCCACAAAACTCCCTAAATCATTTCAAAACCCTACCAATTCACAGGAATGTCCCACAAAATCTCTACCAATTCCCAGAACATCCCACAAAAATCTCACAAAAATCCCTAACACTTCTGAAAACTTGACCAAATTCCAGAAACGCCCCATAAAATCAGCACAGTTTCCCACAAAATTCAAGAAAAAACACCACAAAATTCCCAAAATCTTTTCAAAATACCACAAAATTCTTGAAAAGCCCCACCAAATTCCCGAAACATCCCACAAAATGTCCTCAATACCCAACAGAATCCCAGAAAAATCCCACAATATTCCCTAAATTTTCTCAAAACACAACCAAAATTCCAGAAAAATCCCACCGAATCTCCACAAATTCCCACAGAATACATGAAAAATCCCTGATAATTCGTCAGTTCTCTACAGAATCTCACCAAATTCCAGAAAAGTCCCTCAAAGTTCCACAAACATCCCACAAAATCTCCCCAATATCCAACAAAATTCCAGGAAAAATCCCACAAAATTCCCTAAATCTTCTCAAAACTGTACCAAATTCCAGAAAAATATCCCACCAAATCTCCACAAATTCCCACAAAATACATGATAAATCCCTCAAGATCCCTAAATCTCCTCAATATCCCACAAAATCGCACAAAAAATACACAAAACCTCCACAAGTTTCCACAAAATCTAAGAAAAATTCCTCAAAATTCTTCAAGTCTCCTCAAAACCACACAAAGTTCCTGAAATGGCCCACCAAATTCCAGAAAAATCCCACAGAATCTCCACAAATTCCCAAAAAAATCTAAATCAAATTCCTCAAAATTCTTCAAGTCTCCTCAGAATCCCACACAATTCCAGAAAAAACACACCAAATTCCAGACAAGTCCCACAAAACTCCCTAAATCATTTCAAAACCCTACCAATTCACAGGAATGTCCCACAAAATCTCTACCAATTCCCAGAACATCCCACAAAAATCTCACAAAAATCCCTAACACTTCTGAAAACTCGACCAAATTCTAGAAACGCCCCATAAAATCAGCAGTTTCCCACAAAATTCAAGAAAAAACACCACAAAATTCCCTAAACCTTTTCAAAATACCACAAAATTCTTGAAAAGCCCCACCAAATTCCAGAAACATCCCACAAAATGTCCTCAATATCCAACAAAATCCCAGAAAAATCACACAAAATTCCCTAAATCTTATCAAAACACGGCCAAAATCCACAAAAATCCCACCGAATCTCCACAAATTCCCACAGAATACATGAAAAATCCCTGATAATTCGGCATTTCTCTACAGAATCTCACCAAATTCCAGAAGAGTCCCTCAAAGTTCCACAAACATCCCACAAAATCTCCCCAGTATCCAACAAAATTCCAGGAAAAATCCCACAAAATTCCCTAAATCTTCTCAAAACACGGCCAAAATCCACAAAAATCCCACAAAATCTCCACAAATTCCCACAGAATACATGAAAAATCCCTGATAATTCATCAGTTCTCTACAGAATCTCACCAAATTCCAGAAGAGTCCCTCAAAGTTCCACAAACATCCCACAAAATCTCCCCAGTATCCAACAAAATTCAAGGAAAAATCTCACAAAATTCCATAAATCTTCTCAAAACACGGCCAAAATCCTCAAAAATCCCACCGAATCTCCACAAATTCCCACAGAATACATGAAAAATCCCTGATAATTTGTCAGTTCTCTACAGAATCTCACCAAATTCCAGAAGAGTCCCTCAAAGTTCCACAAACATCCCACAAAATCTCCCTAATATCCAACAAAATTCAAGAAAAATCCCACAAAATTCCCTAAATCTTCTCAAAACACGACCAAATTCTAGAAAAATATCCCACCAAATCTCCACAAATTCCCACAAAATACATGATAAATCCCTCAAGATCCCTAAATCGCCTCAATATCCCACAAAATCGCACAAAAAATACACAAAACCTCCACAAGTTTCCACAAAATCTAAGAAAAATTCCTCAAAATTCTTCAAGTCTCCTCAAAACCACACAAAGTTCGTGAAAAGGCCCACCAAATTCCAAAAAAATCCCACAGAATCTCCACAAATTCCCACAAAAATCTAAATCAAATTCCTCAAAATTCTTCAAGTCTCCTCAGAATCCCACACAATTCCAGAAAAACCCCACCAAATTCCAGAGAAGTCTCACAAAACTCCCTAAATCATTTCAAAACCCTACCAATTCACAGGAATGTCCCAAAAAATCTCTACCAATTCCCAGAACATCCCACAAAAATCTCACAAAAATCCCTAAATCTTCTGAAAACTCGACAAAATTCCAGAAACGCCCCATAAAATCAGCACAGTTTCCCACAAAATTCAAGAAAAAACACCACAAAATTCCCTAAACCTTTTAAAAATACGACCAAATTCTTGAAAAGCCCCACCAAATTCCAGAAACATCCCACAAAATGTCCTCAATATCCAACAAAATCCCAGAAAAATCACACAAAATTCTCTAAATCTTCTCAAAACACGGCCAAAATCCACAAAAATCCCACCGAATCTCCACAAATTCCCACAGAATACATGAAAAATCCCTGATAATTCGTCAGTTCTCTACAGAATCTCACCAAATTCCAGAAAAGTCCCTCAAAGTTCCACAAACAATCCACAAAAATCTCACAAAAATCCCTAACACTTCTGAAAACTCGACCAAATTCCAGAAACGCCCCATAAAATCAGCACAGTTTCCCACAAAATTCAAGAAAAAACACCACAAAATTCCTAAAATCTTTTCAAAATACCACAAAATTCTTGAAAAGCCCCACCAAATTCCAGAAACATCCCACAAAATCTCCTCAATACCCAACAAAATCCCAGAAAAATCCCACAAAATTCCCTAAATTTTCTCAAAACATAACCAAAATTCCAGAAAAATCCCACCGAATCTCCACAAATTCCCACAGAATACATGAAAAATCCCTGATAATTCGTCAGTTCTCTACAGAATCTCACCAAATTCCAGAAAAGTCCCTCAAAGTTCCACAAACATCCCACAAAATCTCCTCAATATCCAACAAAATTCAAGAAAAATCCCACAAAATTCTCTAAATCTTCTCAAAACACGGCCAAAATCCTCAAAAATCCCACCAAATCTCCACAAATTCCCACAAAATACATGAGAAATGCCTCAAGATCCCTAAATCGCCTCAATATCCCACAAAATCACACAAAAATCAACCAAAACCTCCACAAGTTTCCACAAAATCTAAGAAAAATTCCTCAAAATTCTTCAAGTCTCCTCAGAATCCCACACAATTCCAGAAAAAACACACAAAATTCCAGACAAGTCCCACAAAACTCCCTAAATCATTTCAAAACCCTACCAATTCACAGGAATGTCCCACAAAATCTCCACCAATTCCCAGAACATCCCACAGAAATCCCACAAAAATCCCTAAATCTTCTGAAAACTCGACCAAATTCCAGAAACGCCCCATAAAATCAGCACAGTTTCTCACAAAATTCAAGAAAAAACACCACAAAATTCCCTAAATCTTTTCAAAATACCACAAAATTCTTGAAAAGCCCCACCAAATTCCAGAAACATCCCACAAAATCTCCTCAATATCCAAAAAAATTCAGGAAAAATCCCACAATATTCTCTAAATCTTCTCAAAACACGGCCAAAATCCTCAAAAATCCCACCGAATCTCCACAAATTCCCAGAGAATACATGAAAAATCCCTGATAATTCGTCAGTTCTCTACAGAATCTCACCAAATTCCAGAAAGTCCCTCAAAGTTCCACAAACATCCCACAAAATCTCCCCAGTATCCAACAAAATTCCAGGAAAAATCCCACAAAATTCCCTAAATCTTCTCAAAACTGTACCAAATTCCAGAAAAATATCCCACCAAATCTCCACAAATTCCCACAAAATACATGATAAATCCCTCAAGATCCCTAAATCTCCTCAATATCCCACAAAATCGCACAAAAAATACACAAAACCTCCACAAGTTTCCACAAAATCTAAGAAAAATTCCTCAAAATTCTTCAAGTCTCCTCAAAACCACACAAAGTTCCTGAAATGGCCCACCAAATTCCAGAAAAATCCCACAGAATCTCCACAAATTCCCAAAAAAATCTAAATCAAATTCCTCAAAATTCTTCAAGTCTCCTCAGAATCCCACACAATTCCAGAAAAAACACACCAAATTCCAGAGAAGTCCCACAAAACTCCCTAAATCATTTCAAAACCCTACCAATTCACAGGAATGTCCCACAAAATCTCTACCAATTCCCAGAACATCCCACAAAAATCTCACAAAAATCCCTAACACTTCTGAAAACTCGACCAAATTCTAGAAACGCCCCATAAAATCAGCAGTTTCCCACAAAATTCAAGAAAAAACACCACAAAATTCCCTAAACCTTTTCAAAATACCACAAAATTCTTGAAAAGCCCCACCAAATTCCAGAAACATCCCACAAAATGTCCTCAATACCCAACAAAATCCCAGAAAAATCACACAAAATTCCCTAAATTTTCTCAAAACATAACCAAAATTCCAGAAAAATCCCACCGAATCTCCACAAATTCCCACAGAATACGTGAAAAATCCCTGATAATTCGTCAGTTCTCTACAGAATCTCACCAAATTCCAGAAAAGTCCCTCAAAGTTCCACAAACATCCCACAAAATCTCCTCAATATCCAACAAAATTCAAGAAAAATCCCACAAAATTCTCTAAATCTTCTCAAAACACGACCAAATTCTAGAAAAATATCCCACCAAATCTCCACAAATTTCCACAAAATGCATGATAAATCCCTCAAGATCCCTAAATCGCCTCAATATCCCACAAAATCCCACAAAAATCACCCAAAACCACCACAAGTTTCCACAAAAATCTAAGAAAAATTCCTCAAAATTCTTCAAGTCTCCTCAAAACCACACAAAGTTCCTGAAAAGGCCCACCAAATTCCAAAAAAATCCCACAGAATCTCCACAAATTCCCACAAAAATCTAAATCAAATTCCTCAGAATTCTTCAAGTCTCCTCAGAATCCCACACAATTCCAGAAAAACCCCACCAAATTCCAGAGAAGTCTCACAAAACTCCCTAAATCATTTCAAAACCCTACCAATTCACAGGAATGTCCCACAAAATCTCTACCAATTCCCAGAACATCCCACAAAAATCTCACAAAAATCCCTAAATCTTCTGAAAACTCGACCAAATTCCAGAAACGCCCCATAAAATCAGCACAGTTTCCCACAAAATTCAAGAAAAAACACCACAAAATTCCCTAAACCTTTTCAAAATACCACAAAATTCTTGAAAAGCCCCACCAAATTCCAGAAACATCCCACAAAATGTCCTCAATATCCAACAAAATCCCAGAAAAATCACACAAAATTCCCTAAATCTTATCAAAACACGGCCAAAATCCACAAAAATCCCACCGAATCTCCACAAATTCCCACAGAATACATGAAAAATCCCTGATAATTCGGCATTTCTCTACAGAATCTCACCAAGTTCCAGAAGAGTCCCTCAAAGTTCCACAAACATCCCACAAAATCTCCCCAGTATCCAACAAAATTCCAGGAAAAATCCCACAAAATTCCCTAAATCTTCTCAAAACACGGCCAAAATCCACAAAAATCCCACAAAATCTCCACAAATTCCCACAGAATACATGAAAAATCCCTGATAATTCATCAGTTCTCTACAGAATCTCACCAAATTCCAGAAGAGTCCCTCAAAGTTCCACAAACATCCCACAAAATCTCCCCAGTATCCAACAAAATTCAAGGAAAAATCTCACAAAATTCCATAAATCTTCTCAAAACACGGCCAAAATCCTCAAAAATCCCACCGAATCTCCACAAATTCCCACAGAATACATGAAAAATCCCTGATAATTTGTCAGTTCTCTACAGAATCTCACCAAATTCCAGAAGAGTCCCTCAAAGTTCCACAAACATCCCACAAAATCTCCCTAATATCCAACAAAATTCAAGAAAAATCCCACAAAATTCCCTAAATCTTCTCAAAACACGACCAAATTCTAGAAAAATATCCCACCAAATCTCCACAAATTCCCACAAAATACATGATAAATCCCTCAAGATCCCTAAATCGCCTCAATATCCCACAAAATCGCACAAAAAATACACAAAACCTCCACAAGTTTCCACAAAATCTAAGAAAAATTCCTCAAAATTCTTCAAGTCTCCTCAAAACCACACAAAGTTCGTGAAAAGGCCCACCAAATTCCAAAAAAATCCCACAGAATCTCCACAAATTCCCACAAAAATCTAAATCAAATTCCTCAAAATTCTTCAAGTCTCCTCAGAATCCCACACAATTCCAGAAAAACCCCACCAAATTCCAGAGAAGTCTCACAAAACTCCCTAAATCATTTCAAAACCCTACCAATTCACAGGAATGTCCCAAAAAATCTCTACCAATTCCCAGAACATCCCACAAAAATCTCACAAAAATCCCTAAATCTTCTGAAAACTCGACCAAATTCCAGAAACGCCCCATAAAATCAGCACAGTTTCCCACAAAATTCAAGAAAAAACACCACAAAATTCCCTAAACCTTTTAAAAATACGACCAAATTCTTGAAAAGCCCCACCAAATTCCAGAAACATCCCACAAAATGTCCTCAATATCCAACAAAATCCCAGAAAAATCACACAAAATTCTCTAAATCTTCTCAAAACACGGCCAAAATCCACAAAAATCCCACCGAATCTCCACAAATTCCCACAGAATACATGAAAAATCCCTGATAATTCGTCAGTTCTCTACAGAATCTCACCAAATTCCAGAAAAGTCCCTCAAAGTTCCACAAACAATCCACAAAAATCTCACAAAAATCCCTAACACTTCTGAAAACTCGACCAAATTCCAGAAACGCCCCATAAAATCAGCACAGTTTCCCACAAAATTCAAGAAAAAACACCACAAAATTCCTAAAATCTTTTCAAAATACCACAAAATTCTTGAAAAGCCCCACCAAATTCCAGAAACATCCCACAAAATCTCCTCAATACCCAACAAAATCCCAGAAAAATCCCACAAAATTCCCTAAATTTTCTCAAAACATAACCAAAATTCCAGAAAAATCCCACCGAATCTCCACAAATTCCCACAGAATACATGAAAAATCCCTGATAATTCGTCAGTTCTCTACAGAATCTCACCAAATTCCAGAAAAGTCCCTCAAAGTTCCACAAACATCCCACAAAATCTCCTCAATATCCAACAAAATTCAAGAAAAATCCCACAAAATTCTCTAAATCTTCTCAAAACACGGCCAAAATCCTCAAAAATCCCACCAAATCTCCACAAATTCCCACAAAATACATGAGAAATGCCTCAAGATCCCTAAATCGCCTCAATATCCCACAAAATCACACAAAAATCAACCAAAACCTCCACAAGTTTCCACAAAATCTAAGAAAAATTCCTCAAAATTCTTCAAGTCTCCTCAGAATCCCACACAATTCCAGAAAAAACACACAAAATTCCAGACAAGTCCCACAAAACTCCCTAAATCATTTCAAAACCCTACCAATTCACAGGAATGTCCCACAAAATCTCCACCAATTCCCAGAACATCCCACAGAAATCCCACAAAAATCCCTAAATCTTCTGAAAACTCGACCAAATTCCAGAAACGCCCCATAAAATCAGCACAGTTTCTCACAAAATTCAAGAAAAAACACCACAAAATTCCCTAAATCTTTTCAAAATACCACAAAATTCTTGAAAAGCCCCACCAAATTCCAGAAACATCCCACAAAATCTCCTCAATATCCAAAAAAATTCAGGAAAAATCCCACAATATTCTCTAAATCTTCTCAAAACACGGCCAAAATCCTCAAAAATCCCACCGAATCTCCACAAATTCCCAGAGAATACATGAAAAATCCCTGATAATTCGTCAGTTCTCTACAGAATCTCACCAAATTCCAGAAAGTCCCTCAAAGTTCCACAAACATCCCACAAAATCTCCCCAGTATCCAACAAAATTCCAGGAAAAATCCCACAAAATTCTCTAAATCTTCTCAAAACACGGCCAAAATCCTCAAAAATCCCACCGAATCTCCACAAATTCCCAGAGAATACATGAAAAATCCCTGATAATTCGTCAGTTCTCTACAGAATCTCACCAAATTCCAGAAAAGTCCCTCAAAGTTCCACACACATCCCACAAAATCTCCCCAATGTCCAACAAAATTCCAGGAAAAATCCCACAAAATTCCCTAAATCTTCTCAAAACTCTACCAAATTCCAGAAAAATATCCCACCAAATCTCCACAAATTCCCACAAAATACATGAGAAATCCCTCAAGATCCCTAAATCGCCTCAATATCCCACAAAATCACACAAAAATCACACAAAACCTCCACAAGTTTCCACAAAATCTAAGAAAAATTCCTCAAAATACTTCAAGTCTCCTCAGAATCCCACACAATTCCAGAAAAAACACACAAAATTCCAGACAAGTCCCACAAAACTCCCTAAATCATTTCAAAACCCTACCAATTCACAGGAATGTCCCACAAAATCTCCACCAATTCCCAGAACATCCCACAAAAATCTCACAAAAATCCCTAACACTTCTGAAAACTCGACCAAATTCCAGAAACGCCCCATAAAATCAGCAGTTTCCCACAAAATTCAAGAAAAAACACCACAAAATTCCCAAAATCTTTTCAAAATACCACAAAATTCTTGAAAAGCCCCACCAAATTCCAGAAACATCCCACAAAATGTCCTTAATACCCAACAAAATCCCAGAAAAATCACACAAAATTCCCTAAATTTTCTCAAAACATAACCAAAATTCCAGAAAAATCCCACCGAATCTCCACAAATTCCCACAGAATACGTGAAAAATCCCTGATAATTCGTCAGTTCTCTACAGAATCTCACCAAATTCCAGAAAAGTCCCTCAAAGTTCCACAAACATCCCACAAAATCTCCTCAATATCCAACAAAATTCAAGAAAAATCCCACAAAATTCTCTAAATCTTCTCAAAACACGACCAAATTCTAGAAAAATATCCCACCAAATCTCCACAAATTTCCACAAAATGCATGAAAAATCCCTCAAGATCCCTAAATCGCCTCAATATCCCACAAAATCACACAAAAATCACCCAAAACCACCACAAGTTTCCACAAAAATCTAAGAAAAATTCCTCAAAATTCTTCAAGTCTCCTCAAAACCACACAAAGTTCGTGAAAAGGCCCACCAAATTCCAAAAAAATCCCACAGAATCTCCACAAATTCCCACAAAAATCTAAATCAAATTCCTCAAAATTCTTCAAGTCTCCTCAGAATCCCACACAATTCCAGAAAAACCCCACCAAATTCCAGAGAAGTCTCACAAAACTCCCTAAATCATTTCAAAACCCTACCAATTCACAGGAATGTCCCAAAAAATCTCTACCAATTCCCAGAACATCCCACAAAAATCTCACAAAAATCCCTAAATCTTCTGAAAACTCGACCAAATTCCAGAAACGCCCCATAAAATCAGCACAGTTTCCCACAAAATTCAAGAAAAAACACCACAAAATTCCCTAAACCTTTTAAAAATACGACCAAATTCTTGAAAAGCCCCACCAAATTCCAGAAACATCCCACAAAATGTCCTCAATATCCAACAAAATCCCAGAAAAATCACACAAAATTCTCTAAATCTTCTCAAAACACGGCCAAAATCCACAAAAATCCCACCGAATCTCCACAAATTCCCACAGAATACATGAAAAATCCCTGATAATTCGTCAGTTCTCTACAGAATCTCACCAAATTCCAGAAAAGTCCCTCAAAGTTCCACAAACAATCCACAAAAATCTCACAAAAATCCCTAACACTTCTGAAAACTCGACCAAATTCCAGAAACGCCCCATAAAATCAGCACAGTTTCCCACAAAATTCAAGAAAAAACACCACAAAATTCCCTAAATCTTTTCAAAATACCACAAAATTCTTGAAAAGCCCCACCAAATTCCAGAAACATCCCACAAAATCTCCTCAATATCCAAAAAAATTCAGGAAAAATCCCACAATATTCTCTAAATCTTCTCAAAACACGGCCAAAATCCTCAAAAATCCCACCGAATCTCCACAAATTCCCAGAGAATACATGAAAAATCCCTGATAATTCGTCAGTTCTCTACAGAATCTCACCAAATTCCAGAAAGTCCCTCAAAGTTCCACAAACATCCCACAAAATCTCCCCAGTATCCAACAAAATTCCAGGAAAAATCCCACAAAATTCTCTAAATCTTCTCAAAACACGGCCAAAATCCTCAAAAATCCCACCGAATCTCCACAAATTCCCAGAGAATACATGAAAAATCCCTGATAATTCGTCAGTTCTCTACAGAATCTCACCAAATTCCAGAAAAGTCCCTCAAAGTTCCACAAACATCCCACAAAATCTCCCCAATGTCCAACAAAATTCCAGGAAAAATCCCACAAAATTCCCTAAATCTTCTCAAAACTCTACCAAATTCCAGAAAAATATCCCACCAAATCTCCACAAATTCCCACAAAATACATGAGAAATCCCTCAAGATCCCTAAATCGCCTCAATATCCCACAAAATCACACAAAAATCACACAAAACCTCCACAAGTTTCCACAAAATCTAAGAAAAATTCCTCAAAATACTTCAAGTCTCCTCAGAATCCCACACAATTCCAGAAAAACCCCACCAAATTCCAGAGAAGTCCCACAAAACTCCCTAAATCATTTCAAAACCCTACCAATTCACAGGAATGTCCCACAAAATCTCCACCAATTCCCAGAACATCCCACAAAAATCTCACAAAAATCCCTAACACTTCTGAAAACTCGACCAAATTCCAGAAACGCCCCATAAAATCAGCAGTTTCCCACAAAATTCAAGAAAAAACACCACAAAATTCCCAAAATCTTTTCAAAATACCACAAAATTCTTGAAAAGCCCCACCAAATTCCAGAAACATCCCACAAAATGTCCTTAATACCCAACAAAATCCCAGAAAAATCACACAAAATTCCCTAAATTTTCTCAAAACATAACCAAAATTCCAGAAAAATCCCACCGAATCTCCACAAATTCCCACAGAATACGTGAAAAATCCCTGATAATTCGTCAGTTCTCTACAGAATCTCACCAAATTCCAGAAAAGTCCCTCAAAGTTCCACAAACATCCCACAAAATCTCCTCAATATCCAACAAAATTCAAGAAAAATCCCACAAAATTCTCTAAATCTTCTCAAAACACGACCAAATTCTAGAAAAATATCCCACCAAATCTCCACAAATTTCCACAAAATGCATGAAAAATCCCTCAAGATCCCTAAATCGCCTCAATATCCCACAAAATCACACAAAAATCACCCAAAACCACCACAAGTTTCCACAAAAATCTAAGAAAAATTCCTCAAAATTCTTCAAGTCTCCTCAAAACCACACAAAGTTCGTGAAAAGGCCCACCAAATTCCAAAAAAATCCCACAGAATCTCCACAAATTCCCACAAAAATCTAAATCAAATTCCTCAAAATTCTTCAAGTCTCCTCAGAATCCCACACAATTCCAGAAAAACCCCACCAAATTCCAGAGAAGTCTCACAAAACTCCCTAAATCATTTCAAAACCCTACCAATTCACAGGAATGTCCCAAAAAATCTCTACCAATTCCCAGAACATCCCACAAAAATCTCACAAAAATCCCTAAATCTTCTGAAAACTCGACCAAATTCCAGAAACGCCCCATAAAATCAGCACAGTTTCCCACAAAATTCAAGAAAAAACACCACAAAATTCCCTAAACCTTTTAAAAATACGACCAAATTCTTGAAAAGCCCCACCAAATTCCAGAAACATCCCACAAAATGTCCTCAATATCCAACAAAATCCCAGAAAAATCACACAAAATTCTCTAAATCTTCTCAAAACACGGCCAAAATCCACAAAAATCCCACCGAATCTCCACAAATTCCCACAGAATACATGAAAAATCCCTGATAATTCGTCAGTTCTCTACAGAATCTCACCAAATTCCAGAAAAGTCCCTCAAAGTTCCACAAACAATCCACAAAAATCTCACAAAAATCCCTAACACTTCTGAAAACTCGACCAAATTCCAGAAACGCCCCATAAAATCAGCACAGTTTCCCACAAAATTCAAGAAAAAACACCACAAAATTCCTAAAATCTTTTCAAAATACCACAAAATTCTTGAAAAGCCCCACCAAATTCCAGAAACATCCCACAAAATCTCCTCAATACCCAACAAAATCCCAGAAAAATCCCACAAAATTCCCTAAATTTTCTCAAAACATAACCAAAATTCCAGAAAAATCCCACCGAATCTCCACAAATTCCCACAGAATACATGAAAAATCCCTGATAATTCGTCAGTTCTCTACAGAATCTCACCAAATTCCAGAAAAGTCCCTCAAAGTTCCACAAACATCCCACAAAATCTCCTCAATATCCAACAAAATTCAAGAAAAATCCCACAAAATTCTCTAAATCTTCTCAAAACACGGCCAAAATCCTCAAAAATCCCACCAAATCTCCACAAATTCCCACAAAATACATGAGAAATGCCTCAAGATCCCTAAATCGCCTCAATATCCCACAAAATCACACAAAAATCAACCAAAACCTCCACAAGTTTCCACAAAATCTAAGAAAAATTCCTCAAAATTCTTCAAGTCTCCTCAGAATCCCACACAATTCCAGAAAAAACACACAAAATTCCAGACAAGTCCCACAAAACTCCCTAAATCATTTCAAAACCCTACCAATTCACAGGAATGTCCCACAAAATCTCCACCAATTCCCAGAACATCCCACAGAAATCCCACAAAAATCCCTAAATCTTCTGAAAACTCGACCAAATTCCAGAAACGCCCCATAAAATCAGCACAGTTTCTCACAAAATTCAAGAAAAAACACCACAAAATTCCCAAAATCTTTTCAAAATACCACAAAATTCTTGAAAAGCCCCACCAAATTCCAGAAACATCCCACAAAATCTCCTCAATATCCAAAAAAATTCAGGAAAAATCCCACAATATTCTCTAAATCTTCTCAAAACACGGCCAAAATCCTCAAAAATCCCACCAAATCTCCACAAATTCCCACAGAATACATGAAAAATCCCTGATAATTCGTCAGTTCTCTACAGAATCTCACCAAATTCCAGAAAGTCCCTCAAAGTTCCACAAACATCCCACAAAATCTCCCCAGTATCCAACAAAATTCCAGGAAAAATCCCACAAAATTCTCTAAATCTTCTCAAAACACGGCCAAAATCCTCAAAAATCCCACCGAATCTCCACAAATTCCCAGAGAATACATGAAAAATCCCTGATAATTCGTCAGTTCTCTACAGAATCTCACCAAATTCCAGAAAAGTCCCTCAAAGTTCCACAAGCATCCCACAAAATCTCCCCAATGTCCAACAAAATTCCAGGAAAAATCCCACAAAATTCCCTAAATCTTCTCAAAACACGACCAAATTCCAGAAAAATATCCCACCAAATCTCCACAAATTCCCACAAAATACATGAGAAATCCCTCAAGATCCCTAAATCGCCTCAATATCCCACAAAATCACACAAAAATCACACAAAACCTCCACAAGTTTCCACAAAATCTAAGAAAAATTCCTCAAAATACTTCAAGTCTCCTCCGAATCCCACACAATTCCATAAAAACCCCACAAAATTCCAGAGAAGTCCCACAAAACTCCCTAAATCATTTCAAAACCCTACCAATTCACAGGAATGTCCCACAAAATCTCCACCAATTCCCAGAACATCCCACAAAAATCTCACAAAAATCCCTAAATCTTCTGAAAACTCGACCAAATTCTAGAAACGCCCCATAAAATCAGCAGTTTCCCACAAAATTCAAGAAAAAACACCACAAAATTCCCTAAACCTTTTCAAAATACCACAAAATTCTTGAAAAGCCCCACCAAATTCCAGAAACATCCCACAAAATGTCCTCAATACCCAACAAAATCCCAGAAAAATCACACAAAATTCCCTAAATTTTCTCAAAACATAACCAAAATTCCAGAAAAATCCCACCGAATCTCCACAAATTCCCACAGAATACGTGAAAAATCCCTGATAATTCGTCAGTTCTCTACAGAATCTCACCAAATTCCAGAAAGTCCCTCAAAGTTCCACAAACATCCCACAAAATCTCCCCAGTATCCAACAAAATTCCAGGAAAAATCCCACAAAATTCTCTAAATCTTCTCAAAACACGGCCAAAATCCTCAAAAATCCCACCGAATCTCCACAAATTCCCAGAGAATACATGAAAAATCCCTGATAATTCGTCAGTTCTCTACAGAATCTCACCAAATTCCAGAAAGTCCCTCAAAGTTCCACAAACATCCCACAAAATCTCCCCAGTATCCAACAAAATTCCAGGAAAAATCCCACAAAATTCTCTAAATCTTCTCAAAACACGGCCAAAATCCTCAAAAATCCCACCGAATCTCCACAAATTCCCAGAGAATACATGAAAAATCCCTGATAATTCGTCAGTTCTCTACAGAATCTCACCAAATTCCAGAAAAGTCCCTCAAAGTTCCACAAACATCCCACAAAATCTCCCCAATGTCCAACAAAATTCCAGGAAAAATCCCACAAAATTCCCTAAATCTTCTCAAAACTCTACCAAATTCCAGAAAAATATCCCACCAAATCTCCACAAATTCCCACAAAATACATGAGAAATCCCTCAAGATCCCTAAATCGCCTCAATATCCCACAAAATCACACAAAAATCACACAAAACCTCCACAAGTTTCCACAAAATCTAAGAAAAATTCCTCAAAATACTTCAAGTCTCCTCAGAATCCCACACAATTCCAGAAAAACCCCACCAAATTCCAGAGAAGTCCCACAAAACTCCCTAAATCATTTCAAAACCCTACCAATTCACAGGAATGTCCCACAAAATCTCCACCAATTCCCAGAACATCCCACAAAAATCTCACAAAAATCCCTAACACTTCTGAAAACTCGACCAAATTCCAGAAACGCCCCATAAAATCAGCAGTTTCCCACAAAATTCAAGAAAAAACACCACAAAATTCCCAAAATCTTTTCAAAATACCACAAAATTCTTGAAAAGCCCCACCAAATTCCAGAAACATCCCACAAAATGTCCTTAATACCCAACAAAATCCCAGAAAAATCACACAAAATTCCCTAAATTTTCTCAAAACATAACCAAAATTCCAGAAAAATCCCACCGAATCTCCACAAATTCCCACAGAATACGTGAAAAATCCCTGATAATTCGTCAGTTCTCTACAGAATCTCACCAAATTCCAGAAAAGTCCCTCAAAGTTCCACAAACATCCCACAAAATCTCCTCAATATCCAACAAAATTCAAGAAAAATCCCACAAAATTCTCTAAATCTTCTCAAAACACGACCAAATTCTAGAAAAATATCCCACCAAATCTCCACAAATTTCCACAAAATGCATGAAAAATCCCTCAAGATCCCTAAATCGCCTCAATATCCCACAAAATCACACAAAAATCACCCAAAACCACCACAAGTTTCCACAAAAATCTAAGAAAAATTCCTCAAAATTCTTCAAGTCTCCTCAAAACCACACAAAGTTCGTGAAAAGGCCCACCAAATTCCAAAAAAATCCCACAGAATCTCCACAAATTCCCACAAAAATCTAAATCAAATTCCTCAAAATTCTTCAAGTCTCCTCAGAATCCCACACAATTCCAGAAAAACCCCACCAAATTCCAGAGAAGTCTCACAAAACTCCCTAAATCATTTCAAAACCCTACCAATTCACAGGAATGTCCCAAAAAATCTCTACCAATTCCCAGAACATCCCACAAAAATCTCACAAAAATCCCTAAATCTTCTGAAAACTCGACCAAATTCCAGAAACGCCCCATAAAATCAGCACAGTTTCCCACAAAATTCAAGAAAAAACACCACAAAATTCCCTAAACCTTTTAAAAATACGACCAAATTCTTGAAAAGCCCCACCAAATTCCAGAAACATCCCACAAAATGTCCTCAATATCCAACAAAATCCCAGAAAAATCACACAAAATTCTCTAAATCTTCTCAAAACACGGCCAAAATCCACAAAAATCCCACCGAATCTCCACAAATTCCCACAGAATACATGAAAAATCCCTGATAATTCGTCAGTTCTCTACAGAATCTCACCAAATTCCAGAAAAGTCCCTCAAAGTTCCACAAACAATCCACAAAAATCTCACAAAAATCCCTAACACTTCTGAAAACTCGACCAAATTCCAGAAACGCCCCATAAAATCAGCACAGTTTCCCACAAAATTCAAGAAAAAACACCACAAAATTCCCTAAATCTTTTCAAAATACCACAAAATTCTTGAAAAGCCCCACCAAATTCCAGAAACATCCCACAAAATCTCCTCAATATCCAAAAAAATTCAGGAAAAATCCCACAATATTCTCTAAATCTTCTCAAAACACGGCCAAAATCCTCAAAAATCCCACCGAATCTCCACAAATTCCCAGAGAATACATGAAAAATCCCTGATAATTCGTCAGTTCTCTACAGAATCTCACCAAATTCCAGAAAGTCCCTCAAAGTTCCACAAACATCCCACAAAATCTCCCCAGTATCCAACAAAATTCCAGGAAAAATCCCACAAAATTCTCTAAATCTTCTCAAAACACGGCCAAAATCCTCAAAAATCCCACCGAATCTCCACAAATTCCCAGAGAATACATGAAAAATCCCTGATAATTCGTCAGTTCTCTACAGAATCTCACCAAATTCCAGAAAAGTCCCTCAAAGTTCCACAAACATCCCACAAAATCTCCCCAATGTCCAACAAAATTCCAGGAAAAATCCCACAAAATTCCCTAAATCTTCTCAAAACTCTACCAAATTCCAGAAAAATATCCCACCAAATCTCCACAAATTCCCACAAAATACATGAGAAATCCCTCAAGATCCCTAAATCGCCTCAATATCCCACAAAATCACACAAAAATCACACAAAACCTCCACAAGTTTCCACAAAATCTAAGAAAAATTCCTCAAAATACTTCAAGTCTCCTCAGAATCCCACACAATTCCAGAAAAAACACACAAAATTCCAGACAAGTCCCACAAAACTCCCTAAATCATTTCAAAACCCTACCAATTCACAGGAATGTCCCACAAAATCTCCACCAATTCCCAGAACATCCCACAAAAATCTCACAAAAATCCCTAACACTTCTGAAAACTCGACCAAATTCCAGAAACGCCCCATAAAATCAGCAGTTTCCCACAAAATTCAAGAAAAAACACCACAAAATTCCCAAAATCTTTTCAAAATACCACAAAATTCTTGAAAAGCCCCACCAAATTCCAGAAACATCCCACAAAATGTCCTTAATACCCAACAAAATCCCAGAAAAATCACACAAAATTCCCTAAATTTTCTCAAAACATAACCAAAATTCCAGAAAAATCCCACCGAATCTCCACAAATTCCCACAGAATACGTGAAAAATCCCTGATAATTCGTCAGTTCTCTACAGAATCTCACCAAATTCCAGAAAAGTCCCTCAAAGTTCCACAAACATCCCACAAAATCTCCTCAATATCCAACAAAATTCAAGAAAAATCCCACAAAATTCTCTAAATCTTCTCAAAACACGACCAAATTCTAGAAAAATATCCCACCAAATCTCCACAAATTTCCACAAAATGCATGAAAAATCCCTCAAGATCCCTAAATCGCCTCAATATCCCACAAAATCACACAAAAATCACCCAAAACCACCACAAGTTTCCACAAAAATCTAAGAAAAATTCCTCAAAATTCTTCAAGTCTCCTCAAAACCACACAAAGTTCGTGAAAAGGCCCACCAAATTCCAAAAAAATCCCACAGAATCTCCACAAATTCCCACAAAAATCTAAATCAAATTCCTCAAAATTCTTCAAGTCTCCTCAGAATCCCACACAATTCCAGAAAAACCCCACCAAATTCCAGAGAAGTCTCACAAAACTCCCTAAATCATTTCAAAACCCTACCAATTCACAGGAATGTCCCAAAAAATCTCTACCAATTCCCAGAACATCCCACAAAAATCTCACAAAAATCCCTAAATCTTCTGAAAACTCGACCAAATTCCAGAAACGCCCCATAAAATCAGCACAGTTTCCCACAAAATTCAAGAAAAAACACCACAAAATTCCCTAAACCTTTTAAAAATACGACCAAATTCTTGAAAAGCCCCACCAAATTCCAGAAACATCCCACAAAATGTCCTCAATATCCAACAAAATCCCAGAAAAATCACACAAAATTCTCTAAATCTTCTCAAAACACGGCCAAAATCCACAAAAATCCCACCGAATCTCCACAAATTCCCACAGAATACATGAAAAATCCCTGATAATTCGTCAGTTCTCTACAGAATCTCACCAAATTCCAGAAAAGTCCCTCAAAGTTCCACAAACAATCCACAAAAATCTCACAAAAATCCCTAACACTTCTGAAAACTCGACCAAATTCCAGAAACGCCCCATAAAATCAGCACAGTTTCCCACAAAATTCAAGAAAAAACACCACAAAATTCCTAAAATCTTTTCAAAATACCACAAAATTCTTGAAAAGCCCCACCAAATTCCAGAAACATCCCACAAAATCTCCTCAATACCCAACAAAATCCCAGAAAAATCCCACAAAATTCCCTAAATTTTCTCAAAACATAACCAAAATTCCAGAAAAATCCCACCGAATCTCCACAAATTCCCACAGAATACATGAAAAATCCCTGATAATTCGTCAGTTCTCTACAGAATCTCACCAAATTCCAGAAAAGTCCCTCAAAGTTCCACAAACATCCCACAAAATCTCCTCAATATCCAACAAAATTCAAGAAAAATCCCACAAAATTCTCTAAATCTTCTCAAAACACGGCCAAAATCCTCAAAAATCCCACCAAATCTCCACAAATTCCCACAAAATACATGAGAAATGCCTCAAGATCCCTAAATCGCCTCAATATCCCACAAAATCACACAAAAATCAACCAAAACCTCCACAAGTTTCCACAAAATCTAAGAAAAATTCCTCAAAATTCTTCAAGTCTCCTCAGAATCCCACACAATTCCAGAAAAAACACACAAAATTCCAGACAAGTCCCACAAAACTCCCTAAATCATTTCAAAACCCTACCAATTCACAGGAATGTCCCACAAAATCTCCACCAATTCCCAGAACATCCCACAGAAATCCCACAAAAATCCCTAAATCTTCTGAAAACTCGACCAAATTCCAGAAACGCCCCATAAAATCAGCACAGTTTCTCACAAAATTCAAGAAAAAACACCACAAAATTCCCAAAATCTTTTCAAAATACCACAAAATTCTTGAAAAGCCCCACCAAATTCCAGAAACATCCCACAAAATCTCCTCAATATCCAAAAAAATTCAGGAAAAATCCCACAATATTCTCTAAATCTTCTCAAAACACGGCCAAAATCCTCAAAAATCCCACCAAATCTCCACAAATTCCCACAGAATACATGAAAAATCCCTGATAATTCGTCAGTTCTCTACAGAATCTCACCAAATTCCAGAAAGTCCCTCAAAGTTCCACAAACATCCCACAAAATCTCCCCAGTATCCAACAAAATTCCAGGAAAAATCCCACAAAATTCTCTAAATCTTCTCAAAACACGGCCAAAATCCTCAAAAATCCCACCGAATCTCCACAAATTCCCAGAGAATACATGAAAAATCCCTGATAATTCGTCAGTTCTCTACAGAATCTCACCAAATTCCAGAAAAGTCCCTCAAAGTTCCACAAGCATCCCACAAAATCTCCCCAATGTCCAACAAAATTCCAGGAAAAATCCCACAAAATTCCCTAAATCTTCTCAAAACACGACCAAATTCCAGAAAAATATCCCACCAAATCTCCACAAATTCCCACAAAATACATGAGAAATCCCTCAAGATCCCTAAATCGCCTCAATATCCCACAAAATCACACAAAAATCACACAAAACCTCCACAAGTTTCCACAAAATCTAAGAAAAATTCCTCAAAATACTTCAAGTCTCCTCCGAATCCCACACAATTCCATAAAAACCCCACAAAATTCCAGAGAAGTCCCACAAAACTCCCTAAATCATTTCAAAACCCTACCAATTCACAGGAATGTCCCACAAAATCTCCACCAATTCCCAGAACATCCCACAAAAATCTCACAAAAATCCCTAAATCTTCTGAAAACTCGACCAAATTCTAGAAACGCCCCATAAAATCAGCAGTTTCCCACAAAATTCAAGAAAAAACACCACAAAATTCCCTAAACCTTTTCAAAATACCACAAAATTCTTGAAAAGCCCCACCAAATTCCAGAAACATCCCACAAAATGTCCTCAATACCCAACAAAATCCCAGAAAAATCACACAAAATTCCCTAAATTTTCTCAAAACATAACCAAAATTCCAGAAAAATCCCACCGAATCTCCACAAATTCCCACAGAATACGTGAAAAATCCCTGATAATTCGTCAGTTCTCTACAGAATCTCACCAAATTCCAGAAAGTCCCTCAAAGTTCCACAAACATCCCACAAAATCTCCCCAGTATCCAACAAAATTCCAGGAAAAATCCCACAAAATTCTCTAAATCTTCTCAAAACACGGCCAAAATCCTCAAAAATCCCACCGAATCTCCACAAATTCCCAGAGAATACATGAAAAATCCCTGATAATTCGTCAGTTCTCTACAGAATCTCACCAAATTCCAGAAAGTCCCTCAAAGTTCCACAAACATCCCACAAAATCTCCCCAGTATCCAACAAAATTCCAGGAAAAATCCCACAAAATTCTCTAAATCTTCTCAAAACACGGCCAAAATCCTCAAAAATCCCACCGAATCTCCACAAATTCCCAGAGAATACATGAAAAATCCCTGATAATTCGTCAGTTCTCTACAGAATCTCACCAAATTCCAGAAAAGTCCCTCAAAGTTCCACAAACATCCCACAAAATCTCCCCAATGTCCAACAAAATTCCAGGAAAAATCCCACAAAATTCCCTAAATCTTCTCAAAACTCTACCAAATTCCAGAAAAATATCCCACCAAATCTCCACAAATTCCCACAAAATACATGAGAAATCCCTCAAGATCCCTAAATCGCCTCAATATCCCACAAAATCACACAAAAATCACACAAAACCTCCACAAGTTTCCACAAAATCTAAGAAAAATTCCTCAAAATACTTCAAGTCTCCTCAGAATCCCACACAATTCCAGAAAAACCCCACCAAATTCCAGAGAAGTCCCACAAAACTCCCTAAATCATTTCAAAACCCTACCAATTCACAGGAATGTCCCACAAAATCTCCACCAATTCCCAGAACATCCCACAAAAATCTCACAAAAATCCCTAACACTTCTGAAAACTCGACCAAATTCCAGAAACGCCCCATAAAATCAGCAGTTTCCCACAAAATTCAAGAAAAAACACCACAAAATTCCCAAAATCTTTTCAAAATACCACAAAATTCTTGAAAAGCCCCACCAAATTCCAGAAACATCCCACAAAATGTCCTTAATACCCAACAAAATCCCAGAAAAATCACACAAAATTCCCTAAATTTTCTCAAAACATAACCAAAATTCCAGAAAAATCCCACCGAATCTCCACAAATTCCCACAGAATACGTGAAAAATCCCTGATAATTCGTCAGTTCTCTACAGAATCTCACCAAATTCCAGAAAAGTCCCTCAAAGTTCCACAAACATCCCACAAAATCTCCTCAATATCCAACAAAATTCAAGAAAAATCCCACAAAATTCTCTAAATCTTCTCAAAACACGACCAAATTCTAGAAAAATATCCCACCAAATCTCCACAAATTTCCACAAAATGCATGAAAAATCCCTCAAGATCCCTAAATCGCCTCAATATCCCACAAAATCACACAAAAATCACCCAAAACCACCACAAGTTTCCACAAAAATCTAAGAAAAATTCCTCAAAATTCTTCAAGTCTCCTCAAAACCACACAAAGTTCGTGAAAAGGCCCACCAAATTCCAAAAAAATCCCACAGAATCTCCACAAATTCCCACAAAAATCTAAATCAAATTCCTCAAAATTCTTCAAGTCTCCTCAGAATCCCACACAATTCCAGAAAAACCCCACCAAATTCCAGAGAAGTCTCACAAAACTCCCTAAATCATTTCAAAACCCTACCAATTCACAGGAATGTCCCAAAAAATCTCTACCAATTCCCAGAACATCCCACAAAAATCTCACAAAAATCCCTAAATCTTCTGAAAACTCGACCAAATTCCAGAAACGCCCCATAAAATCAGCACAGTTTCCCACAAAATTCAAGAAAAAACACCACAAAATTCCCTAAACCTTTTAAAAATACGACCAAATTCTTGAAAAGCCCCACCAAATTCCAGAAACATCCCACAAAATGTCCTCAATATCCAACAAAATCCCAGAAAAATCACACAAAATTCTCTAAATCTTCTCAAAACACGGCCAAAATCCACAAAAATCCCACCGAATCTCCACAAATTCCCACAGAATACATGAAAAATCCCTGATAATTCGTCAGTTCTCTACAGAATCTCACCAAATTCCAGAAAAGTCCCTCAAAGTTCCACAAACAATCCACAAAAATCTCACAAAAATCCCTAACACTTCTGAAAACTCGACCAAATTCCAGAAACGCCCCATAAAATCAGCACAGTTTCCCACAAAATTCAAGAAAAAACACCACAAAATTCCCTAAATCTTTTCAAAATACCACAAAATTCTTGAAAAGCCCCACCAAATTCCAGAAACATCCCACAAAATCTCCTCAATATCCAAAAAAATTCAGGAAAAATCCCACAATATTCTCTAAATCTTCTCAAAACACGGCCAAAATCCTCAAAAATCCCACCGAATCTCCACAAATTCCCAGAGAATACATGAAAAATCCCTGATAATTCGTCAGTTCTCTACAGAATCTCACCAAATTCCAGAAAGTCCCTCAAAGTTCCACAAACATCCCACAAAATCTCCCCAGTATCCAACAAAATTCCAGGAAAAATCCCACAAAATTCTCTAAATCTTCTCAAAACACGGCCAAAATCCTCAAAAATCCCACCGAATCTCCACAAATTCCCAGAGAATACATGAAAAATCCCTGATAATTCGTCAGTTCTCTACAGAATCTCACCAAATTCCAGAAAAGTCCCTCAAAGTTCCACAAACATCCCACAAAATCTCCCCAATGTCCAACAAAATTCCAGGAAAAATCCCACAAAATTCCCTAAATCTTCTCAAAACTCTACCAAATTCCAGAAAAATATCCCACCAAATCTCCACAAATTCCCACAAAATACATGAGAAATCCCTCAAGATCCCTAAATCGCCTCAATATCCCACAAAATCACACAAAAATCACACAAAACCTCCACAAGTTTCCACAAAATCTAAGAAAAATTCCTCAAAATACTTCAAGTCTCCTCAGAATCCCACACAATTCCAGAAAAAACACACAAAATTCCAGACAAGTCCCACAAAACTCCCTAAATCATTTCAAAACCCTACCAATTCACAGGAATGTCCCACAAAATCTCCACCAATTCCCAGAACATCCCACAAAAATCTCACAAAAATCCCTAACACTTCTGAAAACTCGACCAAATTCCAGAAACGCCCCATAAAATCAGCAGTTTCCCACAAAATTCAAGAAAAAACACCACAAAATTCCCAAAATCTTTTCAAAATACCACAAAATTCTTGAAAAGCCCCACCAAATTCCAGAAACATCCCACAAAATGTCCTTAATACCCAACAAAATCCCAGAAAAATCACACAAAATTCCCTAAATTTTCTCAAAACATAACCAAAATTCCAGAAAAATCCCACCGAATCTCCACAAATTCCCACAGAATACGTGAAAAATCCCTGATAATTCGTCAGTTCTCTACAGAATCTCACCAAATTCCAGAAAAGTCCCTCAAAGTTCCACAAACATCCCACAAAATCTCCTCAATATCCAACAAAATTCAAGAAAAATCCCACAAAATTCTCTAAATCTTCTCAAAACACGACCAAATTCTAGAAAAATATCCCACCAAATCTCCACAAATTTCCACAAAATGCATGAAAAATCCCTCAAGATCCCTAAATCGCCTCAATATCCCACAAAATCACACAAAAATCACCCAAAACCACCACAAGTTTCCACAAAAATCTAAGAAAAATTCCTCAAAATTCTTCAAGTCTCCTCAAAACCACACAAAGTTCGTGAAAAGGCCCACCAAATTCCAAAAAAATCCCACAGAATCTCCACAAATTCCCACAAAAATCTAAATCAAATTCCTCAAAATTCTTCAAGTCTCCTCAGAATCCCACACAATTCCAGAAAAACCCCACCAAATTCCAGAGAAGTCTCACAAAACTCCCTAAATCATTTCAAAACCCTACCAATTCACAGGAATGTCCCAAAAAATCTCTACCAATTCCCAGAACATCCCACAAAAATCTCACAAAAATCCCTAAATCTTCTGAAAACTCGACCAAATTCCAGAAACGCCCCATAAAATCAGCACAGTTTCCCACAAAATTCAAGAAAAAACACCACAAAATTCCCTAAACCTTTTAAAAATACGACCAAATTCTTGAAAAGCCCCACCAAATTCCAGAAACATCCCACAAAATGTCCTCAATATCCAACAAAATCCCAGAAAAATCACACAAAATTCTCTAAATCTTCTCAAAACACGGCCAAAATCCACAAAAATCCCACCGAATCTCCACAAATTCCCACAGAATACATGAAAAATCCCTGATAATTCGTCAGTTCTCTACAGAATCTCACCAAATTCCAGAAAAGTCCCTCAAAGTTCCACAAACAATCCACAAAAATCTCACAAAAATCCCTAACACTTCTGAAAACTCGACCAAATTCCAGAAACGCCCCATAAAATCAGCACAGTTTCCCACAAAATTCAAGAAAAAACACCACAAAATTCCTAAAATCTTTTCAAAATACCACAAAATTCTTGAAAAGCCCCACCAAATTCCAGAAACATCCCACAAAATCTCCTCAATACCCAACAAAATCCCAGAAAAATCCCACAAAATTCCCTAAATTTTCTCAAAACATAACCAAAATTCCAGAAAAATCCCACCGAATCTCCACAAATTCCCACAGAATACATGAAAAATCCCTGATAATTCGTCAGTTCTCTACAGAATCTCACCAAATTCCAGAAAAGTCCCTCAAAGTTCCACAAACATCCCACAAAATCTCCTCAATATCCAACAAAATTCAAGAAAAATCCCACAAAATTCTCTAAATCTTCTCAAAACACGGCCAAAATCCTCAAAAATCCCACCAAATCTCCACAAATTCCCACAAAATACATGAGAAATGCCTCAAGATCCCTAAATCGCCTCAATATCCCACAAAATCACACAAAAATCAACCAAAACCTCCACAAGTTTCCACAAAATCTAAGAAAAATTCCTCAAAATTCTTCAAGTCTCCTCAGAATCCCACACAATTCCAGAAAAAACACACAAAATTCCAGACAAGTCCCACAAAACTCCCTAAATCATTTCAAAACCCTACCAATTCACAGGAATGTCCCACAAAATCTCCACCAATTCCCAGAACATCCCACAGAAATCCCACAAAAATCCCTAAATCTTCTGAAAACTCGACCAAATTCCAGAAACGCCCCATAAAATCAGCACAGTTTCTCACAAAATTCAAGAAAAAACACCACAAAATTCCCAAAATCTTTTCAAAATACCACAAAATTCTTGAAAAGCCCCACCAAATTCCAGAAACATCCCACAAAATCTCCTCAATATCCAAAAAAATTCAGGAAAAATCCCACAATATTCTCTAAATCTTCTCAAAACACGGCCAAAATCCTCAAAAATCCCACCAAATCTCCACAAATTCCCACAGAATACATGAAAAATCCCTGATAATTCGTCAGTTCTCTACAGAATCTCACCAAATTCCAGAAAGTCCCTCAAAGTTCCACAAACATCCCACAAAATCTCCCCAGTATCCAACAAAATTCCAGGAAAAATCCCACAAAATTCTCTAAATCTTCTCAAAACACGGCCAAAATCCTCAAAAATCCCACCGAATCTCCACAAATTCCCAGAGAATACATGAAAAATCCCTGATAATTCGTCAGTTCTCTACAGAATCTCACCAAATTCCAGAAAAGTCCCTCAAAGTTCCACAAGCATCCCACAAAATCTCCCCAATGTCCAACAAAATTCCAGGAAAAATCCCACAAAATTCCCTAAATCTTCTCAAAACACGACCAAATTCCAGAAAAATATCCCACCAAATCTCCACAAATTCCCACAAAATACATGAGAAATCCCTCAAGATCCCTAAATCGCCTCAATATCCCACAAAATCACACAAAAATCACACAAAACCTCCACAAGTTTCCACAAAATCTAAGAAAAATTCCTCAAAATACTTCAAGTCTCCTCCGAATCCCACACAATTCCATAAAAACCCCACAAAATTCCAGAGAAGTCCCACAAAACTCCCTAAATCATTTCAAAACCCTACCAATTCACAGGAATGTCCCACAAAATCTCCACCAATTCCCAGAACATCCCACAAAAATCTCACAAAAATCCCTAAATCTTCTGAAAACTCGACCAAATTCTAGAAACGCCCCATAAAATCAGCAGTTTCCCACAAAATTCAAGAAAAAACACCACAAAATTCCCTAAACCTTTTCAAAATACCACAAAATTCTTGAAAAGCCCCACCAAATTCCAGAAACATCCCACAAAATGTCCTCAATACCCAACAAAATCCCAGAAAAATCACACAAAATTCCCTAAATTTTCTCAAAACATAACCAAAATTCCAGAAAAATCCCACCGAATCTCCACAAATTCCCACAGAATACGTGAAAAATCCCTGATAATTCGTCAGTTCTCTACAGAATCTCACCAAATTCCAGAAAGTCCCTCAAAGTTCCACAAACATCCCACAAAATCTCCCCAGTATCCAACAAAATTCCAGGAAAAATCCCACAAAATTCTCTAAATCTTCTCAAAACACGGCCAAAATCCTCAAAAATCCCACCGAATCTCCACAAATTCCCAGAGAATACATGAAAAATCCCTGATAATTCGTCAGTTCTCTACAGAATCTCACCAAATTCCAGAAAGTCCCTCAAAGTTCCACAAACATCCCACAAAATCTCCCCAGTATCCAACAAAATTCCAGGAAAAATCCCACAAAATTCTCTAAATCTTCTCAAAACACGGCCAAAATCCTCAAAAATCCCACCGAATCTCCACAAATTCCCAGAGAATACATGAAAAATCCCTGATAATTCGTCAGTTCTCTACAGAATCTCACCAAATTCCAGAAAAGTCCCTCAAAGTTCCACAAACATCCCACAAAATCTCCCCAATGTCCAACAAAATTCCAGGAAAAATCCCACAAAATTCCCTAAATCTTCTCAAAACTCTACCAAATTCCAGAAAAATATCCCACCAAATCTCCACAAATTCCCACAAAATACATGAGAAATCCCTCAAGATCCCTAAATCGCCTCAATATCCCACAAAATCACACAAAAATCACACAAAACCTCCACAAGTTTCCACAAAATCTAAGAAAAATTCCTCAAAATACTTCAAGTCTCCTCAGAATCCCACACAATTCCAGAAAAACCCCACCAAATTCCAGAGAAGTCCCACAAAACTCCCTAAATCATTTCAAAACCCTACCAATTCACAGGAATGTCCCACAAAATCTCCACCAATTCCCAGAACATCCCACAAAAATCTCACAAAAATCCCTAACACTTCTGAAAACTCGACCAAATTCCAGAAACGCCCCATAAAATCAGCAGTTTCCCACAAAATTCAAGAAAAAACACCACAAAATTCCCAAAATCTTTTCAAAATACCACAAAATTCTTGAAAAGCCCCACCAAATTCCAGAAACATCCCACAAAATGTCCTTAATACCCAACAAAATCCCAGAAAAATCACACAAAATTCCCTAAATTTTCTCAAAACATAACCAAAATTCCAGAAAAATCCCACCGAATCTCCACAAATTCCCACAGAATACGTGAAAAATCCCTGATAATTCGTCAATTCTCTACAGAATCTCACCAAATTCCAGAAAAGTCCCTCAAAGTTCCACAAACATCCCACAAAATCTCCTCAATATCCAACAAAATTCAAGAAAAATCCCACAAAATTCTCTAAATCTTCTCAAAACACGACCAAATTCTAGAAAAATATCCCACCAAATCTCCACAAATTTCCACAAAATGCATGAAAAATCCCTCAAGATCCCTAAATCGCCTCAATATCCCACAAAATCACACAAAAATCACCCAAAACCACCACAAGTTTCCACAAAAATCTAAGAAAAATTCCTCAAAATTCTTCAAGTCTCCTCAAAACCACACAAAGTTCGTGAAAAGGCCCACCAAATTCCAAAAAAATCCCACAGAATCTCCACAAATTCCCACAAAAATCTAAATCAAATTCCTCAAAATTCTTCAAGTCTCCTCAGAATCCCACACAATTCCAGAAAAACCCCACCAAATTCCAGAGAAGTCTCACAAAACTCCCTAAATCATTTCAAAACCCTACCAATTCACAGGAATGTCCCAAAAAATCTCTACCAATTCCCAGAACATCCCACAAAAATCTCACAAAAATCCCTAAATCTTCTGAAAACTCGACCAAATTCCAGAAACGCCCCATAAAATCAGCACAGTTTCCCACAAAATTCAAGAAAAAACACCACAAAATTCCCTAAACCTTTTAAAAATACGACCAAATTCTTGAAAAGCCCCACCAAATTCCAGAAACATCCCACAAAATGTCCTCAATATCCAACAAAATCCCAGAAAAATCACACAAAATTCTCTAAATCTTCTCAAAACACGGCCAAAATCCACAAAAATCCCACCGAATCTCCACAAATTCCCACAGAATACATGAAAAATCCCTGATAATTCGTCAGTTCTCTACAGAATCTCACCAAATTCCAGAAAAGTCCCTCAAAGTTCCACAAACAATCCACAAAAATCTCACAAAAATCCCTAACACTTCTGAAAACTCGACCAAATTCCAGAAACGCCCCATAAAATCAGCACAGTTTCCCACAAAATTCAAGAAAAAACACCACAAAATTCCCTAAATCTTTTCAAAATACCACAAAATTCTTGAAAAGCCCCACCAAATTCCAGAAACATCCCACAAAATCTCCTCAATATCCAAAAAAATTCAGGAAAAATCCCACAATATTCTCTAAATCTTCTCAAAACACGGCCAAAATCCTCAAAAATCCCACCGAATCTCCACAAATTCCCAGAGAATACATGAAAAATCCCTGATAATTCGTCAGTTCTCTACAGAATCTCACCAAATTCCAGAAAGTCCCTCAAAGTTCCACAAACATCCCACAAAATCTCCCCAGTATCCAACAAAATTCCAGGAAAAATCCCACAAAATTCTCTAAATCTTCTCAAAACACGGCCAAAATCCTCAAAAATCCCACCGAATCTCCACAAATTCCCAGAGAATACATGAAAAATCCCTGATAATTCGTCAGTTCTCTACAGAATCTCACCAAATTCCAGAAAAGTCCCTCAAAGTTCCACAAACATCCCACAAAATCTCCCCAATGTCCAACAAAATTCCAGGAAAAATCCCACAAAATTCCCTAAATCTTCTCAAAACTCTACCAAATTCCAGAAAAATATCCCACCAAATCTCCACAAATTCCCACAAAATACATGAGAAATCCCTCAAGATCCCTAAATCGCCTCAATATCCCACAAAATCACACAAAAATCACACAAAACCTCCACAAGTTTCCACAAAATCTAAGAAAAATTCCTCAAAATACTTCAAGTCTCCTCAGAATCCCACACAATTCCAGAAAAACCCCACCAAATTCCAGAGAAGTCCCACAAAACTCCCTAAATCATTTCAAAACCCTACCAATTCACAGGAATGTCCCACAAAATCTCCACCAATTCCCAGAACATCCCACAAAAATCTCACAAAAATCCCTAACACTTCTGAAAACTCGACCAAATTCCAGAAACGCCCCATAAAATCAGCAGTTTCCCACAAAATTCAAGAAAAAACACCACAAAATTCCCAAAATCTTTTCAAAATACCACAAAATTCTTGAAAAGCCCCACCAAATTCCAGAAACATCCCACAAAATGTCCTTAATACCCAACAAAATCCCAGAAAAATCACACAAAATTCCCTAAATTTTCTCAAAACATAACCAAAATTCCAGAAAAATCCCACCGAATCTCCACAAATTCCCACAGAATACGTGAAAAATCCCTGATAATTCGTCAGTTCTCTACAGAATCTCACCAAATTCCAGAAAAGTCCCTCAAAGTTCCACAAACATCCCACAAAATCTCCTCAATATCCAACAAAATTCAAGAAAAATCCCACAAAATTCTCTAAATCTTCTCAAAACACGACCAAATTCTAGAAAAATATCCCACCAAATCTCCACAAATTTCCACAAAATGCATGAAAAATCCCTCAAGATCCCTAAATCGCCTCAATATCCCACAAAATCACACAAAAATCACCCAAAACCACCACAAGTTTCCACAAAAATCTAAGAAAAATTCCTCAAAATTCTTCAAGTCTCCTCAAAACCACACAAAGTTCGTGAAAAGGCCCACCAAATTCCAAAAAAATCCCACAGAATCTCCACAAATTCCCACAAAAATCTAAATCAAATTCCTCAAAATTCTTCAAGTCTCCTCAGAATCCCACACAATTCCAGAAAAACCCCACCAAATTCCAGAGAAGTCTCACAAAACTCCCTAAATCATTTCAAAACCCTACCAATTCACAGGAATGTCCCAAAAAATCTCTACCAATTCCCAGAACATCCCACAAAAATCTCACAAAAATCCCTAAATCTTCTGAAAACTCGACCAAATTCCAGAAACGCCCCATAAAATCAGCACAGTTTCCCACAAAATTCAAGAAAAAACACCACAAAATTCCCTAAACCTTTTAAAAATACGACCAAATTCTTGAAAAGCCCCACCAAATTCCAGAAACATCCCACAAAATGTCCTCAATATCCAACAAAATCCCAGAAAAATCACACAAAATTCTCTAAATCTTCTCAAAACACGGCCAAAATCCACAAAAATCCCACCGAATCTCCACAAATTCCCACAGAATACATGAAAAATCCCTGATAATTCGTCAGTTCTCTACAGAATCTCACCAAATTCCAGAAAAGTCCCTCAAAGTTCCACAAACAATCCACAAAAATCTCACAAAAATCCCTAACACTTCTGAAAACTCGACCAAATTCCAGAAACGCCCCATAAAATCAGCACAGTTTCCCACAAAATTCAAGAAAAAACACCACAAAATTCCTAAAATCTTTTCAAAATACCACAAAATTCTTGAAAAGCCCCACCAAATTCCAGAAACATCCCACAAAATCTCCTCAATACCCAACAAAATCCCAGAAAAATCCCACAAAATTCCCTAAATTTTCTCAAAACATAACCAAAATTCCAGAAAAATCCCACCGAATCTCCACAAATTCCCACAGAATACATGAAAAATCCCTGATAATTCGTCAGTTCTCTACAGAATCTCACCAAATTCCAGAAAAGTCCCTCAAAGTTCCACAAACATCCCACAAAATCTCCTCAATATCCAACAAAATTCAAGAAAAATCCCACAAAATTCTCTAAATCTTCTCAAAACACGGCCAAAATCCTCAAAAATCCCACCAAATCTCCACAAATTCCCACAAAATACATGAGAAATGCCTCAAGATCCCTAAATCGCCTCAATATCCCACAAAATCACACAAAAATCAACCAAAACCTCCACAAGTTTCCACAAAATCTAAGAAAAATTCCTCAAAATTCTTCAAGTCTCCTCAGAATCCCACACAATTCCAGAAAAAACACACAAAATTCCAGACAAGTCCCACAAAACTCCCTAAATCATTTCAAAACCCTACCAATTCACAGGAATGTCCCACAAAATCTCCACCAATTCCCAGAACATCCCACAGAAATCCCACAAAAATCCCTAAATCTTCTGAAAACTCGACCAAATTCCAGAAACGCCCCATAAAATCAGCACAGTTTCTCACAAAATTCAAGAAAAAACACCACAAAATTCCCAAAATCTTTTCAAAATACCACAAAATTCTTGAAAAGCCCCACCAAATTCCAGAAACATCCCACAAAATCTCCTCAATATCCAAAAAAATTCAGGAAAAATCCCACAATATTCTCTAAATCTTCTCAAAACACGGCCAAAATCCTCAAAAATCCCACCAAATCTCCACAAATTCCCACAGAATACATGAAAAATCCCTGATAATTCGTCAGTTCTCTACAGAATCTCACCAAATTCCAGAAAGTCCCTCAAAGTTCCACAAACATCCCACAAAATCTCCCCAGTATCCAACAAAATTCCAGGAAAAATCCCACAAAATTCTCTAAATCTTCTCAAAACACGGCCAAAATCCTCAAAAATCCCACCGAATCTCCACAAATTCCCAGAGAATACATGAAAAATCCCTGATAATTCGTCAGTTCTCTACAGAATCTCACCAAATTCCAGAAAAGTCCCTCAAAGTTCCACAAGCATCCCACAAAATCTCCCCAATGTCCAACAAAATTCCAGGAAAAATCCCACAAAATTCCCTAAATCTTCTCAAAACACGACCAAATTCCAGAAAAATATCCCACCAAATCTCCACAAATTCCCACAAAATACATGAGAAATCCCTCAAGATCCCTAAATCGCCTCAATATCCCACAAAATCACACAAAAATCACACAAAACCTCCACAAGTTTCCACAAAATCTAAGAAAAATTCCTCAAAATACTTCAAGTCTCCTCCGAATCCCACACAATTCCATAAAAACCCCACAAAATTCCAGAGAAGTCCCACAAAACTCCCTAAATCATTTCAAAACCCTACCAATTCACAGGAATGTCCCACAAAATCTCCACCAATTCCCAGAACATCCCACAAAAATCTCACAAAAATCCCTAAATCTTCTGAAAACTCGACCAAATTCTAGAAACGCCCCATAAAATCAGCAGTTTCCCACAAAATTCAAGAAAAAACACCACAAAATTCCCTAAACCTTTTCAAAATACCACAAAATTCTTGAAAAGCCCCACCAAATTCCAGAAACATCCCACAAAATGTCCTCAATACCCAACAAAATCCCAGAAAAATCACACAAAATTCCCTAAATTTTCTCAAAACATAACCAAAATTCCAGAAAAATCCCACCGAATCTCCACAAATTCCCACAGAATACGTGAAAAATCCCTGATAATTCGTCAGTTCTCTACAGAATCTCACCAAATTCCAGAAAGTCCCTCAAAGTTCCACAAACATCCCACAAAATCTCCCCAGTATCCAACAAAATTCCAGGAAAAATCCCACAAAATTCTCTAAATCTTCTCAAAACACGGCCAAAATCCTCAAAAATCCCACCGAATCTCCACAAATTCCCAGAGAATACATGAAAAATCCCTGATAATTCGTCAGTTCTCTACAGAATCTCACCAAATTCCAGAAAGTCCCTCAAAGTTCCACAAACATCCCACAAAATCTCCCCAGTATCCAACAAAATTCCAGGAAAAATCCCACAAAATTCTCTAAATCTTCTCAAAACACGGCCAAAATCCTCAAAAATCCCACCGAATCTCCACAAATTCCCAGAGAATACATGAAAAATCCCTGATAATTCGTCAGTTCTCTACAGAATCTCACCAAATTCCAGAAAAGTCCCTCAAAGTTCCACAAACATCCCACAAAATCTCCCCAATGTCCAACAAAATTCCAGGAAAAATCCCACAAAATTCCCTAAATCTTCTCAAAACTCTACCAAATTCCAGAAAAATATCCCACCAAATCTCCACAAATTCCCACAAAATACATGAGAAATCCCTCAAGATCCCTAAATCGCCTCAATATCCCACAAAATCACACAAAAATCACACAAAACCTCCACAAGTTTCCACAAAATCTAAGAAAAATTCCTCAAAATACTTCAAGTCTCCTCAGAATCCCACACAATTCCAGAAAAACCCCACCAAATTCCAGAGAAGTCCCACAAAACTCCCTAAATCATTTCAAAACCCTACCAATTCACAGGAATGTCCCACAAAATCTCCACCAATTCCCAGAACATCCCACAAAAATCTCACAAAAATCCCTAACACTTCTGAAAACTCGACCAAATTCCAGAAACGCCCCATAAAATCAGCAGTTTCCCACAAAATTCAAGAAAAAACACCACAAAATTCCCAAAATCTTTTCAAAATACCACAAAATTCTTGAAAAGCCCCACCAAATTCCAGAAACATCCCACAAAATGTCCTTAATACCCAACAAAATCCCAGAAAAATCACACAAAATTCCCTAAATTTTCTCAAAACATAACCAAAATTCCAGAAAAATCCCACCGAATCTCCACAAATTCCCACAGAATACGTGAAAAATCCCTGATAATTCGTCAATTCTCTACAGAATCTCACCAAATTCCAGAAAAGTCCCTCAAAGTTCCACAAACATCCCACAAAATCTCCTCAATATCCAACAAAATTCAAGAAAAATCCCACAAAATTCTCTAAATCTTCTCAAAACACGACCAAATTCTAGAAAAATATCCCACCAAATCTCCACAAATTTCCACAAAATGCATGAAAAATCCCTCAAGATCCCTAAATCGCCTCAATATCCCACAAAATCACACAAAAATCACCCAAAACCACCACAAGTTTCCACAAAAATCTAAGAAAAATTCCTCAAAATTCTTCAAGTCTCCTCAAAACCACACAAAGTTCGTGAAAAGGCCCACCAAATTCCAAAAAAATCCCACAGAATCTCCACAAATTCCCACAAAAATCTAAATCAAATTCCTCAAAATTCTTCAAGTCTCCTCAGAATCCCACACAATTCCAGAAAAACCCCACCAAATTCCAGAGAAGTCTCACAAAACTCCCTAAATCATTTCAAAACCCTACCAATTCACAGGAATGTCCCAAAAAATCTCTACCAATTCCCAGAACATCCCACAAAAATCTCACAAAAATCCCTAAATCTTCTGAAAACTCGACCAAATTCCAGAAACGCCCCATAAAATCAGCACAGTTTCCCACAAAATTCAAGAAAAAACACCACAAAATTCCCTAAACCTTTTAAAAATACGACCAAATTCTTGAAAAGCCCCACCAAATTCCAGAAACATCCCACAAAATGTCCTCAATATCCAACAAAATCCCAGAAAAATCACACAAAATTCTCTAAATCTTCTCAAAACACGGCCAAAATCCACAAAAATCCCACCGAATCTCCACAAATTCCCACAGAATACATGAAAAATCCCTGATAATTCGTCAGTTCTCTACAGAATCTCACCAAATTCCAGAAAAGTCCCTCAAAGTTCCACAAACAATCCACAAAAATCTCACAAAAATCCCTAACACTTCTGAAAACTCGACCAAATTCCAGAAACGCCCCATAAAATCAGCACAGTTTCCCACAAAATTCAAGAAAAAACACCACAAAATTCCCTAAATCTTTTCAAAATACCACAAAATTCTTGAAAAGCCCCACCAAATTCCAGAAACATCCCACAAAATCTCCTCAATATCCAAAAAAATTCAGGAAAAATCCCACAATATTCTCTAAATCTTCTCAAAACACGGCCAAAATCCTCAAAAATCCCACCGAATCTCCACAAATTCCCAGAGAATACATGAAAAATCCCTGATAATTCGTCAGTTCTCTACAGAATCTCACCAAATTCCAGAAAGTCCCTCAAAGTTCCACAAACATCCCACAAAATCTCCCCAATATCCAACAAAATTCCAGGAAAAATCCCACAAAATTCTCTAAATCTTCTCAAAACACGGCCAAAATCCTCAAAAATCCCACCGAATCTCCACAAATTCCCAGAGAATACATGAAAAATCCCTGATAATTCGTCAGTTCTCTACAGAATCTCACCAAATTCCAGAAAAGTCCCTCAAAGTTCCACAAACATCCCACAAAATCTCCCCAATGTCCAACAAAATTCCAGGAAAAATCCCACAAAATTCCCTAAATCTTCTCAAAACTCTACCAAATTCCAGAAAAATATCCCACCAAATCTCCACAAATTCCCACAAAATACATGAGAAATCCCTCAAGATCCCTAAATCGCCTCAATATCCCACAAAATCACACAAAAATCACACAAAACCTCCACAAGTTTCCACAAAATCTAAGAAAAATTCCTCAAAATACTTCAAGTCTCCTCAGAATCCCACACAATTCCAGAAAAACCCCACCAAATTCCAGAGAAGTCCCACAAAACTCCCTAAATCATTTCAAAACCCTACCAATTCACAGGAATGTCCCACAAAATCTCCACCAATTCCCAGAACATCCCACAAAAATCTCACAAAAATCCCTAACACTTCTGAAAACTCGACCAAATTCTAGAAACGCCCCATAAAATCAGCAGTTTCCCACAAAATTCAAGAAAAAACACCACAAAATTCCCAAAATCTTTTCAAAATACCACAAAATTCTTGAAAAGCCCCACCAAATTCCAGAAACATCCCACAAAATGTCCTTAATACCCAACAAAATCCCAGAAAAATCACACAAAATTCCCTAAATTTTCTCAAAACATAACCAAAATTCCAGAAAAATCCCACCGAATCTCCACAAATTCCCACAGAATACGTGAAAAATCCCTGATAATTCGTCAGTTCTCTACAGAATCTCACCAAATTCCAGAAAAGTCCCTCAAAGTTCCACAAACATCCCACAAAATCTCCTCAATATCCAACAAAATTCAAGAAAAATCCCACAAAATTCTCTAAATCTTCTCAAAACACGACCAAATTCTAGAAAAATATCCCACCAAATCTCCACAAATTTCCACAAAATGCATGAAAAATCCCTCAAGATCCCTAAATCGCCTCAATATCCCACAAAATCACACAAAAATCACCCAAAACCACCACAAGTTTCCACAAAAATCTAAGAAAAATTCCTCAAAATTCTTCAAGTCTCCTCAAAACCACACAAAGTTCGTGAAAAGGCCCACCAAATTCCAAAAAAATCCCACAGAATCTCCACAAATTCCCACAAAAATCTAAATCAAATTCCTCAAAATTCTTCAAGTCTCCTCAGAATCCCACACAATTCTAGAAAAACCCCACCAAATTCCAGAGAAGTCCCACAAAACTCCCTAAATCATTTCAAAACCCTACCAATTCACAGGAATGTCCCACAAAATCTCTACCAATTCCCAGAACATCCCACAAAAATCTCACAAAAATCCCTAAATCTTCTGAAAACTCGACCAAATTCCAGAAACGCCCCATAAAATCAGCACAGTTTCCCACAAAATTCAAGAAAAAACACCACAAAATTCCCTAAACCTTTTAAAAATACGACCAAATTCTTGAAAAGCCCCACCAAATTCCAGAAACATCCCACAAAATGTCCTCAATATCCAACAAAATCCCAGAAAAATCACACAAAATTCTCTAAATCTTCTCAAAACACGGCCAAAATCCACAAAAATCCCACCGAATCTCCACAAATTCCCACAGAATACATGAAAAATCCCTGATAATTCGTCAGTTCTCTACAGAATCTCACCAAATTCCAGAAAAGTCCCTCAAAGTTCCACAAACAATCCACAAAAATCTCACAAAAATCCCTAACACTTCTGAAAACTCGACCAAATTCCAGAAACGCCCCATAAAATCAGCACAGTTTCCCACAAAATTCAAGAAAAAACACCACAAAATTCCTAAAATCTTTTCAAAATACCACAAAATTCTTGAAAAGCCCCACCAAATTCCAGAAACATCCCACAAAATCTCCTCAATACCCAACAAAATCCCAGAAAAATCCCACAAAATTCCCTAAATTTTCTCAAAACATAACCAAAATTCCAGAAAAATCCCACCGAATCTCCACAAATTCCCACAGAATACATGAAAAATCCCTGATAATTCGTCAGTTCTCTACAGAATCTCACCAAATTCCAGAAAAGTCCCTCAAAGTTCCACAAACATCCCACAAAATCTCCTCAATATCCAACAAAATTCAAGAAAAATCCCACAAAATTCTCTAAATCTTCTCAAAACACGGCCAAAATCCTCAAAAATCCCACCAAATCTCCACAAATTCCCACAAAATACATGAGAAATGCCTCAAGATCCCTAAATCGCCTCAATATCCCACAAAATCACACAAAAATCAACCAAAACCTCCACAAGTTTCCACAAAATCTAAGAAAAATTCCTCAAAATTCTTCAAGTCTCCTCAGAATCCCACACAATTCCAGAAAAAACACACAAAATTCCAGACAAGTCCCACAAAACTCCCTAAATCATTTCAAAACCCTACCAATTCACAGGAATGTCCCACAAAATCTCCACCAATTCCCAGAACATCCCACAGAAATCCCACAAAAATCCCTAAATCTTCTGAAAACTCGACCAAATTCCAGAAACGCCCCATAAAATCAGCACAGTTTCTCACAAAATTCAAGAAAAAACACCACAAAATTCCCTAAATCTTTTCAAAATACCACAAAATTCTTGAAAAGCCCCACCAAATTCCAGAAACATCCCACAAAATCTCCTCAATATCCAAAAAAATTCAGGAAAAATCCCACAATATTCTCTAAATCTTCTCAAAACACGGCCAAAATCCTCAAAAATCCCACCGAATCTCCACAAATTCCCAGAGAATACATGAAAAATCCCTGATAATTCGTCAGTTCTCTACAGAATCTCACCAAATTCCAGAAAGTCCCTCAAAGTTCCACAAACATCCCACAAAATCTCCCCAGTATCCAACAAAATTCCAGGAAAAATCCCACAAAATTCCCTAAATCTTCTCAAAACTGTACCAAATTCCAGAAAAATATCCCACCAAATCTCCACAAATTCCCACAAAATACATGATAAATCCCTCAAGATCCCTAAATCTCCTCAATATCCCACAAAATCGCACAAAAAATACACAAAACCTCCACAAGTTTCCACAAAATCTAAGAAAAATTCCTCAAAATTCTTCAAGTCTCCTCAAAACCACACAAAGTTCCTGAAATGGCCCACCAAATTCCAGAAAAATCCCACAGAATCTCCACAAATTCCCAAAAAAATCTAAATCAAATTCCTCAAAATTCTTCAAGTCTCCTCAGAATCCCACACAATTCCAGAAAAAACACACCAAATTCCAGACAAGTCCCACAAAACTCCCTAAATCATTTCAAAACCCTACCAATTCACAGGAATGTCCCACAAAATCTCTACCAATTCCCAGAACATCCCACAAAAATCTCACAAAAATCCCTAACACTTCTGAAAACTCGACCAAATTCTAGAAACGCCCCATAAAATCAGCAGTTTCCCACAAAATTCAAGAAAAAACACCACAAAATTCCCTAAACCTTTTCAAAATACCACAAAATTCTTGAAAAGCCCCACCAAATTCCAGAAACATCCCACAAAATGTCCTCAATACCCAACAAAATCCCAGAAAAATCACACAAAATTCCCTAAATTTTCTCAAAACATAACCAAAATTCCAGAAAAATCCCACCGAATCTCCACAAATTCCCACAGAATACGTGAAAAATCCCTGATAATTCGTCAGTTCTCTACAGAATCTCACCAAATTCCAGAAAAGTCCCTCAAAGTTCCACAAACATCCCACAAAATCTCCTCAATATCCAACAAAATTCAAGAAAAATCCCACAAAATTCTCTAAATCTTCTCAAAACACGACCAAATTCTAGAAAAATATCCCACCAAATCTCCACAAATTTCCACAAAATGCATGATAAATCCCTCAAGATCCCTAAATCGCCTCAATATCCCACAAAATCCCACAAAAATCACCCAAAACCACCACAAGTTTCCACAAAAATCTAAGAAAAATTCCTCAAAATTCTTCAAGTCTCCTCAAAACCACACAAAGTTCCTGAAAAGGCCCACCAAATTCCAAAAAAATCCCACAGAATCTCCACAAATTCCCACAAAAATCTAAATCAAATTCCTCAGAATTCTTCAAGTCTCCTCAGAATCCCACACAATTCCAGAAAAACCCCACCAAATTCCAGAGAAGTCTCACAAAACTCCCTAAATCATTTCAAAACCCTACCAATTCACAGGAATGTCCCACAAAATCTCTACCAATTCCCAGAACATCCCACAAAAATCTCACAAAAATCCCTAAATCTTCTGAAAACTCGACCAAATTCCAGAAACGCCCCATAAAATCAGCACAGTTTCCCACAAAATTCAAGAAAAAACACCACAAAATTCCCTAAACCTTTTCAAAATACCACAAAATTCTTGAAAAGCCCCACCAAATTCCAGAAACATCCCACAAAATGTCCTCAATATCCAACAAAATCCCAGAAAAATCACACAAAATTCCCTAAATCTTATCAAAACACGGCCAAAATCCACAAAAATCCCACCGAATCTCCACAAATTCCCACAGAATACATGAAAAATCCCTGATAATTCGGCATTTCTCTACAGAATCTCACCAAGTTCCAGAAGAGTCCCTCAAAGTTCCACAAACATCCCACAAAATCTCCCCAGTATCCAACAAAATTCCAGGAAAAATCCCACAAAATTCCCTAAATCTTCTCAAAACACGGCCAAAATCCACAAAAATCCCACAAAATCTCCACAAATTCCCACAGAATACATGAAAAATCCCTGATAATTCATCAGTTCTCTACAGAATCTCACCAAATTCCAGAAGAGTCCCTCAAAGTTCCACAAACATCCCACAAAATCTCCCCAGTATCCAACAAAATTCAAGGAAAAATCTCACAAAATTCCATAAATCTTCTCAAAACACGGCCAAAATCCTCAAAAATCCCACCGAATCTCCACAAATTCCCACAGAATACATGAAAAATCCCTGATAATTTGTCAGTTCTCTACAGAATCTCACCAAATTCCAGAAGAGTCCCTCAAAGTTCCACAAACATCCCACAAAATCTCCCTAATATCCAACAAAATTCAAGAAAAATCCCACAAAATTCCCTAAATCTTCTCAAAACACGACCAAATTCTAGAAAAATATCCCACCAAATCTCCACAAATTCCCACAAAATACATGATAAATCCCTCAAGATCCCTAAATCGCCTCAATATCCCACAAAATCGCACAAAAAATACACAAAACCTCCACAAGTTTCCACAAAATCTAAGAAAAATTCCTCAAAATTCTTCAAGTCTCCTCAAAACCACACAAAGTTCGTGAAAAGGCCCACCAAATTCCAAAAAAATCCCACAGAATCTCCACAAATTCCCACAAAAATCTAAATCAAATTCCTCAAAATTCTTCAAGTCTCCTCAGAATCCCACACAATTCCAGAAAAACCCCACCAAATTCCAGAGAAGTCTCACAAAACTCCCTAAATCATTTCAAAACCCTACCAATTCACAGGAATGTCCCAAAAAATCTCTACCAATTCCCAGAACATCCCACAAAAATCTCACAAAAATCCCTAAATCTTCTGAAAACTCGACCAAATTCCAGAAACGCCCCATAAAATCAGCACAGTTTCCCACAAAATTCAAGAAAAAACACCACAAAATTCCCTAAACCTTTTAAAAATACGACCAAATTCTTGAAAAGCCCCACCAAATTCCAGAAACATCCCACAAAATGTCCTCAATATCCAACAAAATCCCAGAAAAATCACACAAAATTCTCTAAATCTTCTCAAAACACGGCCAAAATCCACAAAAATCCCACCGAATCTCCACAAATTCCCACAGAATACATGAAAAATCCCTGATAATTCGTCAGTTCTCTACAGAATCTCACCAAATTCCAGAAAAGTCCCTCAAAGTTCCACAAACAATCCACAAAAATCTCACAAAAATCCCTAACACTTCTGAAAACTCGACCAAATTCCAGAAACGCCCCATAAAATCAGCACAGTTTCCCACAAAATTCAAGAAAAAACACCACAAAATTCCTAAAATCTTTTCAAAATACCACAAAATTCTTGAAAAGCCCCACCAAATTCCAGAAACATCCCACAAAATCTCCTCAATACCCAACAAAATCCCAGAAAAATCCCACAAAATTCCCTAAATTTTCTCAAAACATAACCAAAATTCCAGAAAAATCCCACCGAATCTCCACAAATTCCCACAGAATACATGAAAAATCCCTGATAATTCGTCAGTTCTCTACAGAATCTCACCAAATTCCAGAAAAGTCCCTCAAAGTTCCACAAACATCCCACAAAATCTCCTCAATATCCAACAAAATTCAAGAAAAATCCCACAAAATTCTCTAAATCTTCTCAAAACACGGCCAAAATCCTCAAAAATCCCACCAAATCTCCACAAATTCCCACAAAATACATGAGAAATGCCTCAAGATCCCTAAATCGCCTCAATATCCCACAAAATCACACAAAAATCAACCAAAACCTCCACAAGTTTCCACAAAATCTAAGAAAAATTCCTCAAAATTCTTCAAGTCTCCTCAGAATCCCACACAATTCCAGAAAAAACACACAAAATTCCAGACAAGTCCCACAAAACTCCCTAAATCATTTCAAAACCCTACCAATTCACAGGAATGTCCCACAAAATCTCCACCAATTCCCAGAACATCCCACAGAAATCCCACAAAAATCCCTAAATCTTCTGAAAACTCGACCAAATTCCAGAAACGCCCCATAAAATCAGCACAGTTTCTCACAAAATTCAAGAAAAAACACCACAAAATTCCCTAAATCTTTTCAAAATACCACAAAATTCTTGAAAAGCCCCACCAAATTCCAGAAACATCCCACAAAATCTCCTCAATATCCAAAAAAATTCAGGAAAAATCCCACAATATTCTCTAAATCTTCTCAAAACACGGCCAAAATCCTCAAAAATCCCACCGAATCTCCACAAATTCCCAGAGAATACATGAAAAATCCCTGATAATTCGTCAGTTCTCTACAGAATCTCACCAAATTCCAGAAAGTCCCTCAAAGTTCCACAAACATCCCACAAAATCTCCCCAGTATCCAACAAAATTCCAGGAAAAATCCCACAAAATTCTCTAAATCTTCTCAAAACACGGCCAAAATCCTCAAAAATCCCACCGAATCTCCACAAATTCCCAGAGAATACATGAAAAATCCCTGATAATTCGTCAGTTCTCTACAGAATCTCACCAAATTCCAGAAAAGTCCCTCAAAGTTCCACAAACATCCCACAAAATCTCCCCAATGTCCAACAAAATTCCAGGAAAAATCCCACAAAATTCCCTAAATCTTCTCAAAACTCTACCAAATTCCAGAAAAATATCCCACCAAATCTCCACAAATTCCCACAAAATACATGAGAAATCCCTCAAGATCCCTAAATCGCCTCAATATCCCACAAAATCACACAAAAATCACACAAAACCTCCACAAGTTTCCACAAAATCTAAGAAAAATTCCTCAAAATACTTCAAGTCTCCTCAGAATCCCACACAATTCCAGAAAAAACACACAAAATTCCAGAGAAGTCCCACAAAACTCCCTAAATCATTTCAAAACCCTACCAATTCACAGGAATGTCCCACAAAATCTCCACCAATTCCCAGAACATCCCACAAAAATCTCACAAAAATCCCTAACACTTCTGAAAACTCGACCAAATTCCAGAAACGCCCCATAAAATCAGCAGTTTCCCACAAAATTCAAGAAAAAACACCACAAAATTCCCAAAATCTTTTCAAAATACCACAAAATTCTTGAAAAGCCCCACCAAATTCCAGAAACATCCCACAAAATGTCCTTAATACCCAACAAAATCCCAGAAAAATCACACAAAATTCCCTAAATTTTCTCAAAACATAACCAAAATTCCAGAAAAATCCCACCGAATCTCCACAAATTCCCACAGAATACGTGAAAAATCCCTGATAATTCGTCAGTTCTCTACAGAATCTCACCAAATTCCAGAAAAGTCCCTCAAAGTTCCACAAACATCCCACAAAATCTCCTCAATATCCAACAAAATTCAAGAAAAATCCCACAAAATTCTCTAAATCTTCTCAAAACACGACCAAATTCTAGAAAAATATCCCACCAAATCTCCACAAATTTCCACAAAATGCATGAAAAATCCCTCAAGATCCCTAAATCGCCTCAATATCCCACAAAATCACACAAAAATCACCCAAAACCACCACAAGTTTCCACAAAAATCTAAGAAAAATTCCTCAAAATTCTTCAAGTCTCCTCAAAACCACACAAAGTTCGTGAAAAGGCCCACCAAATTCCAAAAAAATCCCACAGAATCTCCACAAATTCCCACAAAAATCTAAATCAAATTCCTCAAAATTCTTCAAGTCTCCTCAGAATCCCACACAATTCCAGAAAAACCCCACCAAATTCCAGAGAAGTCTCACAAAACTCCCTAAATCATTTCAAAACCCTACCAATTCACAGGAATGTCCCAAAAAATCTCTACCAATTCCCAGAACATCCCACAAAAATCTCACAAAAATCCCTAAATCTTCTGAAAACTCGACCAAATTCCAGAAACGCCCCATAAAATCAGCACAGTTTCCCACAAAATTCAAGAAAAAACACCACAAAATTCCCTAAACCTTTTAAAAATACGACCAAATTCTTGAAAAGCCCCACCAAATTCCAGAAACATCCCACAAAATGTCCTCAATATCCAACAAAATCCCAGAAAAATCACACAAAATTCTCTAAATCTTCTCAAAACACGGCCAAAATCCACAAAAATCCCACCGAATCTCCACAAATTCCCACAGAATACATGAAAAATCCCTGATAATTCGTCAGTTCTCTACAGAATCTCACCAAATTCCAGAAAAGTCCCTCAAAGTTCCACAAACAATCCACAAAAATCTCACAAAAATCCCTAACACTTCTGAAAACTCGACCAAATTCCAGAAACGCCCCATAAAATCAGCACAGTTTCCCACAAAATTCAAGAAAAAACACCACAAAATTCCCTAAATCTTTTCAAAATACCACAAAATTCTTGAAAAGCCCCACCAAATTCCAGAAACATCCCACAAAATCTCCTCAATATCCAAAAAAATTCAGGAAAAATCCCACAATATTCTCTAAATCTTCTCAAAACACGGCCAAAATCCTCAAAAATCCCACCGAATCTCCACAAATTCCCACAGAATACATGAAAAATCCCTGATAATTCGTCAGTTCTCTACAGAATCTCACCAAATTCCAGAAATCCCTCAAAGTTCCACAAACATCCCACAAAATCTCCCCAGTATCCAACAAAATTCCAGGAAAAATCCCACAAAATTCTCTAAATCTTCTCAAAACACGGCCAAAATCCTCAAAAATCCCACCGAATCTCCACAAATTCCCAGAGAATACATGAAAAATCCCTGATAATTCGTCAGTTCTCTACAGAATCTCACCAAATTCCAGAAAAGTCCCTCAAAGTTCCACAAACATCCCACAAAATCTCCCCAATGTCCAACAAAATTCCAGGAAAAATCCCACAAAATTCCCTAAATCTTCTCAAAACTCTACCAAATTCCAGAAAAATATCCCACCAAATCTCCACAAATTCCCACAAAATACATGAGAAATCCCTCAAGATCCCTAAATCGCCTCAATATCCCACAAAATCACACAAAAATCACACAAAACCTCCACAAGTTTCCACAAAATCTAAGAAAAATTCCTCAAAATACTTCAAGTCTCCTCAGAATCCCACACAATTCCAGAAAAACCCCACCAAATTCCAGAGAAGTCCCACAAAACTCCCTAAATCATTTCAAAACCCTACCAATTCACAGGAATGTCCCACAAAATCTCCACCAATTCCCAGAACATCCCACAAAAATCTCACAAAAATCCCTAACACTTCTGAAAACTCGACCAAATTCCAGAAACGCCCCATAAAATCAGCAGTTTCCCACAAAATTCAAGAAAAAACACCACAAAATTCCCAAAATCTTTTCAAAATACCACAAAATTCTTGAAAAGCCCCACCAAATTCCAGAAACATCCCACAAAATGTCCTTAATACCCAACAAAATCCCAGAAAAATCACACAAAATTCCCTAAATTTTCTCAAAACATAACCAAAATTCCAGAAAAATCCCACCGAATCTCCACAAATTCCCACAGAATACGTGAAAAATCCCTGATAATTCGTCAGTTCTCTACAGAATCTCACCAAATTCCAGAAAAGTCCCTCAAAGTTCCACAAACATCCCACAAAATCTCCTCAATATCCAACAAAATTCAAGAAAAATCCCACAAAATTCTCTAAATCTTCTCAAAACACGACCAAATTCTAGAAAAATATCCCACCAAATCTCCACAAATTTCCACAAAATGCATGAAAAATCCCTCAAGATCCCTAAATCGCCTCAATATCCCACAAAATCACACAAAAATCACCCAAAACCACCACAAGTTTCCACAAAAATCTAAGAAAAATTCCTCAAAATTCTTCAAGTCTCCTCAAAACCACACAAAGTTCGTGAAAAGGCCCACCAAATTCCAAAAAAATCCCACAGAATCTCCACAAATTCCCACAAAAATCTAAATCAAATTCCTCAAAATTCTTCAAGTCTCCTCAGAATCCCACACAATTCCAGAAAAACCCCACCAAATTCCAGAGAAGTCTCACAAAACTCCCTAAATCATTTCAAAACCCTACCAATTCACAGGAATGTCCCAAAAAATCTCTACCAATTCCCAGAACATCCCACAAAAATCTCACAAAAATCCCTAAATCTTCTGAAAACTCGACCAAATTCCAGAAACGCCCCATAAAATCAGCACAGTTTCCCACAAAATTCAAGAAAAAACACCACAAAATTCCCTAAACCTTTTAAAAATACGACCAAATTCTTGAAAAGCCCCACCAAATTCCAGAAACATCCCACAAAATGTCCTCAATATCCAACAAAATCCCAGAAAAATCACACAAAATTCTCTAAATCTTCTCAAAACACGGCCAAAATCCACAAAAATCCCACCGAATCTCCACAAATTCCCACAGAATACATGAAAAATCCCTGATAATTCGTCAGTTCTCTACAGAATCTCACCAAATTCCAGAAAAGTCCCTCAAAGTTCCACAAACAATCCACAAAAATCTCACAAAAATCCCTAACACTTCTGAAAACTCGACCAAATTCCAGAAACGCCCCATAAAATCAGCACAGTTTCCCACAAAATTCAAGAAAAAACACCACAAAATTCCTAAAATCTTTTCAAAATACCACAAAATTCTTGAAAAGCCCCACCAAATTCCAGAAACATCCCACAAAATCTCCTCAATACCCAACAAAATCCCAGAAAAATCCCACAAAATTCCCTAAATTTTCTCAAAACATAACCAAAATTCCAGAAAAATCCCACCGAATCTCCACAAATTCCCACAGAATACATGAAAAATCCCTGATAATTCGTCAGTTCTCTACAGAATCTCACCAAATTCCAGAAAAGTCCCTCAAAGTTCCACAAACATCCCACAAAATCTCCTCAATATCCAACAAAATTCAAGAAAAATCCCACAAAATTCTCTAAATCTTCTCAAAACACGGCCAAAATCCTCAAAAATCCCACCAAATCTCCACAAATTCCCACAAAATACATGAGAAATGCCTCAAGATCCCTAAATCGCCTCAATATCCCACAAAATCACACAAAAATCAACCAAAACCTCCACAAGTTTCCACAAAATCTAAGAAAAATTCCTCAAAATTCTTCAAGTCTCCTCAGAATCCCACACAATTCCAGAAAAAACACACAAAATTCCAGACAAGTCCCACAAAACTCCCTAAATCATTTCAAAACCCTACCAATTCACAGGAATGTCCCACAAAATCTCCACCAATTCCCAGAACATCCCACAGAAATCCCACAAAAATCCCTAAATCTTCTGAAAACTCGACCAAATTCCAGAAACGCCCCATAAAATCAGCACAGTTTCTCACAAAATTCAAGAAAAAACACCACAAAATTCCCAAAATCTTTTCAAAATACCACAAAATTCTTGAAAAGCCCCACCAAATTCCAGAAACATCCCACAAAATCTCCTCAATATCCAAAAAAATTCAGGAAAAATCCCACAATATTCTCTAAATCTTCTCAAAACACGGCCAAAATCCTCAAAAATCCCACCAAATCTCCACAAATTCCCACAGAATACATGAAAAATCCCTGATAATTCGTCAGTTCTCTACAGAATCTCACCAAATTCCAGAAAGTCCCTCAAAGTTCCACAAACATCCCACAAAATCTCCCCAGTATCCAACAAAATTCCAGGAAAAATCCCACAAAATTCTCTAAATCTTCTCAAAACACGGCCAAAATCCTCAAAAATCCCACCGAATCTCCACAAATTCCCAGAGAATACATGAAAAATCCCTGATAATTCGTCAGTTCTCTACAGAATCTCACCAAATTCCAGAAAAGTCCCTCAAAGTTCCACAAGCATCCCACAAAATCTCCCCAATGTCCAACAAAATTCCAGGAAAAATCCCACAAAATTCCCTAAATCTTCTCAAAACACGACCAAATTCCAGAAAAATATCCCACCAAATCTCCACAAATTCCCACAAAATACATGAGAAATCCCTCAAGATCCCTAAATCGCCTCAATATCCCACAAAATCACACAAAAATCACACAAAACCTCCACAAGTTTCCACAAAATCTAAGAAAAATTCCTCAAAATACTTCAAGTCTCCTCCGAATCCCACACAATTCCATAAAAACCCCACAAAATTCCAGAGAAGTCCCACAAAACTCCCTAAATCATTTCAAAACCCTACCAATTCACTGGAATGTCCCACAAAATCTCCACCAATTCCCAGAACATCCCACAAAAATCTCACAAAAATCCCTAAATCTTCTGAAAACTCGACCAAATTCTAGAAACGCCCCATAAAATCAGCAGTTTCCCACAAAATTCAAGAAAAAACACCACAAAATTCCCTAAACCTTTTCAAAATACCACAAAATTCTTGAAAAGCCCCACCAAATTCCAGAAACATCCCACAAAATGTCCTCAATACCCAACAAAATCCCAGAAAAATCACACAAAATTCCCTAAATTTTCTCAAAACATAACCAAAATTCCAGAAAAATCCCACCGAATCTCCACAAATTCCCACAGAATACGTGAAAAATCCCTGATAATTCGTCAGTTCTCTACAGAATCTCACCAAATTCCAGAAAGTCCCTCAAAGTTCCACAAACATCCCACAAAATCTCCCCAGTATCCAACAAAATTCCAGGAAAAATCCCACAAAATTCTCTAAATCTTCTCAAAACACGGCCAAAATCCTCAAAAATCCCACCGAATCTCCACAAATTCCCAGAGAATACATGAAAAATCCCTGATAATTCGTCAGTTCTCTACAGAATCTCACCAAATTCCAGAAAGTCCCTCAAAGTTCCACAAACATCCCACAAAATCTCCCCAGTATCCAACAAAATTCCAGGAAAAATCCCACAAAATTCTCTAAATCTTCTCAAAACACGGCCAAAATCCTCAAAAATCCCACCGAATCTCCACAAATTCCCAGAGAATACATGAAAAATCCCTGATAATTCGTCAGTTCTCTACAGAATCTCACCAAATTCCAGAAAAGTCCCTCAAAGTTCCACAAACAATCCACAAAAATCTCACAAAAATCCCTAACACTTCTGAAAACTCGACCAAATTCCAGAAACGCCCCATAAAATCAGCACAGTTTCCCACAAAATTCAAGAAAAAACACCACAAAATTCCCTAAATCTTTTCAAAATACCACAAAATTCTTGAAAAGCCCCACCAAATTCCAGAAACATCCCACAAAATCTCCTCAATATCCAAAAAAATTCAGGAAAAATCCCACAATATTCTCTAAATCTTCTCAAAACACGGCCAAAATCCTCAAAAATCCCACCGAATCTCCACAAATTCCCACAGAATACATGAAAAATCCCTGATAATTCGTCAGTTCTCTACAGAATCTCACCAAATTCCAGAAAGTCCCTCAAAGTTCCACAAACATCCCACAAAATCTCCCCAGTATCCAACAAAATTCCAGGAAAAATCCCACAAAATTCTCTAAATCTTCTCAAAACACGGCCAAAATCCTCAAAAATCCCACCGAATCTCCACAAATTCCCAGAGAATACATGAAAAATCCCTGATAATTCGTCAGTTCTCTACAGAATCTCACCAAATTCCAGAAAAGTCCCTCAAAGTTCCACAAACATCCCACAAAATCTCCCCAATGTCCAACAAAATTCCAGGAAAAATCCCACAAAATTCCCTAAATCTTCTCAAAACTCTACCAAATTCCAGAAAAATATCCCACCAAATCTCCACAAATTCCCACAAAATACATGAGAAATCCCTCAAGATCCCTAAATCGCCTCAGTATCCCACAAAATCACACAAAAATCACACAAAACCTCCACAAGTTTCCACAAAATCTAAGAAAAATTCCTCAAAATACTTCAAGTCTCCTCAGAATCCCACACAATTCCAGAAAAACCCCACCAAATTCCAGAGAAGTCCCACAAAACTCCCTAAATCATTTCAAAACCCTACCAATTCACAGGAATGTCCCACAAAATCTCCACCAATTCCCAGAACATCCCACAAAAATCTCACAAAAATCCCTAACACTTCTGAAAACTCGACCAAATTCCAGAAACGCCCCATAAAATCAGCAGTTTCCCACAAAATTCAAGAAAAAACACCACAAAATTCCCAAAATCTTTTCAAAATACCACAAAATTCTTGAAAAGCCCCACCAAATTCCAGAAACATCCCACAAAATGTCCTTAATACCCAACAAAATCCCAGAAAAATCACACAAAATTCCCTAAATTTTCTCAAAACATAACCAAAATTCCAGAAAAATCCCACCGAATCTCCACAAATTCCCACAGAATACGTGAAAAATCCCTGATAATTCGTCAGTTCTCTACAGAATCTCACCAAATTCCAGAAAAGTCCCTCAAAGTTCCACAAACATCCCACAAAATCTCCTCAATATCCAACAAAATTCAAGAAAAATCCCACAAAATTCTCTAAATCTTCTCAAAACACGACCAAATTCTAGAAAAATATCCCACCAAATCTCCACAAATTTCCACAAAATGCATGAAAAATCCCTCAAGATCCCTAAATCGCCTCAATATCCCACAAAATCACACAAAAATCACCCAAAACCACCACAAGTTTCCACAAAAATCTAAGAAAAATTCCTCAAAATTCTTCAAGTCTCCTCAAAACCACACAAAGTTCGTGAAAAGGCCCACCAAATTCCAAAAAAATCCCACAGAATCTCCACAAATTCCCACAAAAATCTAAATCAAATTCCTCAAAATTCTTCAAGTCTCCTCAGAATCCCACACAATTCTAGAAAAACCCCACCAAATTCCAGAGAAGTCCCACAAAACTCCCTAAATCATTTCAAAACCCTACCAATTCACAGGAATGTCCCAAAAAATCTCTACCAATTCCCAGAACATCCCACAAAAATCTCACAAAAATCCCTAAATCTTCTGAAAACTCGACCAAATTCCAGAAACGCCCCATAAAATCAGCACAGTTTCCCACAAAATTCAAGAAAAAACACCACAAAATTCCCTAAACCTTTTAAAAATACGACCAAATTCTTGAAAAGCCCCACCAAATTCCAGAAACATCCCACAAAATGTCCTCAATATCCAACAAAATCCCAGAAAAATCACACAAAATTCTCTAAATCTTCTCAAAACACGGCCAAAATCCACAAAAATCCCACCGAATCTCCACAAATTCCCACAGAATACATGAAAAATCCCTGATAATTCGTCAGTTCTCTACAGAATCTCACCAAATTCCAGAAAAGTCCCTCAAAGTTCCACAAACAATCCACAAAAATCTCACAAAAATCCCTAACACTTCTGAAAACTCGACCAAATTCCAGAAACGCCCCATAAAATCAGCACAGTTTCCCACAAAATTCAAGAAAAAACACCACAAAATTCCTAAAATCTTTTCAAAATACCACAAAATTCTTGAAAAGCCCCACCAAATTCCAGAAACATCCCACAAAATCTCCTCAATACCCAACAAAATCCCAGAAAAATCCCACAAAATTCCCTAAATTTTCTCAAAACATAACCAAAATTCCAGAAAAATCCCACCGAATCTCCACAAATTCCCACAGAATACATGAAAAATCCCTGATAATTCGTCAGTTCTCTACAGAATCTCACCAAATTCCAGAAAAGTCCCTCAAAGTTCCACAAACATCCCACAAAATCTCCTCAATATCCAACAAAATTCAAGAAAAATCCCACAAAATTCTCTAAATCTTCTCAAAACACGGCCAAAATCCTCAAAAATCCCACCAAATCTCCACAAATTCCCACAAAATACATGAGAAATGCCTCAAGATCCCTAAATCGCCTCAATATCCCACAAAATCACACAAAAATCAACCAAAACCTCCACAAGTTTCCACAAAATCTAAGAAAAATTCCTCAAAATTCTTCAAGTCTCCTCAGAATCCCACACAATTCCAGAAAAAACACACAAAATTCCAGACAAGTCCCACAAAACTCCCTAAATCATTTCAAAACCCTACCAATTCACAGGAATGTCCCACAAAATCTCCACCAATTCCCAGAACATCCCACAGAAATCCCACAAAAATCCCTAAATCTTCTGAAAACTCGACCAAATTCCAGAAACGCCCCATAAAATCAGCACAGTTTCTCACAAAATTCAAGAAAAAACACCACAAAATTCCCTAAATCTTTTCAAAATACCACAAAATTCTTGAAAAGCCCCACCAAATTCCAGAAACATCCCACAAAATCTCCTCAATATCCAAAAAAATTCAGGAAAAATCCCACAATATTCTCTAAATCTTCTCAAAACACGGCCAAAATCCTCAAAAATCCCACCGAATCTCCACAAATTCCCACAGAATACATGAAAAATCCCTGATAATTCGTCAGTTCTCTACAGAATCTCACCAAATTCCAGAAAGTCCCTCAAAGTTCCACAAACATCCCACAAAATCTCCCCAGTATCCAACAAAATTCCAGGAAAAATCCCACAAAATTCTCTAAATCTTCTCAAAACACGGCCAAAATCCTCAAAAATCCCACCGAATCTCCACAAATTCCCAGAGAATACATGAAAAATCCCTGATAATTCGTCAGTTCTCTACAGAATCTCACCAAATTCCAGAAAAGTCCCTCAAAGTTCCACAAGCATCCCACAAAATCTCCCCAATGTCCAACAAAATTCCAGGAAAAATCCCACAAAATTCCCTAAATCTTCTCAAAACACGACCAAATTCCAGAAAAATATCCCACCAAATCTCCACAAATTCCCACAAAATACATGAGAAATCCCTCAAGATCCCTAAATCGCCTCAATATCCCACAAAATCACACAAAAATCACACAAAACCTCCACAAGTTTCCACAAAATCTAAGAAAAATTCCTCAAAATACTTCAAGTCTCCTCCGAATCCCACACAATTCCATAAAAACCCCACAAAATTCCAGAGAAGTCCCACAAAACTCCCTAAATCATTTCAAAACCCTACCAATTCACAGGAATGTCCCACAAAATCTCCACCAATTCCCAGAACATCCCACAAAAATCTCACAAAAATCCCTAAATCTTCTGAAAACTCGACCAAATTCTAGAAACGCCCCATAAAATCAGCAGTTTCCCACAAAATTCAAGAAAAAACACCACAAAATTCCCTAAACCTTTTCAAAATACCACAAAATTCTTGAAAAGCCCCACCAAATTCCAGAAACATCCCACAAAATGTCCTCAATACCCAACAAAATCCCAGAAAAATCACACAAAATTCCCTAAATTTTCTCAAAACATAACCAAAATTCCAGAAAAATCCCACCGAATCTCCACAAATTCCCACAGAATACGTGAAAAATCCCTGATAATTCGTCAGTTCTCTACAGAATCTCACCAAATTCCAGAAAGTCCCTCAAAGTTCCACAAACATCCCACAAAATCTCCCCAGTATCCAACAAAATTCCAGGAAAAATCCCACAAAATTCTCTAAATCTTCTCAAAACACGGCCAAAATCCTCAAAAATCCCACCGAATCTCCACAAATTCCCAGAGAATACATGAAAAATCCCTGATAATTCGTCAGTTCTCTACAGAATCTCACCAAATTCCAGAAAGTCCCTCAAAGTTCCACAAACATCCCACAAAATCTCCCCAGTATCCAACAAAATTCCAGGAAAAATCCCACAAAATTCTCTAAATCTTCTCAAAACACGGCCAAAATCCTCAAAAATCCCACCGAATCTCCACAAATTCCCAGAGAATACATGAAAAATCCCTGATAATTCGTCAGTTCTCTACAGAATCTCACCAAATTCCAGAAAAGTCCCTCAAAGTTCCACAAACATCCCACAAAATCTCCCCAATGTCCAACAAAATTCCAGGAAAAATCCCACAAAATTCCCTAAATCTTCTCAAAACTCTACCAAATTCCAGAAAAATATCCCACCAAATCTCCACAAATTCCCACAAAATACATGAGAAATCCCTCAAGATCCCTAAATCGCCTCAATATCCCACAAAATCACACAAAAATCACACAAAACCTCCACAAGTTTCCACAAAATCTAAGAAAAATTCCTCAAAATACTTCAAGTCTCCTCAGAATCCCACACAATTCCAGAAAAACCCCACCAAATTCCAGAGAAGTCCCACAAAACTCCCTAAATCATTTCAAAACCCTACCAATTCACAGGAATGTCCCACAAAATCTCCACCAATTCCCAGAACATCCCACAAAAATCTCACAAAAATCCCTAACACTTCTGAAAACTCGACCAAATTCCAGAAACGCCCCATAAAATCAGCAGTTTCCCACAAAATTCAAGAAAAAACACCACAAAATTCCCAAAATCTTTTCAAAATACCACAAAATTCTTGAAAAGCCCCACCAAATTCCAGAAACATCCCACAAAATCTCCTCAATATCCAACAAAATCCCAGAAAAATCACACAAAATTCTCTAAATCTTCTCAAAACACGGCAAAAATCCACAAAAATCCCACCGAATCTCCACAAATTCCCACAGAATACATGAAAAATCCCTGATAATTCGTCAGTTCTCTACAGAATCTCACCAAATTCCAGAAAGTCCCTCAAAGTTCCACAAACATCCCACAAAATCTCCCCAGTATCCAACAAAATTCCAGGAAAAATCCCACAAAATTCTCTAAATCTTCTCAAAACACGACCAAATTCTAGAAAAATATCCCACCAAATCTCCACAAATTTCCACAAAATGCATGAAAAATCCCTCAAGATCCCTAAATCGCCTCAATATCCCACAAAATCACACAAAAATCACCCAAAACCACCACAAGTTTCCACAAAAATCTAAGAAAAATTCCTCAAAATTCTTCAAGTCTCCTCAAAACCACACAAAGTTCGTGAAAAGGCCCACCAAATTCCAAAAAAATCCCACAGAATCTCCACAAATTCCCACAAAAATCTAAATCAAATTCCTCAAAATTCTTCAAGTCTCCTCAGAATCCCACACAATTCCAGAAAAACCCCACCAAATTCCAGAGAAGTCTCACAAAACTCCCTAAATCATTTCAAAACCCTACCAATTCACAGGAATGTCCCACAAAATCTCTACCAATTCCCAGAACATCCCACAAAAATCTCACAAAAATCCCTAAATCTTCTGAAAACTCGACCAAATTCCAGAAACGCCCCATAAAATCAGCACAGTTTCCCACAAAATTCAAGTAAAAACACCACAAAATTCCCTAAACCTTTTAAAAATACGACCAAATTCTTGAAAAGCCCCACCAAATTCCCGAAACATCCCACAAAATGTCCTCAATATCCAACAAAATCCCAGAAAAATCACACAAAATTCTCTAAATCTTCTCAAAACACGGCCAAAATCCACAAAAATCCCACCGAATCTCCACAAATTCCCACAGAATACATGAAAAATCCCTGATAATTCGTCAGTTCTCTACAGAATCTCACCAAATTCCAGAAAAGTCCCTCAAAGTTCCACAAACAATCCACAAAAATCTCACAAAAATCCCTAACACTTCTGAAAACTCGACCAAATTCCAGAAACGCCCCATAAAATCAGCACAGTTTCCCACAAAATTCAAGAAAAAACACCACAAAATTCCTAAAATCTTTTCAAAATACCACAAAATTCTTGAAAAGCCCCACCAAATTCCAGAAACATCCCACAAAATCTCCTCAATACCCAACAAAATCCCAGAAAAATCCCACAAAATTCCCTAAATTTTCTCAAAACATAACCAAAATTCCAGAAAAATCCCACCGAATCTCCACAAATTCCCACAGAATACATGAAAAATCCCTGATAATTCGTCAGTTCTCTACAGAATCTCACCAAATTCCAGAAAAGTCCCTCAAAGTTCCACAAACATCCCACAAAATCTCCTCAATATCCAACAAAATTCAAGAAAAATCCCACAAAATTCTCTAAATCTTCTCAAAACACGGCCAAAATCCTCAAAAATCCCACCAAATCTCCACAAATTCCCACAAAATACATGAGAAATGCCTCAAGATCCCTAAATCGCCTCAATATCCCACAAAATCACACAAAAATCAACCAAAACCTCCACAAGTTTCCACAAAATCTAAGAAAAATTCCTCAAAATAATTCAAGTCTCCTCAGAATCCCACACAATTCCAGAAAAAACACACAAAATTCCAGACAAGTCCCACAAAACTCCCTAAATCATTTCAAAACCCTACCAATTCACAGGAATGTCCCACAAAATCTCCACCAATTCCCAGAACATCCCACAAAAATCTCACAAAAATCCCTAAATCTTCTGAAAACTCGACCAAATTCTAGAAACGCCCCATAAAATCAGCAGTTTCCCACAAAATTCAAGAAAAAACACCACAAAATTCCCTAAACCTTTTCAAAATACCACAAAATTCTTGAAAAGCCCCACCAAATTCCAGAAACATCCCACAAAATGTCCTCAATACCCAACAAAATCCCAGAAAAATCACACAAAATTCCCTAAATTTTCTCAAAACATAACCAAAATTCCAGAAAAATCCCACCGAATCTCCACAAATTCCCACAGAATACGTGAAAAATCCCTGATAATTCGTCAGTTCTCTACAGAATCTCACCAAATTCCAGAAAGTCCCTCAAAGTTCCACAAACATCCCACAAAATCTCCCCAGTATCCAACAAAATTCCAGGAAAAATCCCACAAAATTCTCTAAATCTTCTCAAAACACGGCCAAAATCCTCAAAAATCCCACCGAATCTCCACAAATTCCCAGAGAATACATGAAAAATCCCTGATAATTCGTCAGTTCTCTACAGAATCTCACCAAATTCCAGAAAGTCCCTCAAAGTTCCACAAACATCCCACAAAATCTCCCCAGTATCCAACAAAATTCCAGGAAAAATCCCACAAAATTCTCTAAATCTTCTCAAAACACGGCCAAAATCCTCAAAAATCCCACCGAATCTCCACAAATTCCCAGAGAATACATGAAAAATCCCTGATAATTCGTCAGTTCTCTACAGAATCTCACCAAATTCCAGAAAAGTCCCTCAAAGTTCCACAAACATCCCACAAAATCTCCCCAATGTCCAACAAAATTCCAGGAAAAATCCCACAAAATTCCCTAAATCTTCTCAAAACTCTACCAAATTCCAGAAAAATATCCCACCAAATCTCCACAAATTCCCACAAAATACATGAGAAATCCCTCAAGATCCCTAAATCGCCTCAATATCCCACAAAATCACACAAAAATCACACAAAACCTCCACAAGTTTCCACAAAATCTAAGAAAAATTCCTCAAAATACTTCAAGTCTCCTCAGAATCCCACACAATTCCAGAAAAACCCCACCAAATTCCAGAGAAGTCCCACAAAACTCCCTAAATCATTTCAAAACCCTACCAATTCACAGGAATGTCCCACAAAATCTCCACCAATTCCCAGAACATCCCACAAAAATCTCACAAAAATCCCTAACACTTCTGAAAACTCGACCAAATTCCAGAAACGCCCCATAAAATCAGCAGTTTCCCACAAAATTCAAGAAAAAACACCACAAAATTCCCAAAATCTTTTCAAAATACCACAAAATTCTTGAAAAGCCCCACCAAATTCCAGAAACATCCCACAAAATCTCCTCAATATCCAACAAAATCCCAGAAAAATCACACAAAATTCTCTAAATCTTCTCAAAACACGGCAAAAATCCACAAAAATCCCACCGAATCTCCACAAATTCCCACAGAATACATGAAAAATCCCTGATAATTCGTCAGTTCTCTACAGAATCTCACCAAATTCCAGAAAGTCCCTCAAAGTTCCACAAACATCCCACAAAATCTCCCCAGTATCCAACAAAATTCCAGGAAAAATCCCACAAAATTCTCTAAATCTTCTCAAAACACGACCAAATTCTAGAAAAATATCCCACCAAATCTCCACAAATTTCCACAAAATGCATGAAAAATCCCTCAAGATCCCTAAATCGCCTCAATATCCCACAAAATCACACAAAAATCACCCAAAACCACCACAAGTTTCCACAAAAATCTAAGAAAAATTCCTCAAAATTCTTCAAGTCTCCTCAAAACCACACAAAGTTCGTGAAAAGGCCCACCAAATTCCAAAAAAATCCCACAGAATCTCCACAAATTCCCACAAAAATCTAAATCAAATTCCTCAAAATTCTTCAAGTCTCCTCAGAATCCCACACAATTCCAGAAAAACCCCACCAAATTCCAGAGAAGTCTCACAAAACTCCCTAAATCATTTCAAAACCCTACCAATTCACAGGAATGTCCCAAAAAATCTCTACCAATTCCCAGAACATCCCACAAAAATCTCACAAAAATCCCTAAATCTTCTGAAAACTCGACCAAATTCCAGAAACGCCCCATAAAATCAGCACAGTTTCCCACAAAATTCAAGTAAAAACACCACAAAATTCCCTAAACCTTTTAAAAATACGACCAAATTCTTGAAAAGCCCCACCAAATTCCCGAAACATCCCACAAAATGTCCTCAATATCCAACAAAATCCCAGAAAAATCACACAAAATTCTCTAAATCTTCTCAAAACACGGCCAAAATCCACAAAAATCCCACCGAATCTCCACAAATTCCCACAGAATACATGAAAAATCCCTGATAATTCGTCAGTTCTCTACAGAATCTCACCAAATTCCAGAAAAGTCCCTCAAAGTTCCACAAACAATCCACAAAAATCTCACAAAAATCCCTAACACTTCTGAAAACTCGACCAAATTCCAGAAACGCCCCATAAAATCAGCACAGTTTCCCACAAAATTCAAGAAAAAACACCACAAAATTCCTAAAATCTTTTCAAAATACCACAAAATTCTTGAAAAGCCCCACCAAATTCCAGAAACATCCCACAAAATCTCCTCAATACCCAACAAAATCCCAGAAAAATCCCACAAAATTCCCTAAATTTTCTCAAAACATAACCAAAATTCCAGAAAAATCCCACCGAATCTCCACAAATTCCCACAGAATACATGAAAAATCCCTGATAATTCGTCAGTTCTCTACAGAATCTCACCAAATTCCAGAAAAGTCCCTCAAAGTTCCACAAACATCCCACAAAATCTCCTCAATATCCAACAAAATTCAAGAAAAATCCCACAAAATTCTCTAAATCTTCTCAAAACACGGCCAAAATCCTCAAAAATCCCACCAAATCTCCACAAATTCCCACAAAATACATGAGAAATGCCTCAAGATCCCTAAATCGCCTCAATATCCCACAAAATCACACAAAAATCAACCAAAACCTCCACAAGTTTCCACAAAATCTAAGAAAAATTCCTCAAAATTCTTCAAGTCTCCTCAGAATCCCACACAATTCCAGAAAAAACACACAAAATTCCAGACAAGTCCCACAAAACTCCCTAAATCATTTCAAAACCCTACCAATTCACAGGAATGTCCCACAAAATCTCCACCAATTCCCAGAACATCCCACAGAAATCCCACAAAAATCCCTAAATCTTCTGAAAACTCGACCAAATTCCAGAAACGCCCCATAAAATCAGCACAGTTTCTCACAAAATTCAAGAAAAAACACCACAAAATTCCCTAAATCTTTTCAAAATACCACAAAATTCTTGAAAAGCCCCACCAAATTCCAGAAACATCCCACAAAATCTCCTCAATATCCAACAAAATCCCAGAAAAATCACACAAAATTCTCTAAATCTTCTCAAAACACGGCAAAAATCCACAAAAATCCCACCGAATCTCCACAAATTCCCACAGAATACATGAAAAATCCCTGATAATTCGTCAGTTCTCTACAGAATCTCACCAAATTCCAGAAAGTCCCTCAAAGTTCCACAAACATCCCACAAAATCTCCCCAGTATCCAACAAAATTCCAGGAAAAATCCCACAAAATTCTCTAAATCTTCTCAAAACACGACCAAATTCTAGAAAAATATCCCACCAAATCTCCACAAATTTCCACAAAATGCATGAAAAATCCCTCAAGATCCCTAAATCGCCTCAATATCCCACAAAATCACACAAAAATCACCCAAAACCACCACAAGTTTCCACAAAAATCTAAGAAAAATTCCTCAAAATTCTTCAAGTCTCCTCAAAACCACACAAAGTTCGTGAAAAGGCCCACCAAATTCCAAAAAAATCCCACAGAATCTCCACAAATTCCCACAAAAATCTAAATCAAATTCCTCAAAATTCTTCAAGTCTCCTCAGAATCCCACACAATTCCAGAAAAACCCCACCAAATTCCAGAGAAGTCTCACAAAACTCCCTAAATCATTTCAAAACCCTACCAATTCACAGGAATGTCCCAAAAAATCTCTACCAATTCCCAGAACATCCCACAAAAATCTCACAAAAATCCCTAAATCTTCTGAAAACTCGACCAAATTCCAGAAACGCCCCATAAAATCAGCACAGTTTCCCACAAAATTCAAGAAAAAACACCACAAAATTCCCTAAACCTTTTAAAAATACGACCAAATTCTTGAAAAGCCCCACCAAATTCCAGAAACATCCCACAAAATGTCCTCAATATCCAACAAAATCCCAGAAAAATCACACAAAATTCTCTAAATCTTCTCAAAACACGGCCAAAATCCACAAAAATCCCACCGAATCTCCACAAATTCCCACAGAATACATGAAAAATCCCTGATAATTCGTCAGTTCTCTACAGAATCTCACTAAATTCCAGAAAAGTCCCTCAAAGTTCCACAAACAATCCACAAAAATCTCACAAAAATCCCTAACACTTCTGAAAACTCGACCAAATTCCAGAAACGCCCCATAAAATCAGCACAGTTTCCCACAAAATTCAAGAAAAAACACCACAAAATTCCTAAAATCTTTTCAAAATACCACAAAATTCTTGAAAAGCCCCACCAAATTCCAGAAACATCCCACAAAATCTCCTCAATACCCAACAAAATCCCAGAAAAATCCCACAAAATTCCCTAAATTTTCTCAAAACATAACCAAAATTCCAGAAAAATCCCACCGAATCTCCACAAATTCCCACAGAATACATGAAAAATCCCTGATAATTCGTCAGTTCTCTACAGAATCTCACCAAATTCCAGAAAAGTCCCTCAAAGTTCCACAAACATCCCACAAAATCTCCTCAATATCCAACAAAATTCAAGAAAAATCCCACAAAATTCTCTAAATCTTCTCAAAACACGGCCAAAATCCTCAAAAATCCCACCAAATCTCCACAAATTCCCACAAAATACATGAGAAATGCCTCAAGATCCCTAAATCGCCTCAATATCCCACAAAATCACACAAAAATCAACCAAAACCTCCACAAGTTTCCACAAAATCTAAGAAAAATTCCTCAAAATTCTTCAAGTCTCCTCAGAATCCCACACAATTCCAGAAAAAACACACAAAATTCCAGACAAGTCCCACAAAACTCCCTAAATCATTTCAAAACCCTACCAATTCACAGGAATGTCCCACAAAATCTCCACCAATTCCCAGAACATCCCACAGAAATCCCACAAAAATCCCTAAATCTTCTGAAAACTCGACCAAATTCCAGAAACGCCCCATAAAATCAGCACAGTTTCTCACAAAATTCAAGAAAAAACACCACAAAATTCCCTAAATCTTTTCAAAATACCACAAAATTCTTGAAAAGCCCCACCAAATTCCAGAAACATCCCACAAAATCTCCTCAATATCCAACAAAATCCCAGAAAAATCACACAAAATTCTCTAAATCTTCTCAAAACACGGCAAAAATCCACAAAAATCCCACCGAATCTCCACAAATTCCCACAGAATACATGAAAAATCCCTGATAATTCGTCAGTTCTCTACAGAATCTCACCAAATTCCAGAAAGTCCCTCAAAGTTCCACAAACATCCCACAAAATCTCCCCAGTATCCAACAAAATTCCAGGAAAAATCCCACAAAATTCTCTAAATCTTCTCAAAACACGACCAAATTCTAGAAAAATATCCCACCAAATCTCCACAAATTTCCACAAAATGCATGAAAAATCCCTCAAGATCCCTAAATCGCCTCAATATCCCACAAAATCACACAAAAATCACCCAAAACCACCACAAGTTTCCACAAAAATCTAAGAAAAATTCCTCAAAATTCTTCAAGTCTCCTCAAAACCACACAAAGTTCGTGAAAAGGCCCACCAAATTCCAAAAAAATCCCACAGAATCTCCACAAATTCCCACAAAAATCTAAATCAAATTCCTCAAAATTCTTCAAGTCTCCTCAGAATCCCACACAATTCCAGAAAAACCCCACCAAATTCCAGAGAAGTCTCACAAAACTCCCTAAATCATTTCAAAACCCTACCAATTCACAGGAATGTCCCAAAAAATCTCTACCAATTCCCAGAACATCCCACAAAAATCTCACAAAAATCCCTAAATCTTCTGAAAACTCGACCAAATTCCAGAAACGCCCCATAAAATCAGCACAGTTTCCCACAAAATTCAAGAAAAAACACCACAAAATTCCCTAAACCTTTTAAAAATACGACCAAATTCTTGAAAAGCCCCACCAAATTCCAGAAACATCCCACAAAATGTCCTCAATATCCAACAAAATCCCAGAAAAATCACACAAAATTCTCTAAATCTTCTCAAAACACGGCCAAAATCCACAAAAATCCCACCGAATCTCCACAAATTCCCACAGAATACATGAAAAATCCCTGATAATTCGTCAGTTCTCTACAGAATCTCACCAAATTCCAGAAAAGTCCCTCAAAGTTCCACAAACAATCCACAAAAATCTCACAAAAATCCCTAACACTTCTGAAAACTCGACCAAATTCCAGAAACGCCCCATAAAATCAGCACAGTTTCCCACAAAATTCAAGAAAAAACACCACAAAATTCCTAAAATCTTTTCAAAATACCACAAAATTCTTGAAAAGCCCCACCAAATTCCAGAAACATCCCACAAAATCTCCTCAATACCCAACAAAATCCCAGAAAAATCCCACAAAATTCCCTAAATTTTCTCAAAACATAACCAAAATTCCAGAAAAATCCCACCGAATCTCCACAAATTCCCACAGAATACATGAAAAATCCCTGATAATTCGTCAGTTCTCTACAGAATCTCACCAAATTCCAGAAAAGTCCCTCAAAGTTATACAAACATCCCACAAAATCTCCTCAATATCCAACAAAATTCAAGAAAAATCCCACAAAATTCTCTAAATCTTCTCAAAACACGGCCAAAATCCTCAAAAATCCCACCAAATCTCCACAAATTCCCACAAAATACATGAGAAATGCCTCAAGATCCCTAAATCGCCTCAATATCCCACAAAATCACACAAAAATCAACCAAAACCTCCACAAGTTTCCACAAAATCTAAGAAAAATTCCTCAAAATTCTTCAAGTCTCCTCAGAATCCCACACAATTCCAGAAAAAACACACAAAATTCCAGACAAGTCCCACAAAACTCCCTAAATCATTTCAAAACCCTACCAATTCACAGGAATGTCCCACAAAATCTCCACCAATTCCCAGAACATCCCACAGAAATCCCACAAAAATCCCTAAATCTTCTGAAAACTCGACCAAATTCCAGAAACGCCCCATAAAATCAGCACAGTTTCTCACAAAATTCAAGAAAAAACACCACAAAATTCCCTAAATCTTTTCAAAATACCACAAAATTCTTGAAAAGCCCCACCAAATTCCAGAAACATCCCACAAAATCTCCTCAATATCCAACAAAATCCCAGAAAAATCACACAAAATTCTCTAAATCTTCTCAAAACACGGCCAAAATCCACAAAAATCCCACCGAATCTCCACAAATTCCCACAGAATACATGACAAATCCCTGATAATTCATCAGTTCTCTACAGAATCTCACCAAATTCCAGAAGAGTCCCTCAAAGTTCCACAAACATCCCACAAAATCTCCCCAGTATCCAACAAAATTCCAGGAAAAATCCCACAAAATTCTCTAAATCTTCTCAAAACACGGCCAAAATCCTCAAAAATCCCACCGAATCTCCACAAATTCCCAGAGAATACATGAAAAATCCCTGATAATTCGTCAGTTCTCTACAGAATCTCACCAAATTCCAGAAAAGTCCCTCAAAGTTCCACAAGCATCCCACAAAATCTCCCCAATATCCAACAAAATTCCAGGAAAAATCCCACAAAATTCCCTAAATCTTCTCAAAACTCTACCAAATTCCAGAAAAATATCCCACCAAATCTCCACAAATTCCCACAAAATACATGAGAAATCCCTCAAGATCCCGAAATCGCCTCAATATCCCACAAAATCACACAAAAATCACACAAAACCTCCACAAGTTTCCACAAAATCTAAGAAAAATTCCTCAAAATACTTCAAGTCTCCTCCGAATCCCACACAATTCCATAAAAACCCCACAAAATTCCAGAGAAGTCCCACAAAACTCCCTAAATCATTTCAAAACCCTACCAATTCACAGGAATGTCCCACAAAATCTCCACCAATTCCCAGAACATCCCACAAAAATCTCACAAAAATCCCTAAATCTTCTGAAAACTCGACCAAATTCTAGAAACGCCCCATAAAATCAGCAGTTTCCCACAAAATTCAAGAAAAAACACCACAAAATTCCCTAAACCTTTTCAAAATACCACAAAATTCTTGAAAAGCCCCACCAAATTCCAGAAACATCCCACAAAATGTCCTCAATACCCAACAAAATCCCAGAAAAATCACACAAAATTCCCTAAATTTTCTCAAAACATAACCAAAATTCCAGAAAAATCCCACCGAATCTCCACAAATTCCCACAGAATACGTGAAAAATCCCTGATAATTCGTCAGTTCTCTACAGAATCTCACCAAATTCCAGAAAAGTCCCTCAAAGTTCCACAAACATCCCACAAAATCTCCTCAATATCCAACAAAATTCAAGAAAAATCCCACAAAATTCTCTAAATCTTCTCAAAACACGACCAAATTCTAGAAAAATATCCCACCAAATCTCCACAAATTTCCACAAAATGCATGATAAATCCCTCAAGATCCCTAAATCGCCTCAATATCCCACAAAATCACACAAAAATCACCCAAAACCACCACAAGTTTCCACAAAAATCTAAGAAAAATTCCTCAAAATTCTTCAAGTCTTTTCAAAACCACACAAAGTTCGTGAAAAGGCCCACCAAATTCCAAAAAAATCCCACAGAATCTCCACAAATTCCCACAAAAATCTAAATCAAATTCCTCAGAATTCTTCAAGTCTCCTCAGAATCCCACACAATTCCAGAAAAACCCCATCAAATTCCAGAGAAGTCTCACAAAACTCCCTAAATCATTTCAAAACCCTATCAATTCACAGGAATGTCCCACAAAATCTCTACCAATTCCCAGAACATCCCACAAAAATCTCACAAAAATCCCTAAATCTTCTGAAAACTCGACCAAATTCCAGAAACGCCCCATAAAATCAGCACAGTTTCCCACAAAATTCAAGAAAAAACACCACAAAATTCCCTAAACCTTTTCAAAATACCACAAAATTCTTGAAAAGCCCCACCAAATTCCAGAAACATCCCACAAAATGTCCTCAATATCCAACAAAATCCCAGAAAAATCACACAAAATTCCCTAAATCTTATCAAAACACGGCCAAAATCCACAAAAATCCCACCGAATCTCCACAAATTCCCACAGAATACATGAAAAATCCCTGATAATTCGGCATTTCTCTACAGAATCTCACCAAATTCCAGAAGAGTCCCTCAAAGTTCCACAAACATCCCACAAAATCTCCCCAGTATCCAACAAAATTCCAGGAAAAATCCCACAAAATTCCCTAAATCTTCTCAAAACACGGCCAAAATCCACAAAAATCCCACAAAATCTCCACAAATTCCCACAGAATACATGAAAAATCCCTGATAATTCATCAGTTCTCTACAGAATCTCACCAAATTCCAGAAGAGTCCCTCAAAGTTCCACAAACATCCCACAAAATCTCCCCAGTATCCAACAAAATTCAAGGAAAAATCTCACAAAATTCCATAAATCTTCTCAAAACACGGCCAAAATCCTCAAAAATCCCACCGAATCTCCACAAATTCCCACAGAATACATGAAAAATCCCTGATAATTTGTCAGTTCTCTACAGAATCTCACCAAATTCCAGAAAAGTCCCTCAAAGTTCCACACACATCCCACAAAATCTCCCTAATATCCAACAAAATTCAAGAAAAATCCCACAAAATTCCCTAAATCTTCTCAAAACACGACCAAATTCTAGAAAAATATCCCACCAAATCTCCACAAATTCCCACAAAATACATGATAAATCCCTCAAGATCCCTAAATCTCCTCAATATCCCACAAAATCGCACAAAAAATACACAAAACCTCCACAAGTTTCCACAAAATCTAAGAAAAATTCCTCAAAATTCTTCAAGTCTCCTCAAAACCACACAAAGTTCGTGAAATGGCCCACCAAATTCCAGAAAAATCCCACAGAATCTCCACAAATTCCCAAAAAAATCTAAATCAAATTCCTCAAAATTCTTCAAGTCTCCTCAGAATCCCACACAATTCCAGAAAAACCCCACCAAATTCCAGAAAAGTCCCACAAAACTCCCTAAATCATTTCAAAACCCTACCAATTCACAGGAATGTCCCACAAAATCTCTACCAATTCCCAGAACATCCCACAAAAATCTCACAAAAATCCCTAACACTTCTGAAAACTTGACCAAATTCCAGAAACGCCCCATAAAATCAGCACAGTTTCCCACAAAATTCAAGAAAAAACACCACAAAATTCCCAAAATCTTTTCAAAATACTACAAAATTCTTGAAAAGCCCCACCAAATTCCAGAAACATCCCACAAAATCTCCTCAATACCCAACAAAATCCCAGAAAAATCCCACAATATTCCCTAAATTTTCTCAAAACACAACCAAAATTCCAGAAAAATCCCACCGAATCTCCACAAATTCCCACAGAATACATGAAAAATCCCTGATAATTCGTCAGTTCTCTACAGAATCTCACCAAATTCCAGAAAAGTCCCTCAAAGTTCCACAAACATCCCACAAAATCTCCTCAATATCCAAAAAAATTCAAGAAAAATCCCACAATATTCTCTAAATCTTCTCAAAACACGGCCAAAATCCTCAAAAATCCCACCGAATCTCCACAAATTCCCAGAGAATACATGAAAAATCCCTGATAATTTGTCAGTTCTCTACAGAATCTCACCAAATTCCAGAAAGTCCCTCAAAGTTCCACAAACATCCCACAAAATATCCCCAGTATCCAACAAAATTCCAGGAAAAATCCCACAAAATTCTCTAAATCTTCTCAAAACACGGCCAAAATCCTCAAAAATCCCACCGAATCTCCACAAATTCCCAGAGAATACATGAAAAATCCCTGATAATTCGTCAGTTCTCTACAGAATCTCACCAAATTCCAGAAAAGTCCCTCAAAGTTCCACAAACATCCCACAAAATCTCCCCAATGTCCAACAAAATTCCAGGAAAAATCCCACAAAATTCCCTAAATCTTCTCAAAACTCTACCAAATTCCAGAAAAATATCCCACCAAATCTCCACAAATTCCCACAAAATACATGAGAAATCCCTCAAGATCCCTAAATCGCCTCAATATCCCACAAAATCACACAAAAATCACACAAAACCTCCACAAGTTTCCACAAAATCTAAGAAAAATTCCTCAAAATACTTCAAGTCTCCTCAGAATCCCACACAATTCCAGAAAAACCCCACCAAATTCCAGAGAAGTCCCACAAAACTCCCTAAATCATTTCAAAACCCTACCAATTCACAGGAATGTCCCACAAAATCTCCACCAATTCCCAGAACATCCCACAAAAATCTCACAAAAATCCCTAACACTTCTGAAAACTCGACCAAATTCCAGAAACGCCCCATAAAATCAGCAGTTTCCCACAAAATTCAAGAAAAAACACCACAAAATTCCCAAAATCTTTTCAAAATACCACAAAATTCTTGAAAAGCCCCACCAAATTCCAGAAACATCCCACAAAATGTCCTTAATACCCAACAAAATCCCAGAAAAATCACACAAAATTCCCTAAATTTTCTCAAAACATAACCAAAATTCCAGAAAAATCCCACCGAATCTCCACAAATTCCCACAGAATACGTGAAAAATCCCTGATAATTCGTCAGTTCTCTACAGAATCTCACCAAATTCCAGAAGAGTCCCTCAAAGTTCCACAAACATCCCACAAAATCTCCCCAGTATCCAACAAAATTCCAGGAAAAATCTCACAAAATTCCCTAAATCTTCTCAAAACACGACCAAATTCTAGAAAAATATCCCACCAAATCACCACAAATTCCCACAAAATACATGAAAAATCCCTCAAGATCCCTAAATCGCCTCAATATCCCACAAAATCACACAAAAATCACACAAAACCTCCACAAGTTTCCACAAAATCTAAGAAAAATCCCTGAAAATTCTTCAAGTCTCCTCAAAACCACACAAAGTCCTTGAAAAGGCCCACCAAATTCCAGTAAAATCCCACAGAATCTCCACAAATTCCCACAAAATCTAAAACAAATTCCTCAAAATTCTTCAAGTCTCCTCAGAATCCCACACAATTCCAGAAAAAACACACAAAATTCCAGAGAAGTCCCACAAAACTCCCTAAATCATTTCAAAACCCTACCAATTCACAGGAATGTCCCACAAAATCTCCACCAATTCCCAGAACATCCCACAAAAATCTCACAAAAATCCCTCAATCTTCGGAAAACTCGACCAAATTCCAGAAACGCCCCATAAAATCAGCACAGTTTCCCACAAAATTCAAGAAAAAACACCACAAAATTCCCTAAATCTTTTCAAAATACCACAAAATTCTTGAAAAGCCCCACCAAATTCCAGAAACATCCCACAAAATGTCCTCAATACCCATCAAAATCCCAGAAAAATCACACAAAATTCCCTAAATCTGCTCAAAACACGGCCAAAATCCACAAAAATCCCACCAAATCTCCACAAATTCCCACAGAATACATGAAAAATCCCTGATAATTCGTCAGTTCTCTACAGAATCTCACCAAATTCCAGAAGAGTCCCTCAAAGTTCCACAAACATCCCACAAAATCTCCCCAGTATCCAACAAAATTCCAGGAAAAATCCCACAAAATTCCCTAAATCTTCTCAAAACACGACCAAATTCTAGAAAAATATCCCACCAAATCTCCACAAATTCCCACAAAATACATGAAAAATCCCTCAAGATCCCTAAATCGCCTCAATATCCCACAAAATCCCACAAAAATCACACAAAACCTCCACAAGTTTCCACAAAATCTAAGAAAAATCCCTGAAAATTCTTCAAGTCTCCTCCAAACCACACAAAGTCCTTGAAAAGGCCCACCAAATTCCAGTAAAATCCCACAGAATCTCCACAAGTTTCCACAAAATCTAAGAAAAATTCCTCAAAATTCTTCAAGTCTCCTCAGAATCCCACACAATTCCAGAAAAAACACACAAAATTCTAGACAAGTCCCACAAAACTCCCTAAATCATTTCAAAACCCTACCAATTCACAGGAATGTCAAACAAAATCTCCACCAATTCCCAGAACATCCCATAAAAATCCCTAACACTTCTGAAAACTCGACCAAATTCCAGAAACGCCCCATAAAATCAGCACAGTTTCCCACAAAATTCAAGAAAAAACACCACAAAATTCCCTAAATCTTTTCAAAATACCACAAAATTCTAGAAAAATATCCCACCAAATCTCCACAAATTCCCACAAAATACATGAGAAATCCCTCAAGATCCCTAAATCGCCTCAATATCCCACAAAATCACACAAAAATCCCACAAAACCTCCACAAGTTTCCACAAAATCTAAGAAAAATTCCTCAAAATTCTTCAAGTCTCCTCAGAAGGTTCTGGATGAGGGTAGAAATAATTAAAAAGCATCTTAAAAGTAACATCATATTTTTGTCAGCCATCTCTTCAGGGACTACTTTAAATCCCAGAATGTTCAAGAGCCATCATCACTGTACAAACAGAAGCTCCAACTGAACGAAACCAGAAGAAGTGGATATGGCAAATTCTCTGGTCCAAGTGGTGATATTAATCTGGTGAGGCTCTGGATTCCCATTTCAGACATACTATCACAGCTTAAATATAGGAAAAAATTGGGATTTTACTTTGCTGTGGTCTCTTTTTGTTTTGCAAAATATGTGATAGTTAATATATGAGTAAAATCTTGTATAAAAACAGGTTTGTTTTTTGGTTTTTTTTCTAACAAATAGCCAAATGCATATTACCTGCCTTGCTGGAAAATAATTGAGGTCTTCCTCTAAGAAATTTTTTCTCAGAGTGCCTTTCTTTGTGATTTGTGTTCTTATCTTAGGAAGATACAGGAGTTGCTCATTTTAATGCTGTCCAGCGGACTATTCCATGCTTTCTCAGCTGTTTGGATCTGCAGTTCAGGATTGGACCAAGAAAAATGGTGATGGGATCAAATTATTTTTATTCTTAAATGAGGACAATTCCATTTTTAAACATACACATGTGCTTCCAATGCTTTCAGTAGTCAAGGATGAAATTTTGAACAGACATGAATTCCTCAGTCTTTGTTTCTTTTTCCCTGAAGGATGGAATTTGGACTTTGCCCACCAGTGCAGTCCTTGCTATGGGCAGATGTTTCTTCTGTTCTTCTTACCAGCAGTAGGAGTGGTTGGACACTGAACCTCAAAGAAGAGGGAGCTAACATCCCTTACCTGGATAAGTCCCACAGGTAAGCACCTTGGAGAAGTTCTTCAACCAAAACCAGTTCCTGTAAGGCTTTCCAGCCCTTGACAGGAAATAAGCTGATTCCTGCAGGCTGCAACATGAAGACTTCCAGACTGAAGTGAGCATCCTGCTATAAGGAAGGATTTGGGAGTAGTGAGTCATCATTTGTATGGGAAATTAATCTGTGATTTTTATTTATTGTTTTTTTTCATTTGAAGTAACATCACATCATCATAGAGAGACATTGTCTGTCATTTCTGGTGTGGATACCTGAATAACTCAGCTAGACAGGTAGCATGATAAGGTAATACAATGCAGATATTGAAAGGAATTTTTTGGATGATTTTTTTGTTAGTTCAAGCTGCAGTCCCTGATTTATTCAGGCTTTGAAGTACCATGCAAGCCTTTCCCACAGAAGAAATTCTGTTTTATGTAAATAATGCACTGTGCAGTAAACTAGAAGAAAGCAGGGAGCATAGAGCATGAAGTTAGTGTTTCATGCAGGTGTTTGAAGGCAATGTGGGATTCCAGAGCTTAGTGTTTGAATTGCAACTTGAATTTCCTTCTTTGCTGTTATTTAGACTGCTCTGAAGTAGTCATGAGAAGCAAAAATGAAAGGCAATGTTGTTTGATGGGGACTGTGGTAGGGCTTTCTTGCCAGATTTGAAATGGCTTGAATTGATTAAAATCTCCAGGTGAGGGGAAGGTTGTATCCATTCCTCTCTCTTATTAAAGCAAATTTTCCAAGAGGGATGTAAAATTGCAGTTGAGGGTTGGGGTGGTTTTTTCTTTTTTCCCTTCTTTCATGTGCAACCTAACAACTCCAATTTCGCAGGCCTATTTAACATTTGATCCCTAAAAGTCAGTCCTTTGCTTTGTATTTTGGGCACTTGTTCATCTTGGGGAATTTGTCATCTTCTCAGGGCATTGAAGGTCAACCAAATGCTGCAGGTTTCATTCTTCCTTTCATATGGTCTATGTCCTGGGGTTTGACTCTTAAGCAGAGCTATTTTTTTATTTTGCAGCCTAGCAGTTGTACGGTGGGGCTATGTGCAGGTGAATTCACTTGAGAACGATGGGTAAATCAGCTCCTGGGAAGATGTGCACTGCCTGGCCCCGATGCTTCAGCATGCTTGAGGTCAGCTTGGCTGTCTCTGACTGTCTAATAATAATGCAGAATAACAGAATTAAGTATTCATTGTAATTGGTGATCAGTAAGATTTGTTTTCAGCTAAGTCTGCGTGCTAGTTTCTAAAGCACTCCAGTCTGTTTCATCAATGACCTTTGTGGTTTTAGCTTAAGCTAAAAATCTAGTTTCTGCTGTTGTTATTTTCTGCCCTGTCGCTGTGAGAGGAAGGGATGATGGCTGGAGGTTTGGCAGTCAGCGAGGGCCTGGCCACCACTGCAGTTCTGTACACTCAGCCTTGGAGATGTGATCAGGAATGTGCTGTTAGTTGCCAGTTTTGTATTGCAAAGACTGAGCATGCTGCCATCACTGTGTTTGATGAGTGAGTTTTCATTGGTTTGGTCCAACTCCAAAGCAGCCTTAATTTGAAGGTGGAATTCTTTGTGGATGAGGCTGTGAAGAATATGGTGTTTGTACTCCCATCCTACGGGCAGTACGGTAGAACAACTCCTAACTGATTTGGTAATAAAGACCTAGTTTTTCTTCACTAAACCTGCCCTAGCCAAATTCATCAGCTGGTGATAGCTATCTCTGGAGTGGGAGTTCTTTATTGAGTTGATTGACAATTTGATATACTTTGTCAAGCTGTGTTGTTTAGTTTCTGTTGATCCAGAGACACCTGGGGCTCCTTTTGCTTCCTAAGGGATTAAAGTAGCAAGCACTTAGAATGAGATATTGGGAAGATGGGTGCAGGAGACTTTGTAATTTACTATGGAAAAACATAATAATGATGATGAATATTTCAGGTGGAAACGATAGCATTTCACTATATACTATGTGAAATGCTTTTATGTGGTTTTTTTCATTTCTCTTTTATTTTTTAATCCTGGATAAATTAAATGAGGCTTTTGGGGAAAGCATGAGCTGGAATTTCTATTGAGGTTGATAACCTCTGATTCTGCTCTCATTTGTCTGTCTGCTGGAACTTGTAGCAAACTAGCTATGTCCAAGTTTAATTGTGTAATAATTATCTTTCAAATCGAGCCTTTCTCACTTGGTGCTGATGTATTTGGGGGAGGGAGGGGAATGGAGAGTAAAGAGCTCCTTTCATGAATACAATTGAAATTTCATCTTGCTGATTTGAGCCTTTCCAAGATTCAAGTGAGCATTGGATCAGGTTGGAACTGAGGGGATGACTCATGACTCTGGCATAAAAACTACATTGCATTCCACATATTAGGAGTTTTCTGTTGCCCACAAGAAAGTTCAGGAAAAAAAGACAAAAAGAGAAATGGGTTTCAAATTTCCTGTGCTATTTTCAGTTGACTCCTCTTTCTGGAGATGCCTTAGCAAGTGTAGGACATCTGAAAAACTTGGAACTGCAACTTTCTTGTTGAGGCTCTGATGAACATTGCTTCTGTCATCAAGTTCTTGTGTTCATACTTTGAACTTAGCTGAGTAATGTTGGTATCAGCAGACTCTACTTAAGCCATGCCTTCCTAATTAATAATGCATTCTTAATAAAAAAAAAAAAAATCTATTTCTTCATGTATTTAATTACCTAGTGAGTGTAAGACTGAATGAAGTTAATACCGTGCAGATTTCAAGCAAAACGCTGCTTTTTAATGTGCTTCAGTATAGGCTATGCACAAGTCAATAGACATGATTTTTAAGCTTCAGTTACCTTTCATTACCCTGTGCATATTCAAATTCAGATTGATGAATGCTGAACCAAAAGCAGACATCATAGAGTTAATTGAAGTTCTTTAAATTCAGAGGCAAACTATTTTCATAGCTTTGTTTTGAGGGTGGGTTGCTTTTGATGTCTCGGGTTTTTTTGGCTAAGGCAATGGCAAACATTTATTTATCCTGCTCCCTCCCCATTTTCCACCATCGTTGTTGCCAGTGATGCCTGCAGTGCTCAGTGGTCAATGACCCTCAGCCAGGGTGAGCTGCAGGAGCCTTACAGACGGGCCTGTTCTTTCTCCCAGTGCTAGAACAAGTGCAACAGCACAGTGCCGTTTTGCTAAAAGCTAATATTTTTCCCAGCAGCTTCTTCTCCAGGCAGAATGAAATGCTTTCTTCAAGAGCAACCACATCTTTTCTCTGCCTGAAAGGTTGTGTTTGTTTGGGGTTTTTTCTCTTGCTTTAGGTGAGAGATAAAAAAAAAATGAAGAGGAAAGCCCAAGGAAATGCCAAAAGTACCACCTGGTAGTAATTTTGTGTGAGTGTCTCCATTTACACTTCAAACTTGCTCTTGGAGAACTTGGAGCTGCATTTAAAATGTATTTTGGTAGGTGGTCTGCTGCTGACTATCTGCATTTCTTCTTCCATTTCTTTTCTGTGCTTGTTTGGTATTGCTGCTGAATGTCCCCAAAGAGTAAAGTGGTGTGGAAGAGTTGAGGAAGCAGCTTTTGAAATTCTAAAGCTGATGTGTAGGTTTTGTTCCTCTTGGATTTTTAAAAGCAGGTATGTCATCCAAGTTAACTTTCTTCAGCAAGTAACAAGATTGTCGTCCTTCCACTGATGCTCTGTATTTTAACAGAGGTATTTGATGGTGCTGGAAAGGAGCAAGATGCAGAATGAGTTTGAGAGAAGTGATTTAAAGTGGGAGCACAGATGGTTGATTCCTAAAAATCAAAAAACGGATGTTTTGTTTTGTAGGAAAATGAAATCTAATCCTATTTGAGGGTCAACAGGATAAATACAAAGAACTAAATACAGATGTAGATACATATATACATATATGCGTATATATATATATATATATATGTATAACCCCGCCCCCCGAAATCTATGAAGCAGGACTGATTGGTGCCATAGCCCAGGCAGCCTGTGGATCTAATTGCCTGCCTGTATTCAGCCCTTGCCTGGATGCCAGGGGAGACGTCTCTGGATTTGTCTCCAGACAGCTTTCCAGGGATGATCCTGCTCCTTTCCTGGTGCCCCAGAGTGCTGCAAGCCCCCCATCCTGGGGCCATGGGGATGCCTGCCGGGGCCTTTAGGGTCCCCCCTAAAGGGCAGACAGGGTTTGACTGCAAGCTTCCTTGGAAGGTGGAGGCAGGTGAATATTGGCCACCTTCTTCTTTCCCGCTGCCCTCCGTGCTCTTGCAAAGCCTGCTGGGGCACTGGGGCTCTCCATTGCAGGCAGTCTGGAGCTGCCATGCAAAGCCATCTCTCAAGGAGTCCCCAGGTCTCAGGTGCAACCTCAAGAAAATGACACAGCAACGTGTAGAAAACGTGAACTTTATTCACTTGACTACTTCTAAAATCTACAATCCAACGTTACTAGAAGACTATGGGGTAAGAATCTTAAGGCTAAGAAACTTCAATGCTTCAACTGTTTAGAACTGAACACTAAGGGAAAGGTCAACTTCTTGGGGGAAACGTGGTGGGGAATCGAACAACAACAGGGGTGTGGCTAACTTGTAAGGTGGGGAACGTCGCAGTGCCTGGGCTGGGCACTGGTCACCCGTTCCCCGTAAGGTTCTGTAGCTGGAGCGCAACGCTGGAGGTCAGAGCTGTGGGGAGGTGCGGAGTCTCCTGTCACTGCCCTCTTTTGCCGCCATCTTGGTGGTTGGTTGAGGGCTGTCGCGAAGGAGCAGCCGCATCAGGTCGCGGTTGTCCATCAGCAGCTGCATCAGCTCCTTGGGACAGCCCTGTCTTCGATGGCGGCGGGGCCCCGCACGGCCCGAAGGGCTCTGGAGATTCCGCTGCAAGGCAAAGCACAGGGATCCCCATGGAAGAGGCAGAGGGGCAGAGCGGGGCCGGCACCTGTGGGGCTGCCTTTGGCCTGGGAGACAGAGACTCGGGCCCAGTTGGGCTGGGCTGGCCCGGGGAAGAGGCTGCAGCAGGCAGAGCTCTGCCGCCTCTGCTTGGTGCTGTCCATGGAGCTCAGCCCCTGGGCCGCATTCCCCAGCCAGGAGCTCAGGCCCCTTCTGCCGCAGGGCATTGGCCAAAGGGTGCCCAAGAGGCCCTCAAGGTCTGCCCCATCCCGCCTGCCTGACCCCCCACCCCCCTCCTCACCTCTCGCCAGCGTCTCTGAATTCTTTTTCCGAGCGACCATCCCATGGCCATTCCTATGATGAGCAGGTCGATGAGCAGGAATGTCCTGGCCGCCCACCGGATGCGCTCAGGGTCCGACTCGTCCAGATGACAATCCTCCAGAAGCAGAGGAGAGGCATCCGTGCTGCGCTCAGGTTTGCTCACAGGGTCGAGGGGATGAGCCAAGAGCAGCAGCACGTAAAGCTGCAGCAGCGCGGAGGAGCCGTGAGCAGCCATAGTGCTCTGCCAGCAGCACCGAGGCTCTGGGCGTCTCTCTGCGAGCAGCTGTGCCTGGGCACTGGGGCGCAGCAACAGCTGGGGACAGTTGCCAGCCAGCGTGCCGTCCCCAGAGGCTGTGATGTCACAGAAGCACAGAACGCCCTGGCTGCAGAGAGCCCTGAGAGAATGTTGAGTCCAAGCTGGGAGCCATGGCGGCAAGCATGGCCAGCAGAGCGGGGCCCGAGCGCTGCGGCCTGGCTTGCCTTGCACCCGTGCCACAATGATGACTCCAGCAGCCCCTGTCAGGCCATTGCAGTATCTGATGGCCCACGCTGGGCACAAGTTCTTCCCAATGGCCAGCGTAAACCTCCCTTGGCCCAGCTTCCAAGCCTTGTTGGCATCTGCTCTCTCTTGTCCTTGCCCACCTGGCTGGCGCTGCCGTGTTGCTCGCTGGCCTGTCTGTGGGAGAAGAGGCTGTGCCAATGAGTGCTGCTCAACTTGGAGGCCATTCAAAGGAGGATTTGATTGTGCCTGCTGTGGGAAGAAGGAATATGCGTGCACATGGCCACTTCCCATAGGTTTTACCCCAGATTTTCATGAGCAGCTGTCCTAGTGAAAGTCAAGTCTGTTTTAGTGAGTATTTGAGGGCTTCCAGAGCACAGTGCCATCTCAGGGGAATTCTGCTGGTTGAGTTCTACTGAGGCTTTGAGATGAGTTGCAAATCCTGAAAATGTTCTCCTTGCCCAGGTAGTAATTTCACAGTTTAGACTCTGGGGATATTGATTGCTCAGTGTTGAGGACCTCATGTAACTTTCAGCCCCAGAAACTTTCAACCTCCAGTGATTGTCCTTGAGACAAAACCATTTGAAATCTTTTTTTCTGTGGACAGGAATTGCTTCGGTGTTACTTCACATCATCCATTAAAAATTTGATGCCTGGAACAAATCCCGAGTGCTGTGTGATTTCCTTGGTCGTGTTCTTTGGAATGGCTTCCCCCTCATTTTGTGAAGCTGGCCCCAGAAAGGTCATAGATGGGTGAGAAGTTCTGAAAGGCCAAGTGGTGCAGATCTTTGCCTCCTGTTTCGAGGTCTGCGGTGAGCTGTGAGTCCAAGAGCTGATCTGACGTGATGGTGAAAACACAGTTGTCGTGGTTTTAAAGCAGTAACTGAAAAAATACTAGAAAACTTACTTATTTCTTGCTGTGAGATATGGATTAGAGCAAGAGCAAAACAGGCTTAAAACTTAAAAGGAATAAAGAAAGTTTATTCACAAAACTACAAGAATAAGAACACCAGAATAAACTTTCAGAAAACCCTTTTATCCCGCACTACCCAGCATTCCCTTGTTCACATGACAAGATAGAGACAAAAGACTTTGGAACTTTGGTGTTTAAAACAGTCCCAATTCTTGCTAGAGTCTCTTTATCAGTGTTTGTATAGAAACAGAAATCTTCTTCTGCTAATCTATGGAGTTTCTCACAAGAAAAATATTTCTGTTATAGTTTTCTATTTGTTTGATGCCAGCTGCCCGGAAATCTGCCATCAGTTCACTCCTCCCATTTCACATCACTCTGAGGTGTGTATGGGCCATGAGTCCTCTTCATCTGTCTCTGTGAGCTTCGCAGGAAAACAGTTTTCTCATTGCCCTCAAGGCTTCAAATCTTCACTCCACTCTGTTCCAGCGCCTCACTGTATCACAATTACTCTACTTTTTACTCAAAATCCACACTTTGAACACTCCATGCTTCCCAATATACTCTGTCATGAATTAAAGGAGTTTTTTTCAGAACATGGTTGTCCATCTCCATAGCTTTAAGAGAAAAATATTTCAGCTTATAAAGCATCTCCTTATTCTCTCTTCCCTATCTAAAACTTAAGCCTTGTTTTTGTCCTATATTTTTCTAATACTAAAAAAAAAAAAATCTGTGTTTTTCTAAAAGTGAAAAAAAAAAATAAAAAAATAAAGTAAAGAGTAGAAACAGAATAATATTTCTGAGAGGCAGGACATTTTTTAGTTTGTGTTGTCCGATGGAACAACAGTCACTTGAAGAAATTCCATATAGTAGAACATGTCACATTTGTCAATTTTAACCTGAAATTTATTAACAGGAATGTCTGTACTACGAACATGTGTTAAGTATAGGAATATATTGCATGTTTTCCTACTTGTAAGAAGTAAATTTCTGTCTTTACAAGCTAACACCATTAATTTCAGCTCTTAGTTATTCCCATTGCATATTCTTTTAAACAGACTTAATCAGACAAATTTTGTGTTATTTAGCAAGTAATGCTTGGTTATTACTACAAGTTCTTGAAGTCATAACACTTAAAATTGCAGTACATATATATTATTCTTACTATGATGATGTGAGTTGGCTGCTAGTCATTTAACTATATATAAGGTCTTACTATTTCTTAGTGCAATTACTTAAAATAAGTGTCTTGGAAATTGTTTTTATTTTTAGATTTAAAACTGTTCTTACTAAAGTTGATTTGTTAAAGATTGGACAATGTATATTTAATAATTAATGTTCCCCAGTGATATTTATTGTCAGTCAGGATTCACTTTACAGTCAATAAATAACCTAAAAAATCTGAATTTTGTAGCCAGTTTTGTCTAATTCTTAGAGCAATGCTTTGGGAAATTGGAGATATATATATATGAATATAAATATGTATATCTGCTATATACCTTTTTTATGACGGTTTTGTCCTACTACTGCAAATGTTTCTTTTTGTTTGTTTTTTCCTAACATACATAAAATTTTCTTAACCATATTTAAAGCTACCAGCTTGTTATTCTGACAAAACCCTGTGAGAATAAATTATTTTTATTAATACTCTACATGTCAAAACCTTGCAGTCAGTCAAATAACAGAAGGAGTGTTCATTGTCTCTCTCCCCCACTGATGCTGTTCTAGGAGTTGGAGTTAGAAGATTCAGACATCAAGTGAAACAGTGAAAGATGATAAGAAAACACTTGATTCTCACAAGGTATTTCCTACTAAAAGAGATTGTTTTGCAGTTTTGTTTGCTCTTGACACTATTTTGAGTAAATGTGAATTCCTAAGACATGCTCAAGGCAATTAAATATTTATGCTCCCCAAACTCAATTTTTAAGCAACATTTTCTGTTTACAAGAATCAGGTTTGCTTTGGTTTTATCTCTTTTCTTTCAGGTTACAAGACAGATTTTTTTATTATTATTTTCATTGGGGGAAAAAGATATGTATTTATAGTGTTTGTGAAGACTTTGCTCAGCTGAAAAAAGTAATAGGTAACATGAGTATAACATTGTGTTCTTCCATATTTCTATTTTTAAGTCCTATTACATGTGATATTTTCCATTTTGCCTTCTATTAGGCCTGAAATTGGAAACTATTTAAAACCTAACAAACCCCGGAGTTTATCCCTGTTCTTTGAATAGCAACAGAAGTATGGCTGTCATGGTTTGACACATCAATGAAGAACAGCCTCTGCTCTGCAGCAGGTACTCAAGTGGAACTTTTGCAAGTGGGCTCTCATCAGGAGTGAAACACTGGCTGCTGACTCTGCTGCTTTTGGTCACAGACTGCTGCCTTTATGAACCAGGTTTGTCCTTCTGCTTCTTTTGTGTTTTATATAGACTTGATTACAAATGAGGCACTTGTCCTCTTACCTGGGAGTTGCAGCAGGTCAGCAGCAGCAGGAGTTACTGGCTGCTTCCCATCAGCTGACTCCTTTTAGCCAACCCTTCCCATTTCCTGCGCCAATCCGATTTTTCCAAGCAATTAGGAAGAAAACTAAACCATAACTTTTACAAAATCACTTTAGGGAAGATGTTGCTTAATTGTTTGCTTCATTCAAATGAACACTTCTAACATTCACTTCTCTGAGTAAGAATGCCTTTTATGAGAAGCTGCTAAAAATAGGAATTTGAGAGCAGGGATGTTAAAAGTAGGGCCAGAGAGGAGCAAATTTGTCGCAGGGCAAGTTCTGTTTGCACTGAGGGAGTACTATCAATTTTGTCTCTGTCCTGTCTTTCACTGGTCCTGAAACAACAGTGCCTGCTTGAACAAACCTGCTCCTCAGGAGTGATTGGATCTGGTGCTCTGGGTGTTAGCAGCTGCAGTGCTGAACCACAGGCAGACATGAGATCTGACTGGATCACCCTTGCTAACATTTTCATGTAGAACCCATAACTCACTTGATCAGCAACACTTGCTTGAATGCTGCCTTTTGCCTTGGCTCTTCCCACTAAATAGTTCTTGAGCTGGGAAGTGGTCCTGATCTAAGAATCTGCAGTAATCTTTAATTCTGCCTTTATAACTCAGGAAACCACAGTAACCTTCATTTTAGAATGTGAACATTTTTTGGACAAACACTGAATTGTAGCTTCATTGACATGAGCTAAAGTAAGCTCTTTCAGTGGTCCTAGAGTGGTAGCTGTAAAAGGCAATCAGAGTGAAGATCCTGAATAATTTTCTTTTCCAGCCAGGTTTTAATGTATTTCCCCTGCAAATCAATTCATGTATCATAGAGCTCAATTACCTGCCCATAAAATGAGAGTTGTTGCTCAGAACTGTGGAATTAGGGTAACAAGAACTGTAATGATACACTAGATAAACACTGTTGCAATACTCTCTCAGCCCTGTTAGGGTATTTTAAATTTGCAGCAGATCTCAGTAAGGATGAGAAAATGCTGAGCTACATAAAAATGATGGAGACTGGAGGAGAAATTAGCCTTGCAGTGTTCTACAGTCCCAACATTTCCAACCACCACACCTGGTAGTGAAAATGCTGGTTTGTATTTGAAAAAAAGGAACTGCAATCAATCAAATGCACTGCCAAGTATAAATTAATTTCTGTAAGTCAAGTCCCTTAGGAACAATTCCTTAATAAAAGATCTGTTTCAAATCTCCTAAGTCTTCTAAAACCAACCCCAACAAAACACAGAAAACATAGTGTCTTTATTTGACCTGTCCTAGACTTCATTTATTTATTTACAGTCTGAAGGATGAGTCAAGTACCTGCAGTGGTGCCTTTAGCAATGCAAAACAAAATATTTTGAATATTCTTATTTAGCGTTCCAGTTTTAATGAGCTTGGAGCATAGTGAAGGAGATCAGATGTTTGCAGGTTCTGGATGAGGGTAGAAATAATTAAAAAGCATCTTAAAAGTAACATCATATTTTTGTCAGCCATCTCTTCAGGGACTACTTTAAATCCCAGAATGTTCAAGAGCCATCATCACTGTACAAACAGAAGCTCCAACTGAACGAAACCAGAAGAAGTGGATATGGCAAATTCTCTGGTCCAAGTGGTGATATTAATCTGGTGAGGCTCTGGATTCCCATTTCAGACATACTATCACAGCTTAAATATAGGAAAAAATTGGGATTTTACTTTGCTGTGGTCTCTTTTTGTTTTGCAAAATATGTGATAGTTAATATATGAGTAAAATCTTGTATAAAAACAGGTTTGTTTTTTGGTTTTTTTTCTAACAAATAGCCAAATGCATATTACCTGCCTTGCTGGAAAATAATTGAGGTCTTCCTCTAAGAAATTTTTTCTCAGAGTGCCTTTCTTTGTGATTTGTGTTCTTATCTTAGGAAGATACAGGAGTTGCTCATTTTAATGCTGTCCAGCGGACTATTCCATGCTTTCTCAGCTGTTTGGATCTGCAGTTCAGGATTGGACCAAGAAAAATGGTGATGGGATCAAATTATTTTTATTCTTAAATGAGGACAATTCCATTTTTAAACATACACATGTGCTTCCAATGCTTTCAGTAGTCAAGGATGAAATTTTGAACAGACATGAATTCCTCAGTCTTTGTTTCTTTTTCCCTGAAGGATGGAATTTGGACTTTGCCCACCAGTGCAGTCCTTGCTATGGGCAGATGTTTCTTCTGTTCTTCTTACCAGCAGTAGGAGTGGTTGGACACTGAACCTCAAAGAAGAGGGAGCTAACATCCCTTACCTGGATAAGTCCCACAGGTAAGCACCTTGGAGAAGTTCTTCAACCAAAACCAGTTCCTGTAAGGCTTTCCAGCCCTTGACAGGAAATAAGCTGATTCCTGCAGGCTGCAACATGAAGACTTCCAGACTGAAGTGAGCATCCTGCTATAAGGAAGGATTTGGGAGTAGTGAGTCATCATTTGTATGGGAAATTAATCTGTGATTTTTATTTATTGTTTTTTTTCATTTGAAGTAACATCACATCATCATAGAGAGACATTGTCTGTCATTTCTGGTGTGGATACCTGAATAACTCAGCTAGACAGGTAGCATGATAAGGTAATACAATGCAGATATTGAAAGGAATTTTTTGGATGATTTTTTTGTTAGTTCAAGCTGCAGTCCCTGATTTATTCAGGCTTTGAAGTACCATGCAAGCCTTTCCCACAGAAGAAATTCTGTTTTATGTAAATAATGCACTGTGCAGTAAACTAGAAGAAAGCAGGGAGCATAGAGCATGAAGTTAGTGTTTCATGCAGGTGTTTGAAGGCAATGTGGGATTCCAGAGCTTAGTGTTTGAATTGCAACTTGAATTTCCTTCTTTGCTGTTATTTAGACTGCTCTGAAGTAGTCATGAGAAGCAAAAATGAAAGGCAATGTTGTTTGATGGGGACTGTGGTAGGGCTTTCTTGCCAGATTTGAAATGGCTTGAATTGATTAAAATCTCCAGGTGAGGGGAAGATTGTATCCATTCCTCTCTCTTATTAAAGCAAATTTTCCAAGAGGGATGTAAAATTGCAGTTGAGGGTTGGGGTGGTTTTTTCTTTTTTCCCTTCTTTCATGTGCAACCTAACAACTCCAATTTCACAGGCCTATTTAACATTTGATCCCTAAAAGTCAGTCCTTTGCTTTGTATTTTGGGCACTTGTTCATCTTGGGGAATTTGTCATCTTCTCAGGGCATTGAAGGTCAACCAAATGCTGCAGGTTTCATTCTTCCTTTCATATGGTCTATGTCCTGGGGTTTGACTCTTAAGCAGAGCTATTTTTTTATTTTGCAGCCTAGCAGTTGTACGGTGGGGCTGTGTGCAGGTGAATTCACTTGAGAACGATGGGTAAATCAGCTCCTGGGAAGATGTGCACTGCTTGGCCCCGATGCTTCAGCATGCTTGAGGTCAGCTTGGCTGTCTCTGACTGTCTAATAATAATGCAGAATGATAGAATTAAGTATTCATTGTAATTGGTGATCAATAAGATTTGTTTTCAGCTAAATCTGCGTGCTAGTTTCTAAAGCACTCCAGTCTGTTTCATCAATGACCTTTGTGGTTTTAGCTTAAGCTAAAAATCTAGTTTCTGCTGTTGTTATTTTCTGCCCTGTCGCTGTGAGAGGAAGGGATGATGGCTGGAGGTTTGGCAGTCAGCGAGGGCCTGGCCACCACTGCAGTTCTGTACACTCAGCCTTGGAGATGTGATCAGGAATGTGCTGTTAGTTGCCAGTTTTGTATTGCAAAGACTGAGCATGCTGCCATCACTGTGTTTGATGAGTGAGTTTTCATTGGTTTGGTCCAACTCCAAAGCAGCCTTAATTTGAAGGTGGAATTCTTTGTGGATGAGGCTGTGAAGAATATGGTGTTTATACTCCCATCCTACGGGCAGTACGGTAGAACAACTCCTAACTGATTTGGTAATAAAGACCTAGTTTTTCTTCACTAAACCTGCCCTAGCCAAATTCATCAGCTGGTGATAGCTATCTCTGGAGTGGGAGTTCTTTATTGAGTTGATTGACAATTTGATATACTTTGTCAAGTATATCAAACTTATGTCAATATATGTCAAACTTCTGAAAACTCGACCAAATTCCAGAAACGCCCCATAAAATCAGCACAGTTTCCCACAAAATTCAAGAAAAAACACCACAAAATTCCCTAAATCTTCTCAAAACACAACCAAATTCTAGAAAAATATCCCACCAAATCTCCACAAATTCCCACAAAATACATGAGAAATGCCTCAAGATCCCTAAATCGCCTCAATATCCCACAAAATCACACAAAAATCACACAAAACCTCCACAAGTTTCCACAAAATCTAAGAAAAATTCCTCAAAATACTTCAAGTCTCCTCCGAGTCCCACACAATTCCATAAAAACCCCACAAAATTCCAGAGAAGTCCCACAAAACTCCCTAAATCATTTCAAAACCCTACCAATTCACAGGAATGTCCCACAAAATCTCCACCAATTCCCAGAACATCCCACAAAAATCTCACAAAAATCCCTAACACTTCTGAAAACTCGACCAAATTCTAGAAACGCCCCATAAAATCAGCAGTTTCCCACAAAATTCAAGAAAAAACACCACAAAATTCCCTAAACCTTTTCAAAATACCACAAAATTCTTGAAAAGCCCCACCAAATTCCAGAAACATCCCACAAAATGTCCTCAATACCCAACAAAATCCCAGAAAAGTCACAAAAAATTCCCTAAATCTTCTCAAAACACGGCCAAAATCCACAAAAATCCCACCGAATCTCCACAAATTCCCACAGAATACATGAAAAATCCCTGATAATTCGTCAGTTCTCTACAGAATCTCACCAAATACCAGAAAAGACCCCCAAAGTTCCACAAGCCTCCCACAAAATCTCCCTAATATCCAACAAAATTCCAGGAAAAATCTCACACAATTCCCTAAATCTTCTGAGAACTTGACCAAATTCCAGAAACGCCCCATAAAATCAGCACAGTTTCCCACAAAATTCAAGAAAAAACACCACAAAATTCCCAAAATCTTTTCAAAATACCACAAAATTCTTGAAAAGCCCCACCAAATTCCAGAAACATCCCACAAAATGTCCTCAATACCCAACAAAATCCCAGAAAAATCCCACAAAATTCCCTAAATTTTCTCAAAACATAACCAAAATTCCAGAAAAATCCCACCGAATCTCCACAAATTCCCACAGAATACGTGAAAAATCCCTGATAATTCGTCAGTTCTCTACAGAATCTCACCAAATTCCAGAAAAGTCCCTCAAAGTTCCACAAGCATCCCAAAAAATCTCCCTAATATCCAACAAAATTCCAGGAGAAATCTCACAAAATTACCTAAATCTTCTGAAAACTTGACAAAATTCCAGAAACGCCCAATAAAATCAGCACAGTTTCCCACAAAATTCAAGAAAAAACACCACAAAATTCCCTAAATCTTCTCAAAACACAACCAAATTCTAGAAAAATATCCCACCAAATCTCCACAAATTCCCACAAAATACATGAAAAATCCCTCAAGATCCCTAAATCGCCTCAATATCCCACAAAATCACACAAAAATCACACAAAACCTCCACAAGTTTACACAAAATCTAAGAAAAATTCCTCAAAATTCTTCAAGTCTCCTCAAAACCACACAAAGTTCGTGAAAAGGCCCACCAAATTCCAAAAAAATCCCACAGAATCTCCACAAATTCCCACAAAAATCTAAATCAAATTCCTCAAAATTTTTCAAGTCTCCTCAGAATCCCACACAATTCCAGAAAAAAACACACCAAATTCCAGAGAAGTCTCACAAAACTCCCTAAATCATTTCAAAACCCTACCAATTCACAGGAATGTCCCACAAAATCTCTACCAATTCCCAGAACATCCCACAAAAATCTCACAAAAATCCCTAAATCTTCTGAAAACTCGACCAAATTCCAGAAACGCCCCATAAAATCAGCACAGTTTCCCACAAAATTCAAGAAAAAACACCACAAAATTCCCTAAACCTTTTCAAAATACCACAAAATTCTTGAAAAGCCCCACCAAATTCCAGAAACATCCCACAAAATGTCCTCAATATCCAACAAAATCCCAGAAAAATCACACAAAATTCCCTAAATCTTATCAAAACACGGCCAAAATCCACAAAAATCCCACCGAATCTCCACAAATTCCCACAGAATACATGAAAAATCCCTGATAATTCGGCATTTCTCTACAGAATCTCACCAAATTCCAGAAGAGTCCCTCAAAGTTCCACAAACATCCCACAAAATCTCCCCAGTATCCAACAAAATTCCAGGAAAAATCCCACAAAATTCCCTAAATCTTCTCAAAACACGGCCAAAATCCACAAAAATCCCACAAAATCTCCACAAATTCCCACAGAATACATGAAAAATCCCTGATAATTCATCAGTTCTCTACAGAATCTCACCAAATTCCAGAAGAGTCCCTCAAAGTTCCACAAACATCCCACAAAATCTCCCCAGTATCCAACAAAATTCAAGGAAAAATCTCACAAAATTCCATAAATCTTCTCAAAACACGGCCAAAATCCTCAAAAATCCCACCGAATCTCCACAAATTCCCACAGAATACATGAAAAATCCCTGATAATTCGTCAGTTCTCTACAGAATCTCACCAAATTCCAGAAAAGTCCCTCAAAGTTCCACACACATCCTACAAAATCTCCCTAATATCCAACAAAATTCAAGAAAAATCCCACAAAATTCCATAAATCTTCTCAAAACACGACCAAATTCTAGAAAAATATCCCACCAAATCTCCACAAATTCCCACAAAATACATGATAAATCCCTCAAGATCCCTAAATCTCCTCAATATCCCACAAAATCGCACAAAAAATACACAAAACCTCCACAAGTTTCCACAAAATCTAAGAAAAATTCCTCAAAATTCTTCAAGTCTCCTCAAAACCACACAAAGTTCGTGAAATGGCCCACCAAATTCCAGAAAAATCCCACAGAATCTCCACAAATTCCCAAAAAAATCTAAATCAAATTCCTCAAAATTCTTCAAGTCTCCTCAGAATCCCACACAATTCCAGAAAAACCCCACCAAATTCCAGAGAAGTCTCACAAAACTCCCTAAATCATTTCAAAACCCTACCAATTCACAGGAATGTCCCACAAAATCTCTACCAATTCCCAGAACATCCCACAAAAATCTCACAAAAATCCCTAAATCTTCTGAAAACTCGACCAAATTCCAGAAATGCCCCATAAAATCAGCACAGTTTCCCACAAAATTCAAGAAAAAACACCACAAAATTCCCTAAACCTTTTCAAAATACCACAAAATTCTTGAAAAGCCCCACCAAATTCCAGAAACATCCCACAAAATGTCCTCAATATCCAACAAAATCCCAGAAAAATCACACAAAATTCCCTAAATCTTATCAAAACACGGCCAAAATCCACAAAAATCCCACCGAATCTCCACAAATTCCCACAGAATACATGAAAAATCCCTGATAATTCGGCATTTCTCTACAGAATCTCACCAAATTCCAGAAGAGTCCCTCAAAGTTCCACAAACATCCCACAAAATCTCCCCAGTATCCAACAAAATTCCAGGAAAAATCCCACAAAATTCCCTAAATCTTCTCAAAACACGGCCAAAATCCTCAAAAATCCCACAAAATCTCCACAAATTCCCACAGAATACATGAAAAATCCCTGATAATTTGTCAGTTCTCTACAGAATCTCACCAAATTCCAGAAAAGTCCCTCAAAGTTCCACACACATCCCACAAAATCTCCTCAATATCCAAAAAAATTCAAGAAAAATCCCACAAAATTCCCTAAATCTTCTCAAAACACGACCAAATTCTAGAAAAATATCCCACAGAATCTCCACAAATTCCCACAAAATACATGATAAATCCCTCAAGATCCCTAAATCTCCTCAATATCCCACAAAATCGCACAAAAAATACACAAAACCTCCACAAGTTTCCACAAAATCTAAGAAAAATTCCTCAAAATTCTTCAAGTCTCCTCAAAACCACACAAAGTTCGTGAAATGGCCCACCAAATTCCAGAAAAATCCCACAGAATCTCCACAAATTACCAAAAAAATCTAAATCAAATTCCTCAAAATTCTTCAAGTCTCCTCAGAATCCCACACAATTCCAGAAAAACCCCACAAAATTCCAGAGAAGTCCCACAAAACTCCCTAAATCATTTCAAAACCCTACCAATTCACAGGAATGTCCCACAAAATCTCTACCAATTCCCAGAACATCCCACAAAAATCTCACAAAAATCCCTAACACTTCTGAAAACTTGACCAAATTCCAGAAACGCCCCATAAAATCAGCACAGTTTCCCACAAAATTCAAGAAAAAACACCACAAAATTCCCAAAATCTTTTCAAAATACCACAAAATTCTTGAAAAGCCCCACCAAATTCCAGAAACATCCCACAAAATGTCCTCAATACCCAACAAAATCCCAGAAAAATCCCACAATATTCTCTAAATTTTCTCAAAACACAACCAAAATTCCAGAAAAATCCCACCGAATCTCCACAAATTCCCACAGAATACATGAAAAATCCCTGATAATTTGTCAGTTCTCTACAGAATCTCACCAAATTCCAGAAAAGTCCCTCAAAGTTCCACAAACATCCCACAAAATCTCCTCAATATCCCACAAAATTCAAGAAAAATCCCACAAAATTCTCTAAATCTTCTCAAAACACGACCAAATTCTAGAAAAATATCCCACCAAATCTCCACAAATTTCCACAAAATGCATGATAAATCCCTCAAGATCCCTAAATCGCCTCAATATCCCACAAAATCACACAAAAATCACCCAAAACCACCACAAGTTTCCACAAAAATCTAAGAAAAATTCCTCAAAATTCTTCAAGTCTCCTCAAAACCACACAAAGTTCGTGAAAAGGCCCACCAAATTCCAAAAAAATCCCACAGAATCTCCACAAATTCCCAAAAAAATCTAAATCAAATTCCTCAGAATTCTTCAAGTCTCCTCAGAATCCCACACAATTCCAGAAAAAACACACCAAATTCCAGAGAAGTCCCACAAAACTCCCTAAATCATTTCAAAACCCTACCAATTCACAGGAATGTCCCACAAAATCTCTACCAATTCCCAGAACATCCCACAAAAATCTCACAAAAATCCCTAACACTTCTGAAAACTTGACCAAATTCCAGAAACGCCCCATAAAATCAGCACAGTTTCCCACAAAATTCAAGAAAAAACACCACAAAATTCCCAAAATCTTTTCAAAATACCACAAAATTCTTGAAAAGCCCCACCAAATTCCAGAAACATCCCACAAAATGTCCTCAATACCCAACAAAATCCCAGAAAAATCCCACAAAATTCCCTAAATTTTCTCAAAACACAACCAAAATTCCAGAAAAATCCCACCGAATCTCCACAAATTCCCACAGAATACATGAAAAATCCCTGATAATTCGTCAGTTCTCTACAGAATCTCACCAAATTCCAGAAAAGTCCCTCAAAGTTCCACAAACATCCCACAAAATCTCCTCAATATCCAAAAAAATTCAGAAAAAACCCACAATATTCTCTAAATCTTCTCAAAACACGGCCAAAATCCTCAAAAATCCCACCGAATCTCCACAAATTCCCACAGAATACATGAAAAATCCCTGATAATTCGTCAGTTCTCTACAGAATCTCACCAAATTCCAGAAAGTCCCTCAAAGTTCCACAAACATCCCACAAAATCTCCCCAGTATCCAACAAAATTCCAGGAAAAATCCCACAAAATTCCCTAAATCTTCTCAAAACACGGCCAAAATCCACAAAAATCCCACAAAATCTCCACAAATTCCCACAGAATACATGAAAAATCCCTGATAATTCGTCAGTTCTCTACAGAATCTCACCAAATTCCAGAAAAGTCCCTCAAAGTTCCACAAACATCCCACAAAATCTCCCCAGTATCCAACAAAATTCAAGGAAAAATCTCACAAAATTCCATAAATCTTCTCAAAACACGGCCAAAATCCTCAAAAATCCCACCGAATCTCCACAAATTCCCACAGAATACATGAGAAATCCCTGATAATTCGTCAGTTCTCCACAGAATCTCACCAAATTCCAGAAGAGTCCCTCAAAGTTCCACACACATCCCACAAAATCTCCCTAATATCCAACAAAATTCAAGAAAAATCCCACAAAATTCCCTAAATCTTCTCAAAACACGACCAAATTCTAGAAAAATATCCCACCAAATCTCCACAAATTATCACAAAATACATGATAAATCCCTCAAGATCCCGAAATCGCCTCAATATCCCACAAAATCGCACAAAAAATACACAGAACCTCCACAAGTTTCCACAAAATCTAAGAAAAATTCCTCAAAATTCTTCAAGTCTCCTCAAAACCACACAAAGTTCGTGAAAAGGCCCACCAAATTCCAGAAAAATCCCACAGAATCTCCACAAATTCCCAAAAAAATCTAAATCAAATTCCTCAAAATTCTTCAAGTCTCCTCAGAATCCCACACAATTCCAGAAAAAACACACCAAATTCCAGAGAAGTCCCACAAAACTCCCTAAATCATTTCAAAACCCTACCAATTCACAGGAATGTCCCACAAAATCTCTACCAATTCCCAGAACATCCCACAAAAATCTCACAAAAATCCCTAAATCTTCTGAAAACTCGACCAAATTCCAGAAACGCCCCATAAAATCAGCACAGTTTCCCACAAAATTCAAGAAAAAACACCACAAAATACCCTAAACCTTTTCAAAATACCACAAAATTCTTGAAAAGCCCCACCAAATTCCAGAAACATCCCACAAAATGTCCTCAATATCCAACAAAATCCCAGAAAATCACACAAAATTCTCTAAATCTTCTCAAAACACGGCCAAAATCCACAAAAATCCCACCGAATCTCCACAAATTCCCACAGAATACATGAAAAATTCCTGATAATTCGTCAGTTCTCTACAGAATCTCACCAAATTCCAGAAGAGTCCCTCAAAGTTCCACAAACATCCCACAAAATCTCCCCAGTATCCAACAAAATTCCAGGAAAAATCCCACAAAATTCCCTAAATCTTCTCAAAACACGGCCAAAATCCACAAAAATCCCACAAAATCTCCACAAAATCCCACAGAATACATGAAAAATCCCTGATAATTCGTCAGTTCTCTACAGAATCTCACCAAATTCCAGAAAAGTCCCTCAAAGTTCCACAAACATCCCACAAAATCTCCCCAGTATCCAACAAAATTCAAGGAAAAATCTCACAAAATTCTCTAAATCTTCTCAAAACACGGCCAAAATCCTCAAAAATCCCACCGAATCTCCACAAATTCCCACAGAATACATGAAAAATCCCTGATAATTTGTCAGTTCTCTACAGAATCTCACCAAATTCCAGAAAAGTCCCTCAAAGTTCCACACACATCCCACAAAATCTCCCTAATATCCAACAAAATTCAAGAAAAATCCCACAAAATTCCCTAAATCTTCTCAAAACACGACCAAATTCTAGAAAAATATCCCACCAAATCTCCACAAATTCCCACAAAATACATGATAAATCCCTCAAGATCCCTAAATCGCCTCAATATCCCACAAAATCGCACAAAAAATACACAAAACCTCCACAAGTTTCCACAAAATCTAAGAAAAATTCCTCAAAAGTCTTCAAGTCTCCTCAAAACCACACAAAGTTCGTGAAATGGCCCACCAAATTCCAGAAAAATCTTACAGAATCTCCACAAATTCCCAAAAAAATCTAAATCAAATTCCTCAAAATTCTTCAAGTCTCCTCAGAATCCCACACAATTCCAGAAAAACCCCACCAAATTCCAGAGAAGTCTCACAAAACTCCCTAAATCATTTCAAAACCCTACCAATTCACAGGAATGTCCCACAAAATCTCCACCAATTCCCAGAACATCCCACAAAAATCTCACAAAAATCCCTAAATCTTCTGAAAACTCGACCAAATTCCAGAAACGCCCCATAAAATCAGCACAGTTTCCCACAAAATTCAAGAAAAAACACCACAAAATTCCCTAAACCTTTTCAAAATACCACAAAATTCTTGAAAAGCCCCACCAAATTCCAGAAACATCCCACAAAATGTCCTCAATATCCAACAAAATCCCAGAAAAATCACACAAAATTCCCTAAATCTTCTCAAAACACGGCCAAAATCCACAAAAGTCCCACCGAATCTCCACAAATTCCCACAGAATACATGAAAAATCCCTGATAATTCGTCAGTTCTCTACAGAATCTCACCAAATTCCAGAAGAGTCCCTCAAAGTTCCACAAACATCCCACAAAATCTCCCTAATATCCAACAAAATTCCAGGAAAAATCTCACACAATTCCCTAAATCTTCTGAGAACTTGACCAAATTCCAGAAACGCCCCATAAAATCAGCACAGTTTCCCACAAAATTCAAGAAAAAACACCACAAAATTCCCTAAATCTTCTCAAAACACGACCAAATTCTAGAAAAATCCCCCCAAATCTCCACAAATTCCCACAGAATACATGAAAAATCCCTGATAATTCGTCAGTTCTCTACAGAATCTCACCCAATTCCAGAAAAGTCCCTCAAAGTTCCACAAACAATCCACAAAAATCTCACAAAAATCCCTAACACTTGTGAAAACTCGACCAAATTCCAGAAACGCCCCATAAAATCAGCACAGTTTCCCACAAAATTCAAGAAAAAACACCACAAAATTCCCAAAATCTTATCAAAATACCACAAAATTCTTGAAAAGCCCCACCAAATTCCAGAAACATCCCACAAAATCTCCTCAATACCCAACAAAATCCCAGAAAAATCCCACAAAATTCCCTAAATCTTCTCAAAACATAACCAAAATTCCAGAAAAATCCCACCGAATCTCCACAAATTCCCACAGAATACATGAAAAATCCCTGATAATTTGTCAGTTCTCTACAGAATCTCACCAAATTCCAGAAAAGTCCCTCAAAGTTCCACACACATCCCACAAAATCTCCCTAATATCCAACAAAATTCAAGAAAAATCCCACAAAATTCCCTAAATCTTCTCAAAACACGACCAAATTCTAGAAAAATATCCCACCAAATCTCCACAAATTCCCACAAAATACATGATAAATCCCTCAAGATCCCTAAATCGCCTCAATATCTTACAAAATCGCAGAAAAAATACACAAAACCTCCTCAAGTTTTCACAAAATCTAAGTAAAATTCCTCAAAATTCTTCAAGTCTCCTCAAAACCACACAAAGTTCGTGAAAAGGCCCACCAAATTCCAGAAAAATCCCACAGAATCTCCACAAATTCCCAAAAAAATCAAAATCAAATACCTCAAAATTCTTCAAGTCTCCTCAGAATCCCACACAATTCCAGAAAAACCCCACCAAATTCCAGAGAAGTCCCACAAAACTCCCTAAATCATTTCAAAACCCTACCAATTCACAGGAATGTCCCACAAAATCTCCACCAATTCCCAGAACATCCCACAAAAATCTCACAAAAATCCCTAACACTTCTGAAAACTCGACCAAATTCTAGAAACGCCCCATAAAATCAGCAGTTTCCCACAAAATTCAAGAAAAAACACCACAAAATTCCCTAAACCTTTTCAAAATACCAAAAAATTCTTGAAAAGCCCCACCAAATTCCAGAAACATCCCACAAAATGTCCTCAATACCCAACAAAATCCCAGAAAAATCACACAAAATTCCCTAAATTTTCTCAAAACATAACCAAAATTCCAGAAAAATCCCACCGAATCTCCACAAATTCCCACAGAATACGTGAAAAATCCCTGATAATTCGTCAGTTCTCTACAGAATCTCACCAAATTCCAGAAAAGTCCCTCAAAGTTCCACAAACATCCCACAAAATCTCCTCAATATCCAACAAAATTCAAGAAAAGTCCCACAAAATTCCCTAAATCTTCTCAAAACACGACCAAATTCTAGAAAAATATCCCACCAAATCTCCACAAATTTCCACAAAATGCATGAAAAATCCCTCAAGATCCCTAAATCGCCTCAATATCCCACAAAATCACACAAAAATCACCCAAAACCACCACAAGTTTCCACAAAAATCTAAGAAAAATTCCTCAAAATTCTTCAAGTCTCCTCAAAACCACACAAAGTTCGTGAAAAGGCCCACCAAATTCCAAAAAAATCCCACAGAATCTCCACAAATTCCCACAAAAATCTAAATCAAATTCCTCAGAATTCTTCAAGTCTCCTCAGAATCCCACACAATTCCAGAAAAACCCCACCAAATTCCAGAGAAGTCTCACAAAACTCCCTAAATCATTTCAAAACCCTACCAATTCACAGGAATGTCCCACAAAATCTCCACCAATTCCCAGAACATCCCACAAAAATCTCACAAAAATCCCTAAATCTTCTGAAAACTCGACCAAATTCCAGAAACGCCCCATAAAATCAGCACAGTTTCCCACAAAATTCAAGAAAAAACACCACAAAATTCCCTAAACCTTTTCAAAATACCACAAAATTCTTGAAAAGCCCCACCAAATTCCCGAAACATCCCACAAAATGTCCTCAATATCCAACAAAATCCCAGAAAAATCACACAAAATTCCCTAAATCTTCTCAAAACACGGCCAAAATCCACAAAAATCCCACCGAATCTCCACAAATTCCCACAGAATACATGAAAAATCCCTGATAATTCGTCAGTTCTCTACAGAATCTCACCAAATTCCAGAAGAGTCCCTCAAAGTTCCACAAACATCCCACAAAATCTCCCTAATATCCAACAAAATTCCAGGAAAAATCTCACACAATTCCCTAAATCTTCTGAGAACTTGACCAAATTCCAGAAACGCCCCATAAAATCAGCACAGTTTCCCACAAAATTCAAGAAAAAACACCACAAAATTCCCTAAATCTTCTCAAAACACGACCAAATTCCAGAAAAATCCCACCGAATCTCCACAAATTCCCACAGAATACATGAAAAATCCCTGATAATTCGTCAGTTCTCTACAGAATCTCACCAAATTCCAGAAAAGTCCCTCAAAGTTCCACAAACAATCCACAAAAATCTCACAAAAATCCCTAACACTTGTGAAAACTCGACCAAATTCCAGAAACGCCCCATAAAATCAGCACAGTTTCCCACAAAATTCAAGAAAAAACACCACAAAATTCCCAAAATCTTATCAAAATACCACAAAATTCTTGAAAAGCCCCACCAAATTCCAGAAACATCCCACAAAATCTCCTCAATACCCAACAAAATCCCAGAAAAATCCCACAAAATTCCCTAAATCTTCTCAAAACATAACCAAAATTCCAGAAAAATCCCACCGAATCTCCACAAATTCCCACAGAATACATGAAAAATCCCTGATAATTTGTCAGTTCTCTACAGAATCTCACCAAATTCCAGAAAAGTCCCTCAAAGTTCCACACACATCCCACAAAATCTCCCTAATATCCAACAAAATTCAAGAAAAATCCCACAAAATTCCCTAAATCTTCTCAAAACACGACCAAATTCTAGAAAAATATCCCACCAAATCTCCACAAATTCCCACAAAATACATGATAAATCTCTCAAGATCCCTAAATCGCCTCAATATCTTACAAAATCGCACAAAAAATACACAAAACCTCCTCAAGTTTTCACAAAATCTAAGTAAAATTCCTCAAAATTCTTCAAGTCTCCTCAAAACCACACAAAGTTCGTGAAAAGGCCCACCAAATTCCAGAAAAATCCCACAGAATCTCCACAAATTCCCAAAAAAATCTAAATCAAATACCTCAAAATTCTTCAAGTCTCCTCAGAATCCCACACAATTCCAGAAAAACCCCACCAAATTCCAGAGAAGTCCCACAAAACTCCCTAAATCATTTCAAAACCCTACCAATTCACAGGAATGTCCCACAAAATCTCCACCAATTCCCAGAACATCCCACAAAAATCTCACAAAAAATCCCTAACACTTCTGAAAACTCGACCAAATTCTAGAAACGCCCCATAAAATCAGCAGTTTCCCACAAAATTCAAGAAAAAACACCACAAAATTCCCTAAACCTTTTCAAAATACCAAAAAATTCTTGAAAAGCCCCACCAAATTCCAGAAACATCCCACAAAATGTCCTCAATACCCAACAAAATCCCAGAAAAATCACACAAAATTCCCTAAATTTTCTCAAAACATAACCAAAATTCCAGAAAAATCCCACCGAATCTCCACAAATTCCCACAGAATACGTGAAAAATCCCTGATAATTCGTCAGTTCTCTACAGAATCTCACCAAATTCCAGAAAAGTCCCTCAAAGTTCCACAAACATCCCACAAAATCTCCTCAATATCCAACAAAATTCTTGAAAAGTCCCACAAAATTCTCTAAATCTTCTCAAAACACGACCAAATTCTAGAAAAATATCCCACCAAATCTCCACAAATTTCCACAAAATGCATGAAAAATCCCTCAAGATCCCTAAATCGCCTCAATATCCCACAAAATCACACAAAAATCACCCAAAACCACCACAAGTTTCCACAAAAATCTAAGAAAAATTCCTCAAAATTCTTCAAGTCTCCTCAAAACCACACAAAGTTCGTGAAAAGGCCCACCAAATTCCAAAAAAATCCCACAGAATCTCCACAAATTCCCACAAAAATCTAAATCAAATTCCTCAGAATTCTTCAAGTCTCCTCAGAATCCCACACAATTCCAGAAAAACCCCACCAAATTCCAGAGAAGTCTCACAAAACTCCCTAAATCATTTCAAAACCCTACCAATTCACAGGAATGTCCCACAAAATCTCCACCAATTCCCAGAACATCCCACAAAAATCTCACAAAAATCCCTAAATCTTCTGAAAACTCGACCAAATTCCAGAAACGCCCCATAAAATCAGCACAGTTTCCCACAAAATTCAAGAAAAAACACCACAAAATTCCCTAAACCTTTTAAAAATACGACCAAATTCTTGAAAAGCCCCACCAAATTCCAGAAACATCCCACAAAATGTCCTCAATATCCAACAAAATCCCAGAAAAATCACACAAAATTCCCTAAATCTTCTCAAAACACGGCCAAAATCCACAAAAATCCCACCGAATCTCCACAAATTCCCACAGAATACATGAAAAATCCCTGATAATTCGTCAGTTCTCTACAGAATCTCACCAAATTCCAGAAGAGTCCCTCAAAGTTCCACAAACATCCCACAAAATCTCCCCAGTATCCAACAAAATTCTAGGAAAAATCCCACAAAATTCCCTAAATCTTCTCAAAACACGACCAAATTCTAGAAAAATATCCCACCGAATCTCCAGAAATTCCCACAGAATACATGAAAAATCCCTGATAATTCGTCAGTTCTCTACAGAATCTCACCAAATACCAGAAAAGTCCCCCAAAGTTCCACAAGCCTCCCACAAAATCTCCCTAATATCCAACAAAATTCCAGGAAAAATCTCACACAATTCCCTAAATCTTCTGAGAACTTGACCAAATTCCAGAAACGCCCCATAAAATCAGCACAGTTTCCCACAAAATTCAAGAAAAAACACCACAAAATTCCCTAAATCTTCTCAAAACACGACCAAATTCCAGAAAAATCCCACAGAATCTCCACAAATTCCCACAGAATACATGAAAAATCCCTGATAATTCGTCAGTTCTCTACAGAATCTCACCAAATTCCAGAAAAGTCCCACACAGTTCCACAAACAATCCACAAAAATCTCACAAAAATCCCTAACACTTCTGAAAACTCGACCAAATTCCAGAAACGCCCCATAAAATCAGCACAGTTTCCCACAAAATTCAAGAAAAAACACCACAAAATTCCTAAAATCTTTTCAAAATACCACAAAATTCTTGAAAAGCCCCACCAAATTCCAGAAACATCCCACAAAATCTCCTCAATACCCAACAAAATCCCAGAAAAATCCCACAAAATTCCCTAAATTTTCTCAAAACATAACCAAAATTCCAGAAAAATCCCACCGAATCTCCACAAATTCCCACAGAATACATGAAAAATCCCTGATAATTCGTCAGTTCTCTACAGAATCTCACCAAATTCCAGAAAAGTCCCTCAAAGTTCCACAAACATCCCACAAAATCTCCTCAATATTCAACAAAATTCAAGAAAAATCCCAAAATATGCTCTAAATCTTCTCAAAACACGGCCAAAATCCTCAAAAATCCCACCAAATCTCCACAAATTCCCACAAAATACATGAGAAATGCCTCAAGATCCCTAAATCGCCTCAATATCCCACAAAATCACACAAAAATCCCACAAAACCTCCACAAGTTTCCACAAAATCTAAGAAAAATTCCTCAAAATTTTTCAAGTCTCCTCAGAATCCCACACAATTCCAGAAAAAACCCACAAAATTCCAGAGAAGTCCCACAAAACTCCCTAAATCATTTCAAAACCCTACCAATTCACAGGAATGTCCCACAAAATCTCCACCAATTCCCAGAACATCCCACAAAAATCTCACAAAAATCCCTAAATCTTCTGAAAACTCGACCAAATTCCAGAAACGCCCCATAAAATCAGCACAGTTTCCCACAAAATTCAAGAAAAAACACCAGAAAATTCCCTAAATCTTTTCAAAATACCACAAAATTCTTGAAAAGCCCCACCAAATTCCAGAAACATCCCACAAAATGTCCTCAATATCCAACAAAATCCCAGAAAAATCACACAAAATTCCCTAAATTTTCTCAAAACATAACCAAAATTCCAGAAAAATCCCACCAAATCTCCACAAATTCCCACAGAATACGTGAAAAATCCCTGATAATTCGTCAGTTCTCTACAGAATCTCACCAAATTCCAGAAAAGTCCCTCAAAGTTCCACAAACATCCCACAAAATCTCCCCAGTATCCAACAAAATTCCAGGAAAAATCCCACAAAATTCCCTAAATCTTCTCAAAACTCTACCAAATTCCAAAAAAACCCCACAGAATATCCACAAATTCCCACAGAATACATGAAAAATCCCTGATAATTCGTCAGTTCTCTACAGAATCTCACCAAATTCCAGAAAAGTCCCTCAAAGTTCCACAAACATCCCACAAAATCTCCTCAATATCCAACAAAATTCAAGAAAAATCCCAAAATATGCTCTAAATCTTCTCAAAACACGGCCAAAATCCTCAAAAATCCCACCGAATCTCCACAAATTCCCACAGAATACGTGAGAAATGCCTCAAGATCCCTAAATCGCCTCAATATCCCACAAAATCACACAAAAATCACCCAAAACCTCCACAAGTTTCCACAAAATCTAAGAAAAATTCCTCAAAATTCTTCAAGTCTCCTCAGAATCCCACACAATTCCAGAAAAAACACACAAAATTCCAGAGAAGTCCCACAAAACTCCCTAAATCATTTCAAAACCCTACCAATTCACAGGAATGTCCCACAAAATCTCCACCAATTCCCAGAACATCCCACAGAAATCCCACAAAAATCCCTAAATCTTCTGAAAACTCGACCAAATTCCAGAAATGCCCCATAAAATCAGCACAGTTTCTCACAAAATTCAAGAAAAAACACCACAAAATTCCCTAAATCTTTTCAAAATACCACAAAATTCTTGAAAAGCCCCACCAAATTCCCGAAACATCCCACAAAATGTCCTCAATATCCAACAAAATCCCAGAAAAATCACACAAAATTCCCTAAATTTTCTCAAAACATAACCAAAATTCCAGAAAAATCCCACCAAATCTCCACAAATTCCCACAGAATACGTGAAAAATCCCTGATAATTCGTCAGTTCTCTACAGAATCTCACCAAATTCCAGAAAAGTCCCTCAAAGTTCCACAAACATCCCACAAAATCTCCTCAATATCCAACAAAATTCCAGGAAAAATCCCACAAAATTCCCTAAATCTTCTCAAAACACGGCCAAAATGCACAAAAATCCCACCAAATCTCCACAAATTCCCACAGAATACATGAAAAATCCCTGATAATTCGTCAGTTCTCTACAGAATCTCACCAAATACCAGAAAAGTCCCCCAAAGTTCCACAAGCATCCCACAAAATCTCCCTAATATCCAACAAAATTCCAGGAAAAATCTCACACAATTCCCTAAATCTTCTGAACACTTGACCAAATTCCAGAAGCGCCCCACAAAATCAGCACAGTTTCCCACAATATTCAAGAAAAAACACCACAAAATTCCCAAAATCTTTTCAAAATACCACAAAATTCTTGAAAAGCCCCACCAAATTCCAGAAACATCCCGCAAAATCTCCTCAATACCCAACAAAATCCCAGAAAAATCCCACAAAATTCTCTAAATCTTCTCAAAACACGGCCAAAATCCTCAAAAATCCCACTGAATCTCCACAAATTCCCACAGAATACGTGAAAAATCCCTGATAATTCGTCAGTTCTCTACAGAATCTCACCAAATTCCAGAGAAGTCCCTCAAAGTTCCACAAACATCCCACAAAATGTCCTCAATATCCAACAAAATCCCAGAAAAATCACACAAAATTCCCTAAATCTTCTCAAAACACGGCCAAAATCCTCAAAAATCCCACCGAATCTCCACAAATTCCCACAGAATACATGAAAAATCCCTGATAATTTGTCAGTTCTCTACAGAATCTCACCAAATTCCAGAAAAGTCCCTCAAAGTTCCACAAACATCCCACAAAATCTCCCCAGTATCCAACAAAATTCCAGGAAAAATCCCACAAAATTCCCTAAATCTTCCCAAAACACGACCAAATTCTAGAAAAATATCCCACCAAATCTCCACAAATTCCCACAAAATACATGAGAAATCCCTCAAGATCCCTAAATCTCCTCAATATCACACAAAATCACACAAAAATCACCCAAAACCTCCACAAGTTTCCACAAAATCTAAGAAAAATTCCTCAAAATTCTTCAAGTCTCCTCAGAATCCCACACAATTCCAGAAAAAACACACAAAATTCCAGACAAGTCCCACAAAACTCCCTAAATCATTTCAAAACCCTACCAATTCACAGGAATGTCCCACAAAATCTCCACCAATTCCCAGAACATCCCACAAAAATCTCACAAAAATCCCTAACACTTCTGAAAACTCGACCAAATTCCAGAAACGCCCCATAAAATCAGCACAGTTTCCCACAAAATTCAAGAAAAAACACCACAAAATTCCCTAAACCTTTTCAAAATACCACAAAATCCTTGAAAAGCTCCACCAAATTCCAGAAACATCCCACAAAATGTCCTCAATACCCAACAAAATCCCAGAAAAATCACACAAAATTCCCTAAATCTGCTCAAAACACGGCCAAAATCCACAAAAATCCCACCAAATCTCCAGAAATTCCCACAGAATACATGAAAAATCCCTGATAATTCGTCAGTTCTCTATAGAATCTCACCAAATTCCAGAAAAGTCCCTCAAAGTTCCACAAACATCCCACAAAATCTCCCCAGTATCCAACAAAATTCCAGGAAAAATCCCACAAAATTCCCTAAATCTTCTCAAAACACGGCCAAAATCCACAAAAATCCCACCACATCTCCACAAATTCCCACAGAATACATGAAAATACCCCTGATAATTCGTCAGTTCTCTACAGAATCTCACCAAATTCCAGAAGAGTCCCTCAAAGTTCCACAAACATCCCACAAAATCTCCCCAGTATCCAACAAAATTCCAGGAAAAATCTCACAAAATTCCCTAAATCTTCTCAAAACACGACTAAATTCTAGAAAAATATCCCACCAAATCTCCACAAATTCCCACAAAATACATGAAAAATCCCTCAAGATCCCTAAATCGCCTCAATATCCCACAAAATCCCACAAAAATCACACAAAACCTCCACAAGTTTCCACAAAATCTAAGAAAAATTCCTCAAAATTCTTCAAGTCTCCTCAGAATCCCACACAATTCCAGAAAAAACACACAAAATTCCAGACAAGTCCCACAAAACTCCCTAAATCATTTCAAAACCCTACCAATTCACAGGAATGTCCCACAAAATCTCCACCAATTCCCAGAACATCCCATAAAAATCCCTAACACTTCTGAAAACTTGCCCAAATTCCAGAAACGCCCCATAAAATCAGCACAGTTTCCCACAAAATTCAAGAAAAAACACCACAAAATTCCCTAAATCTTTTCAAAATACCACAAAATTCTAGAAAAATATCCCACCAAATCTCCACAAATTCCCACAAAATACATGAGAAATCCCTCAAGATCCCTAAATCGCCTCAATATCCCACAAAATCACACAAAAATCCCACAAAACCTCCACAAGTTTCCACAAAATCTAAGAAAAATTCCTCAAAATTCTTCAAGTCTCCTCAGAAGGTTCTGGATGAGGGTAGAAATAATTAAAAAGCATCTTAAAAGTAACATCATATTTTTGTCAGCCATCTCTTCAGGGACTACTTTAAATCCCAGAATGTTCAAGAGCCATCATCACTGTACAAACAGAAGCTCCAACTGAACGAAACCAGAAGAAGTGGATATGGCAAATTCTCTGGTCCAAGTGGTGATATTAATCTGGTGAGGCTCTGGATTCCCATTTCAGACATACTATCACAGCTTAAATATAGGAAAAAATTGGGATTTTACTTTGCTGTGGTCTCTTTTTGTTTTGCAAAATATGTGATAGTTAATATATGAGTAAAATCTTGTATAAAAACAGGTTTGTTTTTTGGTTTTTTTTCTAACAAATAGCCAAATGCATATTACCTGCCTTGCTGGAAAATAATTGAGGTCTTCCTCTAAGAAATTTTTTCTCAGAGTGCCTTTCTTTGTGATTTGTGCTCTTATCTTAGGAAGATACAGGTGTTGCTCATTTTAATGCTGTCCAGCAGACTATTCCATGCTTTCTCAGCTGTTTGGATCTGCAGTTCAGGATTGGACCAAGAAAAATGGTGATGGGATCAAATTATTTTTATTCTTAAATGAGGACAATTCCATTTTTAAACATACACATGTGCTTCCAATGCTTTCAGTAGTCAAGGATGAAATTTTGAACAGACATGAATTCCTCAGTCTTTGTTTCTTTTTCCCTGAAGGATGGAATTTGGACTTTGCCCACCAGTGCAGTCCTTGCTATGGGCAGATGTTTCTTCTGTTCTTCTTACCAGCAGTAGGAGTGGTTGGACACTGAACCTCAAAGAAGAGGGAGCTAACATCCCTTACCTGGATAAGTCCCACAGGTAAGCACCTTGGAGAAGTTCTTCAACCAAAACCAGTTCCTGTAAGGCTTTCCAGCCCTTGACAGGAAATAAGCTGATTCCTGCAGGCTGCAACATGAAGACTTCCAGACTGAAGTGAGCATCCTGCTATAAGGAAGGATTTGGGAGTAGTGAGTCATCATTTGTATGGGAAATTAATCTGTGATTTTTATTTATTGTTTTTTTTCATTTGAAGTAACATCACATCATCATAGAGAGACATTGTCTGTCATTTCTGGTGTGGATACCTGAATAACTCAGCTAGACAGGTAGCATGATAAGGTAATACAATGCAGATATTGAAAGGAATTTTTTGGATGATTTTTTTGTTAGTTCAAGCTGCAGTCCCTGATTTATTCAGGCTTTGAAGTACCATGCAAGCCTTTCCCACAGAAGAAATTCTGTTTTATGTAAATAATGCACTGTGCAGTAAACTAGAAGAAAGCAGGGAGCATAGAGCATGAAGTTAGTGTTTCATGCAGGTGTTTGAAGGCAATGTGGGATTCCAGAGCTTAGTGTTTGAATTGCAACTTGAATTTCCTTCTTTGCTGTTATTTAGACTGCTCTGAAGTAGTCATGAGAAGCAAAAATGAAAGGCAATGTTGTTTGATGGGGACTGTGGTAGGGCTTTCTTGCCAGATTTGAAATGGCTTGAATTGATTAAAATCTCCAGGTGAGGGGAAGATTGTATCCATTCCTCTCTCTTATTAAAGCAAATTTTCCAAGAGGGATGTAAAATTGCAGTTGAGGGTTGGGGTGGTTTTTTCTTTTTTCCCTTCTTTCATGTGCAACCTAACAACTCCAATTTCACAGGCCTATTTAACATTTGATCCCTAAAAGTCAGTCCTTTGCTTTGTATTTTGGGCACTTGTTCATCTTGGGGAATTTGTCATCTTCTCAGGGCATTGAAGGTCAACCAAATGCTGCAGGTTTCATTCTTCCTTTCATATGGTCTATGTCCTGGGGTTTGACTCTTAAGCAGAGCTATTTTTTTATTTTGCAGCCTAGCAGTTGTACGGTGGGGCTGTGTGCAGGTGAATTCACTTGAGAACGATGGGTAAATCAGCTCCTGGGAAGATGTGCACTGCTTGGCCCCGATGCTTCAGCATGCTTGAGGTCAGCTTGGCTGTCTCTGACTGTCTAATAATAATGCAGAATGATAGAATTAAGTATTCATTGTAATTGGTGATCAATAAGATTTGTTTTCAGCTAAATCTGCGTGCTAGTTTCTAAAGCACTCCAGTCTGTTTCATCAATGACCTTTGTGGTTTTAGCTTAAGCTAAAAATCTAGTTTCTGCTGTTGTTATTTTCTGCCCTGTCGCTGTGAGAGGAAGGGATGATGGCTGGAGGTTTGGCAGTCAGCGAGGGCCTGGCCACCACTGCAGTTCTGTACACTCAGCCTTGGAGATGTGATCAGGAATGTGCTGTTAGTTGCCAGTTTTGTATTGCAAAGACTGAGCATGCTGCCATCACTGTGTTTGATGAGTGAGTTTTCATTGGTTTGGTCCAACTCCAAAGCAGCCTTAATTTGAAGGTGGAATTCTTTGTGGATGAGGCTGTGAAGAATATGGTGTTTATACTCCCATCCTACGGGCAGTACGGTAGAACAACTCCTAACTGATTTGGTAATAAAGACCTAGTTTTTCTTCACTAAACCTGCCCTAGCCAAATTCATCAGCTGGTGATAGCTATCTCTGGAGTGGGAGTTCTTTATTGAGTTGATTGACAATTTGATATACTTTGTCAAGTATATCAAACTTATGTCAATATATGTCAAACTTCTGAAAACTCGACCAAATTCCAGAAACGCCCCATAAAATCAGCACAGTTTCCCACAAAATTCAAGAAAAAACACCACAAAATTCCCTAAATCTTCTCAAAACACAACCAAATTCTAGAAAAATATCCCACCAAATCTCCACAAATTCCCACAAAATACATGAGAAATCCCTCAAGATCCCTAAATCGCCTCAATATCCCACAAAATCCCACAAAAATCCCACAAAACCTCCACAAGTTTCCACAAAATCTAAGAAAAATTCCTCAAAATTCTTCAAGTCTCCTCAGAATCCCACACAATTCCAGAAAAAACACACAAAATTCCAGAGAAGTCCCACAAAACTCCCTAAATCATTTCAAAACCCTACCAATTCACAGGAATGTCCCACAAAATCTCCACCAATTCCCAGAACATCCCACAAAAATCTCACAAAAATCCCTAAATCTTCTGAAAACTCGACCAAATTCCAGAAACGCCCCATAAAATCAGCACAGTTTCCCACAAAATTCAAGAAAAAACACCACAAAATTCCCAAAATCTTTTCAAAATACCACAAAATTCTTGAAAAGCCCCACCAAATTCCAGAAACATCCCACAAAATGTCCTCAATACCCAACAAAATCCAAGAAAAATCACACCAAATTCCCTAAATCTTCTCAAAACACGGCCAAAATCCACAAAAATCCCATCAAATCTCCACAAATTCCCACAGAATACATGAAAAATCCCTGATAATTTCTCAGTTCTCTACAGAATCTCACCAAATTCCAGAAAAGTCCCTCAAAGTTCCACAAACATCCCACAAAATCTCCTCAATATCCCACAAAATTCAAGAAAAATCACACAAAATTCCCTAAATCTTCTCAAAACACGACCAAATTCTAGAAAAATATCCCACCAAATCTCCACAAAATCCCACAAAATACACAAAAAATCCCTCAAGATCCCGAAATCGCCTCAATATCCCACAAAATCCCACAAAAATCCCACAAAACCTCCACAAGTTTCCACAAAATCTAAGAAAAATTCCTCAAAATTCTTCAAGTCTCCTCAAAACCACACAAAGTCCTTGAAAAGGCCCACCAAATTCCAGTAAAATCCCACAGATTCTCCACAAATTCCCACAAAATCTAAAACAAATTCCTCAAAATTCTTCAAGTCTCCTCAGAATCCCACACAATTCCAGAAAAAACACACAAAATTCCAGACAAGTCCCACAAAACTCCCTAAATCATTTCAAAACCCTACCAATTCACAGGAATGTCCCACAAAATCTCCACCAATTCCCAGAACATCCCACAAAAATCTCACAAAAATCCCTAAATCTTCTGAAAACTCGACCAAATTCCAGAAACGCCCCATAAAATCAGCACAGTTTCCCACAAAATTCAAGAAAAAACACCACAAAATTCCCTAAATCTTCTCAAAACACAACCAAATTCTAGAAAAATATCCCACCAAATCTCCACAAATTCCCACAAAATACATGAGAAATCCCTCAAGATCCCTAAATCGCCTCAATATCCCACAAAATCACACAAAAATCACAGAAAACCTCCACAAGTTTCCACAAAATCTAAGAAAAATTCCTCAAAATTCTTCAAGTTTCCTCAGAATCCCACACAATTCCAGAAAAAACACACAAAATTCCAGAGAAGTCCCACAAAACTCCCTAAATCATTTCAAAACCCTACCAATTCACAGGAATGTCCCACAAAATCTCCACCAATTCCCAGAACATCCCACAAAAATCTCACAAAAATCCCTAAATCTTCTGAAAACTCGACCAAATTCCAGAAACGCCCCAAAAATTCAGCACAGTTTCCCACAAAATTCAAGAAAAAACACCACAAAATTCCCTAAATCTTCTCAAAACACAACCAAATTCTAGAAAAATATCCCACCAAATCTCCACAAATTCCCACAAAATACATGAGAAATCCCTCAAGATCCCTAAATCGCCTCAATATCCCACAAAATCACACAAAAATCCCACAAAACCTCCACAAGTTTCCACAAAATCTAAGAAAAATTCCTCAAAACACTTCAAGTCTCCTCAGAATCCCACACAATTCCAGAAAAAACACACAAAATTCCAGAGAAGTCCCACAAAACTCCCTAAATCATTTCAAAACCCTACCAATTCACAGGAATGTCCCACAAAATCTCCACCAATTCCCAGAACATCCCACAAAAATCTCACAAAAATCCCTAAATCTTCTGAAAACTCGACCAAATTCCAGAAACGCCCCATAAAATCAGCACAGTTTCCCACAAAATTCAAGAAAAAACACCACAAAATTCCCTAAATCTTTTCAAAATACCACAAAATTCTTGAAAAGCCCCACCAAATTCCCGAAACATCCCACAAAATGTCCTCAATACCCAACAAAATCCCAGAAAAGTCACACAAAATTCCCTAAATCTTCTCAAAACACGGCCAAAATCCACAAAAATCCCAGAGAATCTCCACAAATTACCACAGAATACATGACAAATCCCTGATAATTCGTCAGTTCTCTACAGAATCTCACCAAATTCCTAAAAAGTCCCACAAAGTTCCAAAAACATCCCACAAAATCTCCCCGGTATCCAATAAAATTCCAGGAAAAATCCCACAAAATTCCCTAAATCTTCTCAAAACATGGCCAAAATCCACAAAAATCCCACCGAATCTCCACAAATTCCCACAGAATACATGAAAATACCCCTGATAATTCGTCAGTTCTCTACAGAATCTCACCAAATTCCAGAAAAGTCCCTCAAAGTTCCACAAACATCCCACAAAATCTCCTCAATATCCAACAAAATCCCAGAAAAATCACACAAAATTCCCTAAATCTTCTCAAAACACGACTAAATTCTAGAAAAATGTCCCACCAAATCTCCACAAAATCCCACAAAATACACAAAAAATCCCTCAAGATCCCGAAATCGCCTCAATATCCCACAAAATCCCACAAAAATCACACAAAACCTCCACAAGTTTCCACAAAATCTAAGAAAAATTCCTCAAAATTCTTCAAGTCTCCTCAAAACCACACAAAGTCCTTGAAAAGGCCCACCAAATTCCAGTAAAATCCCACAGATTCTCCACAAATTCCCACAAAATCTAAAACAAATTCCTCAAAATTCTTCAAGTCTCCTCAGAATCCCACACAATTCCAGAAAAAACACACAAAATTCCAGACAAGTCCCACAAAACTCGCTAAATCATTTCAAAACCCTACCAATTCACAGGAATGTCCCACAAAATCTCCACCAATTCCCAGAACATCCCACAAAAATCTCACAAAAATCCCTAAATCTTCTGAAAACTCGACCAAATTCCAGAAACGCCCCATAAAATCAGCACAGTTTCCCACAAAATTCAAGAAAAAACACCACAAAATTCCCTAAATCTTCTCAAAACACAACCAAATTCTAGAAAAATATCCCACCAAATCTCCACAAATTCCCACAAAATACATGAAAAATCCCTCAAGATCCCTAAATCGCCTCAATATCCCACAAAATCACACAAAAATCCCACAAAACCTCCACAAGTTTCCACAAAATCTAAGAAAAATTCCTCAAAATTCTTCAAGTCTCCTCAGAATCCCACACAATTCCAGAAAAAACACACAAAATTCCAGACAAGTCCCACAAAACTCCCTAAATCATTTCAAAACCCTACCAATTCACAGGAATGTCCCACAAAATCTCCACCAATTCCCAGAACATCCCACAAAAATCTCACAAAAATCCCTAAATCTTCTGAAAACTCGACCAAATTCCAGAAACGCCCCATAAAATCATCACAGTTTCCCACAAAATTCAAGAAAAAACACCACAAAATTCCCTAAATCTTCTCAAAACACAACCAAATTCTAGAAAAATATCCCACCAAATCTCCACAAATTCCCACAAAATACATGAGAAATCCCTCAAGATCCCTAAATCGCCTCAATATCCCCCAAAATCCCACAAAAATCCCACAAAACCTCCACAAGTTTCCACAAAATCTAAGAAAAATTCCTCAAAATACTTCAAGTCTCCTCAGAATCCCACACAATTCCAGAAAAAACACACAAAATTCCAGAGAAGTCCCACAAAACTCCCTAAATCATTTCAAAACCCTACCAATTCACAGGAATGTCCCACAAAATCTCCACCAATTCCCAGAACATCCCACAAAAATCTCACAAAAATCCCTAAATCTTCTGAAAACTCGACCAAATTCCAGAAACGCCCCATAAAATCAGCACAGTTTCCCACAAAATTCAAGAAAAAACACCACAAAATTCCCTAAATCTTTTCAAAATACCACAAAATTCTTGAAAAGCCCCACCAAATTCCCGAAACATCCCACAAAATGTCCTCAATACCCAACAAAATCCCAGAAAAGTCACACAAAATTCCCTAAATCTTCTCAAAACACGGCCAAAATCCACAAAAATCCCACAGAATCTCCACAAATTCCCACAGAATACATGACAAATCCCTGATAATTCATCAGTTCTCTACAGAATCTCACCAAATTCCTAAAAAGTCCCACAAAGTTCCAAAAACATCCCACAAAATCTCCCCGGTATCCAATAAAATTCCAGGAAAAATCCCACAAAATTCCCTAAATCTTCTCAAAACATGGCCAAAATCCACAAAAATCCCACCGAATCTCCACAAATTCCCACAGAATACATGAAAATACCCCTGATAATTCGTCAGTTCTCTACAGAATCTCACCAAATTCCAGAAAAGTCCCTCAAAGTTCCACAAACATCCCACAAAATCTCCTCAATATCCAACAAAATCCCAGAAAAATCACACAAAATTCCCTAAATCTTCTCAAAACACGACTAAATTCTAGAAAAATGTCCCACCAAATCTCCACAAAATCCCACAAAATACATGAAAAATCCCTCAAGATCCCTAAATTGCCTCAATATCCCACAAAATCCCACAAAAATCACACAAAACCTCCACAAGTTTCCACAAAATCTAAGAAAAATTCCTCAAAATTCTTCAAGTCTCCTCAAAACCACACAAAGTCCTTGAAAAGGCCCACCAAATTCCAGTAAAATCCCACAGATTCTCCACAAATTCCCACAAAATCTAAAACAAATTCCTCAAAATTCTTCAAGTCTCCTCAGAATCCCACACAATTCCAGAAAAAACACACAAAATTCCAGACAAGTCCCACAAAACTCGCTAAATCATTTCAAAACCCTACCAATTCACAGGAATGTCCCACAAAATCTCCACCAATTCCCAGAACATCCCACAAAAATCTCACAAAAATCCCTAAATCTTCTGAAAACTCGACCAAATTCCAGAAACGCCCCATAAAATCAGCAGTTTCCCACAAAATTCAAGAAAAAACACCACAAAATTCCCTAAATCTTTTCAAAATACCACAAAATTCTTGAAAAGCCCCACCAAATTCCCGAAACATCCCACAAAATGTCCTCAATACCCAACAAAATCCCAGAAAAGTCACACAAAATTCCCTAAATCTTCTCAAAACACGGCCAAAATCCACAAAAATCCCACAGAATCTCCACAAATTCCCACAGAATACATGACAAATCCCTGATAATTCGTCAGTTCTCTACAGAATCTCACCAAATTCCTAAAAAGTCCCACAAAGTTCCAAAAACATCCCACAAAATCTCCCCGGTATCCAATAAAATTCCAGGAAAAATCCCACAAAATTCCCTAAATCTTCTCAAAACATGGCCAAAATCCACAAAAATCCCACCGAATCTCCACAAATTCCCACAGAATACATGAAAATACCCCTGATAATTCGTCAGTTCTCTACAGAATCTCACCAAATTCCAGAAAAGTCCCTCAAAGTTCCACAAACATCCCACAAAATCTCCTCAATATCCAACAAAATCCCAGAAAAATCACACAAAATTCCCTAAATCTTCTCAAAACACGACTAAATTCTAGAAAAATGTCCCACCAAATCTCCACAAAATCCCACAAAATACACAAAAAATCCCTCAAGATCCCGAAATCGCCTCAATATCCCACAAAATCCCACAAAAATCCCACAAAACCTCCACAAGTTTCCACAAAATCTAAGAAAAATTCCTCAAAATTCTTCAAGTCTCCTCAAAACCACACAAAGTCCTTGAAAAGGCCCACCAAATTCCAGTAAAATCCCACAGATTCTCCACAAATTCCCACAAAATCTAAAACAAATTCCTCAAAATTCTTCAAGTCTCCTCAGAATCCCACACAATTCCAGAAAAAACACACAAAATTCCAGAGAAGTCCCACAAAACTCGCTAAATCATTTCAAAACCCTACCAATTCACAGGAATGTCCCACAAAATCTCCACCAATTCCCAGAACATCCCACAAAAATCTCACAAAAATCCCTAAATCTTCTGAAAACTCGACCAAATTCCAGAAACGCCCCATAAAATCAGCACAGTTTCCCACAAAATTCAAGAAAAAACACCACAAAATTCCCTAAATCTTCTCAAAACACAACCAAATTCTAGAAAAATATCCCACCAAATCTCCACAAATTCCCACAAAATACATGAGAAATCCCTCAAGATCCCTAAATCGCCTCAATATCCCACAAAATCCCACAAAAATCCCACAAAACCTCCACAAGTTTCCACAAAATCTAAGAAAAATTCCTCAAAAGTCTTCAAGTCTCCTCAGAATCCCACACAATTCCAGAAAAAACACACAAAATTCCAGACAAGTCCCACAAAACTCCCTAAATCATTTCAAAACCCTACCAATTCACAGGAATGTCCAACAAAATCTCCACCAATTCCCAGAAAATCCCACAAAAATCTCACAAAAATCCCTAAATCTTCTGAAAACTCGACCAAATTCCAGAAACGCCCCATAAAATCAGCACAGTTTCCCACAAAATTCAAGAAAAAACACCACAAAATTCCCAAAATCTTTTCAAAATACCACAAAATTCTTGAAAAGCCCCACCAAATTCCCGAAACATCCCACAAAATGTCCTCAATACCCAACAAAATCCCAGAAAAGTCACACAAAATTCCCTAAATCTTCTCAAAACACGGCCAAAATCCACAAAAATCCCAGCAAATCTCCACAAATTCCCACAGAATACATGACAAATCCCTGATAATTCGTCAGTTCTCTACAGAATCTCACCAAATTCCTAAAAAGTCCCACAAAGTTCCAAAAACATCCCACAAAATCTCCCCAGTATCCAACAAAATTCCAGGAAAAATCCCACAAAATTCCCTAAATCTTCTCAAAACACGGCCAAAATCCACAAAAATCCCACCGAATCTCCACAAATTCCCACAGAATACATGAAAATACCCCTGATAATTCGTCAGTTCTCTACAGAATCTCACCAAATTCCAGAAAAGTCCCTCAAAGTTCCACAAACATCCCACAAAATCTCCTCAATATCCAACAAAATTCAAGAAAAAACACCACAAAATTCCCTAAATCTTCTCAAAACACAACCAAATTCTAGAAAAATATCCCACCAAATCTCCACAAATTCCCACAAAATACATGAGAAATCCCTCAAGATCCCTAAATTGCCTCAATATCCCCCAAAATCCCACAAAAATCCCACAAAACCTCCACAAGTTTCCACAAAATCTAAGAAAAATTCCTCAAAATTCTTCAAGTCTCCTCAGAATCCCACACAATTCCAGAAAAAACACACAAAATTCCAGAGAAGTCCCACAAAACTCGCTAAATCATTTCAAAACCCTACCAATTCACAGGAATGTCCCACAAAATCTCCACCAATTCCCAGAACATCCCACAAAAATCTCACAAAAATCCCTAAATCTTCTGAAAACTCGACCAAATTCCAGAAACGCCCCATAAAATCAGCACAGTTTCCCACAAAATTCAAGAAAAAACACCACAAAATTCCCTAAATCTTTTCAAAATACCACAAAATTCTTGAAAAGCCCCACCAAATTCCCGAAACATCCCACAAAATGTCCTCAATATCCAACAAAATCCCAGAAAAGTCACACAAAATTCCCTAAATCTTCTCAAAACACGGCCAAAATCCACAAAAATCCCACCGAATCTCCACAAATTCCCACAGAATACCTGAAAATACCCCTGATAATTCGTCAGTTCTCTACAGAATCTCACCAAATTCCAGAAAAGTCCCTCAAAGTTCCACAAACATCCCACAAAATCTCCTCAATATCCAACAAAATCCCAGAAAAATCACACAAAATTCCCTAAATCTTCTCAAAACACGACTAAATTCTAGAAAAATGTCCCACCAAATCTCCACAAAATCCCACAAAATACATGAAAAATCCCTCAAGATCCCTAAATCGCCTCAATATCCCACAAAATCCCACAAAAATCCCACAGAACCTCCACAAGTTTCCACAAAATCTAAGAAAAATTCCTCAAAATTCTTCAAGTCTCCTCAAAACCACACAAAGTCCTTGAAAAGGCCCACCAAATTCCAGTAAAATCCCACAGATTCTCCACAAATTCCCACAAAATCTAAAACAAATTCCTCAAAATTCTTCAAGTCTCCTCAAAACCACACAATTTCAGAAAAACCCCACAAAATTCCAGAGAAGTCCCACAAAACTCCCTAAATCATTTCAAAACCCTACCAATTCACAGGAATGTCCCACAAAATCTCTACCAATTCCCAGAACATCCCACAAAAATCTGACAAAAATCCCTAAATCTTCTGAAAACTCAACCAAATTCCAGAAACGCCCCATAAAATCAGCACAGTTTCCCACAAAATTCAAGAAAAAACACCACACAATTCCCTAAACCTTTTCAAAATACCACAAAATTCTTGAAAAGCCCCACCAAATTCCAGAAACATCCTACAAAATGTCCTCAATATCCAACAAAATCCCAGAAAAATCACACAAAATTCCCTAAATCTTCTCAAAACACGGCCAAAATCCACAAAAATCCCAGCAAATCTCCACAAATTCCCACAGAATACATGAAAAATCCCTGATAATTTGTCAGTTCTCTACAGAATCTCACCAAATTCCAGAAAAGTCCCTCAAAGTTCCACAAACATCCCACAAAATCTCCTCAATGTCCCACAAAATTCAAGAAAAATCACACAAAATTCCCTAAATCTTCTCAAAACACGACCAAATTCTAGAAAAATATCCCACCAAATCTCCACAAATTCCCACAAAATACATGAAAAATCCCTCAAGATCCCTAAATCGCCTCAATATCCCAAAAAATTCCACAAAAATCCCACAAAACCTCCACAAGTTTCCACAAAATCTAAGAAAAATTCCTCAAAATTCTTCAAGTCTCCTCAGAATCCCACACAATTCCAGAAAAAACACACAAAATTCCAGAGAAGTCCCACAAAACTCCCTAAATCATTTCAAAACCCTACCAATTCACAGGAATGTCCCACAAAATCTCCACCAATTCCCAGAACATCCCACAAAAATCTCACAAAAATCCCTAAATCTTCTGAAAACTCGACCAAATTCCAGAAACGCCCCATAAAATCAGCACAGTTTCCCACAAAATTCAAGAAAAAACACCACAAAATTCCCTAAATCTTTTCAAAATACCACAAAATTCTTGAAAAGCCCCACCAAATTCCAGAAACATCCCACAAAATGTCCTCAATATCCAACAAAATCCCAGAAAAGTCCCACAAAATTCCCTAAATCTTCTCAAAACTCTACCAAATTCCAGAAAAATCCCACAGAATCTCCACAAATTCCTACAGAATACATGACAAATCCCTGATAATTCGTCAATTCTCTACAGAATCTCACCAAATTCCTAAAAAGTCCCTCAAAGTTCCACAAACATCCCAAAAAATCTCCCCGGAATCCAATAAAATTCCAGGAAAAATCCCACAAAATTCCCTAAATCTTCTCAAAACATGGCCAAAATCCACAAAAATCCCACCGAATCTCCACAAATTCCCACAGAATACATGACAAATCCCTGATAATTCGTCAATTCTCTACAGAATCTCACCAAATTCCTAAAAAGTCCCTCAAAGTTCCACAAACATCCCAAAAAATCTCCCCGGAATCCAATAAAATTCCAGGAAAAATCCCACAAAATTCCCTAAATCTTCTCAAAACATGGCCAAAATCCACAAAAATCCCACCGAATCTCCACAAATTCCCACAGAATACATGAAAATACCCCTGATAATTCGTCAGTTCTCTACAGAATCTCACCAAATTCCTAAAAAGTCCCACAAAGTTCCAAAAACATCCCACAAAATCTCCCCGGTATCCAATAAAATTCCAGGAAAAATCCCACAAAATTCCCTAAATCTTCTCAAAACATGGCCAAAATACACAAAAATCCCACCGAATCTCCACAAATTCCCACAGAATACCTGAAAATACCCCTGAAAATTCGTCAGTTCTCTACAGAATCTCACCAAATTCCTAAAAAGTCCCTCAAAGTTCCAAAAACATCCCACAAAATCTCCCCGGTATCCAATAAAATTCCAGGAAAAATCCCACAAAATTCCCTAAATCTTCTCAAAACATGGCCAAAATCCACAAAAATCCCACCGAATCTCCACAAATTCCCACAGAATACCTGAAAATACCCCTGATAATTCGTCAGTTCTCTACAGAATCTCACCAAATTCCAGAAAAGTCCCTCAAAGTTCCACAAACATCCCACAAAATCTCCTCAATATCCAACAAAATCCCAGAAAAATCACACAGAATTCCCTAAATCTTCTCAAAACACGACTAAATTCTAGAAAAATGTCCCACCAAATCTCCACAAAATCCCACAAAATACATGAAAAATCCCTCAAGATCCCTAAATCGCCTCAATATCCCACAAAATCCCACAAAAATCACACAAAACCTCCACAAGTTTCCACAAAATCTAAGAAAAATTCCTCAAAATTCTTCAAGTCTCCTCAAAACCACACAAAGTCCTTGAAAAGGCCCACCAAATTCCAGTAAAATCCCACAGATTCTCCACAAATTCCCACAAAATCTAAGAAAAATTCCTCAAAATTCTTCAAGTCTCCTCAGAATCCCACACAATTTCAGAAAAACCCCACAAAATTCCAGACAAGTCCCACAAAACTCCCTAAATCATTTCAAAACCCTACCAATTCACAGGAATGTCCCACAAAATCTCCACCAATTCCCAGAACATCCCACAAAAATCTCACAAAAATCCCTAAATCTTCTGAAAACTCAACCAAATTCCAGAAACGCCCCATAAAATCAGCACAGTTTCCCACAAAATTCAAGAAAAAACACCACACAATTCCCTAAACCTTTTCAAAATACCACAAAATTCTTGAAAAGCCCCACCAAATTCCAGAAACATCCCACAAAATGTCCTCAATATCCAACAAAATCCCAGAAAAATCACACAAAATTCCCTAAATCTTCTCAAAACACGGCCAAAATCCACAAAAATCCCAGCAAATCTCCACAAATTCCCACAGAATACATGAAAAATCCCTGATAATTTGTCAGTTCTCTACAGAATCTCACCAAATTCCAGAAAAGTCCCTCAAAGTTCCACAAACATCCCACAAAATCTCCTCAATGTCCCACAAAATTCAAGAAAAATCACACAAAATTCCCTAAATCTTCTCAAAACACGACCAAATTCTAGAAAAATATCCCACCAAATCTCCACAAATTCCCACAAAATACATGAAAAATCCCTCAAGATCCCTAAATCGCCTCAATATCCCAAAAAATTCCACAAAAATCCCACAAAACCTCCACAAGTTTCCACAAAATCTAAGAAAAATTCCTCAAAATTCTTCAAGTCTCCTCAGAATCCCACACAATTCCATAAAAAACACACAAAATTCCAGAGAAGTCCCACAAAACTCCCTAAATCATTTCAAAACCCTACCAATTCACAGGAATGTCCCACAAAATCTCCACCAATTCCCAGAACATCCCACAAAAATCTCACAAAAATCCCTAAATCTTCTGAAAACTCGACCAAATTCCAGAAACGCCCCATAAAATCAGCACAGTTTCCCACAAAATTCAAGAAAAAACACCACAAAATTCCTAAAATCTTTTCAAAATACCACAAAATTCTTGAAAAGCCCCACCAAATTCCCGAAACATCCCACAAAATGTCCTCAATATCCAACAAAATCCCAGAAAAGTCCCACAAAATTCCCTAAATCTTCTCAAAACTCTACCAAATTCCAGAAAAATCCCACAGAATCTCCACAAATTCCCACAGAATACATGACAAATCCCTGATAATTCGTCAATTCTCTACAGAATCTCACCAAATTCCTAAAAAGTCCCTCAAAGTTCCACAAACATCCCACAAAATCTCCCCGGAATCCAATAAAATTCCAGGAAAAATCCCACAAAATTCCCTAAATCTTCTCAAAACATGGCCAAAATCCACCAAAATCCCACCGAATCTCCACAAATTCCCACAGAATACATGAAAATACCCCTGATAATTCGTCAGTTCTCTACAGAATCTCACCAAATTCCTAAAAAGTCCCACAAAGTTCCAAAAACATCCCACAAAATCTCCCCGGTATCCAATAAAATTCCAGGAAAAATCCCACAAAATTCCCTAAATCTTCTCAAAACATGGCCAAAATCCACAAAAATCCCACCGAATCTCCACAAATTCCCACAGAATACATGAAAATACCCCTGATAATTCGTCAGTTCTCTACAGAATCTCACCAAATTCCAGAAAAGTCCCTCAAAGTTCCACAAACATCCCACAAAATCTCCTCAATATCCAACAAAATCCCAGAAAAATCACACAAAATTCCCTAAATCTTCTCAAAACACGACTAAATTCTAGAAAAATGTCCCACCAAATCTCCACAAAATCCCACAAAATACATGAAAAATCCCTCAAGATCCCTAAATTGCCTCAATATCCCACAAAATCCCACAAAAATCACACAAAACCTCCACAAGTTTCCACAAAATCTAAGAAAAATTCCTCAAAATTCTTCAAGTCTCCTCAAAACCACACAAAGTCCTTGAAAAGGCCCACCAAATTCCAGTAAAATCCCACAGATTCTCCACAAATTCCCACAAAATCTAAAACAAATTCCTCAAAATTCTTCAAGTCTCCTCAGAATCCCACACAATTCCAGAAAAAACACACAAAATTCCAGACAAGTCCCACAAAACTCGCTAAATCATTTCAAAACCCTACCAATTCACAGGAATGTCCCACAAAATCTCCACCAATTCCCAGAACATCCCACAAAAATCTCACAAAAATCCCTAAATCTTCTGAAAACTCGACCAAATTCCAGAAACGCCCCATAAAATCAGCAGTTTCCCACAAAATTCAAGAAAAAACACCACAAAATTCCCTAAATCTTCTCAAAACACAACCAAATTCTAGAAAAATATCCCACCAAATCTCCACAAATTCCCACAAAATACATGAGAAATCCCTCAAGATCCCTAAATCGCCTCAATATGCCCCAAAATCACACAAAACCTCCACAAGATTCCACAAAATCTAAGAAAAATTCCTCAAAATTCTTCAAGTCTCCTCAGAATCCCACACAATTCCATAAAAAACACACAAAATTCCAGAGAAGTCCCACAAAACTCCCTAAATCATTTCAAAACCCTACCAATTCACAGGAATGTCCCACAAAATCTCCACCAATTCCCAGAACATCCCACAAAAATCTCACAAAAATCCCTAAATCTTCTGAAAACTCAACCAAATTCCAGAAATGCCCCATAAAATCAGCACAGTTTCCCACAAAATTCAAGAAAAAACACCACAAAATTCCCTAAATCTTTTCAAAATACCACAAAATTCTTGAAAAGCCCCACCAAATTCCCGAAACATCCCACAAAATGTCCTCAATACCCAACAAAATCCCAGAAAAGTCACACAAAATTCCCTAAATCTTCTCAAAACACGGCCAAAATCCACAAAAATCCCATCAAATCTCCACAAATTCCCACAGAATACATGAAAAATCCCTGATAATTTGTCAGTTCTCTACAGAATCTCACCAAATTCCAGAAAAGTCCCTCAAAGTTCCACAAACATCCCACAAAATCTCCTCAATATCCCACAAAATTCAAGAAAAATCACACAAAATTCCCTAAATCTTCTCAAAACACGACCAAATTCTAGAAAAATATCCCACCAAATCTCCACAAAATCCCACAAAATACACAAAAAATCCCTCAAGATCCCGAAATCGCCTCAATATCCCACAAAATCCCACAAAAATCACACAAAACCTCCACAAGTTTCCACAAAATCTAAGAAAAATTCCTCAAAATTCTTCAAGTCTCCTCAAAACCACACAAAGTCCTTGAAAAGGCCCACCAAATTCCAGTAAAATCCCACAGATTCTCCACAAATTCCCACAAAATCTAAGAAAAATTCCTCAAAATTCTTCAAGTCTCCTCAGAATCCCACACAATTCCAGAAAAAACACACAAAATTCCAGACAAGTCCCACAAAACTCCCTAAATCATTTCAAAACCCTACCAATTCACAGGAATGTCCCACAAAATCTCCACCAATTCCCAGAACATCCCACAAAAATCTCACAAAAATCCCTAAATCTTCTGAAAACTCGACCAAATTCCAGAAACGCCCCATAAAATCAGCACAGTTTCCCACAAAATTCAAGAAAAAACACCACAAAATTCCCTAAATCTTCTCAAAACACAACCAAATTCTAGAAAAATATCCCACCAAATCTCCACAAATTCCCACAAAATACATGAGAAATCCCTCAAGATCCCTAAATCGCCTCAATATGCCCCAAAATCCCACAAAACCTCCACAAGTTTCCACAAAATCTAAGAAAAATTCCTCAAAATTCTTCAAGTCTCCTCAGAATCCCACACAATTCCATAAAAAACACACAAAATTCCAGAGAAGTCCCACAAAACTCCCTAAATCATTTCAAAACCCTACCAATTCACAGGAATGTCCCACAAAATCTCCACCAATTCCCAGAACATCCCACAAAAATCTCACAAAAATCCCTAAATCTTCTGAAAACTCGACCAAATTCCAGAAACGCCCCATAAAATCAGCACAGTTTCCCACAAAATTCAAGAAAAAACACCACAAAATTCCCTAAATCTTTTCAAAATACCACAAAATTCTTGAAAAGCCCCACCAAATTCCAGAAACATCCCACAAAATGTCCTCAATACCCAACAAAATCCAAGAAAAATCACACCAAATTCCCTAAATCTTCTCAAAACACGGCCAAAATCCACAAAAATCCCATCAAATCTCCACAAATTCCCACAGAATACATGAAAAATCCCTGATAATTTCTCAGTTCTCTACAGAATCTCACCAAATTCCAGAAAAGTCCCTCAAAGTTCCACAAACATCCCACAAAATCTCCTCAATATCCCACAAAATTCAAGAAAAATCACACAAAATTCCCTAAATCTTCTCAAAACACGACCAAATTCTAGAAAAATATCCCACCAAATCTCCACAAAATCCCACAAAATACACAAAAAATCCCTCAAGATCCCGAAATCGCCTCAATATCCCACAAAATCCCACAAAAATCACACAAAACCTCCACAAGTTTCCACAAAATCTAAGAAAAATTCCTCAAAATTCTTCAAGTCTCCTCAAAACCACACAAAGTCCTTGAAAAGGCCCACCAAATTCCAGTAAAATCCCACAGATTCTCCACAAATTCCCACAAAATCTAAGAAAAATTCCTCAAAATTCTTCAAGTCTCCTCAGAATCCCACACAATTCCATAAAAAACACACAAAATTCCGGAGAAGTCCCACAAAACTCCCTAAATCATTTCAAAACCCTACCAATTCACAGGAATGTCCCACAAAATCTCCACCAATTCCCAGAACATCCCACAAAAATCTCACAAAAATCCCTAAATCTTCTGAAAACTCGACCAAATTCCAGAAACGCCCCATAAAATCAGCACAGTTTCCCACAAAATTCAAGAAAAAACACCACAAAATTCCCTAAATCTTCTCAAAACACAACCAAATTCTAGAAAAATATCCCACCAAATCTCCACAAATTCCCACAAAATACATGAAAAATCCCTCAAGATCCCTAAATTGCCTCAATATCCCCCAAAATCCCACAAAAATCCCACAAAACCTCCACAAGTTTCCACAAAATCTAAGAAAAATTCCTCAAAATTCTTCAAGTCTCCTCAGAATCCCACACAATTCCAGAAAAAACACACAAAATTCCAGAGAAGTCCCACAAAACTCCCTAAATAATTTCAAAACCCTACCAATTCACAGGAATGTCCCACAAAATCTCCACCAATTCCCAGAACATCCCACAAAAATCCCACAAAAATCCCTAAATCTTCTGAAAACTCGACCAAATTCCAGAAATGCCCCATAAAATCAGCACAGTTTCCCACAAAATTCAAGAAAAAACACCACACAATTCCCTAAATCTTGTCAAAATACCACAAAATTCTTGAAAAGCCCCACCAAATTCCAGAAACATCCCACAAAATTTCCTCAATACCCAACAAAATCCAAGAAAAATCACACAAAATTCCCTAAATCTTCTCAAAACACGGCCAAAATCCACAAAAATCCCATCAAATCTCCACAAATTCCCACAGAATACATGAAAAATCCCTGATAATTTCTCAGTTCTCTACAGAATCTCACCAAATTCCAGAAAAGTCCCTCAAAGTTCCACAAACATCCCACAAAATCTCCTCAATATCCAACAAAATCCCAGAAAAATCACACAAAATTCCCTAAATCTTCTCAAAACACGACTAAATTCTAGAAAAATGTCCCACCAAATCTCCACAAAATCCCACAAAATACACAAAAAATCCCTCAAGATCCCGAAATCGCCTCAATATCCCACAAAATCCCACAAAAATCACACAAAACCTCCACAAGTTTCCACAAAATCTAAGAAAAATTCCTCAAAAGTCTTCAAGTCTCCTCAAAACCACACAAAGTCCTTGTAAAGGCCCACCAAATTCCAGTAAAATCCCACAGATTCTCCACAAATTCCCACAAAATCTAAAACAAATTCCTCAAAATTCTTCAAGTCTCCTCAGAATCCCACACAATTCCAGAAAAAACACACAAAATTCCAGACAAGTCCCACAAAACTCCCTAAATCATTTCAAAACCCTACCAATTCACAGGAATGTCCCACAAAATCTCCACCAATTCCCAGAACATCCCACAAAAATCTCACAAAAATCCCTAAATCTTCTGAAAACTCGACCAAATTCCAGAAACGCCCCATAAAATCAGCACAGTTTCCCACAAAATTCAAGAAAAAACACCACAAAATTCCCTAAATCTTCTCAAAACACAACCAAATTCTAGAAAAATATCCCACCAAATCTCCACAAATTCCCACAAAATACATGAGAAATCCCTCAAGATCCCTAAATCGCCTCAATATCCCACAAAATCACACAAAAATCCCACAAAACCTCCACAAGTTTCCACAAAATCTAAGAAAAATTCCTCAAAATACTTCAAGTCTCCTCAGAATCCCACACAATTCCAGAAAAAACACACAAAATTCCAGAGAAGTCCCACAAAACTCCCTAAATCATTTCAAAACCCTACCAATTCACAGGAATGTCCCACAAAATCTCCACCAATTCCCAGAACATCCCACAAAAATCTCACAAAAATCCCTAAATCTTCGGAAAACTCGACCAAATTCCAGAAACGCCCCATAAAATCAGCACAGTTTCCCACAAAATTCAAGAAAAAACACCACAAAATTCCCTAAATCTTTTCAAAATACCACAAAATTCTTGAAAAGCCCCACCAAATTCCCGAAACATCCCACAAAATGTCCTCAATACCCAACAAAATCCCAGAAAAGTCACAAAAAATTCCCTAAATCTTCTCAAAACACGGCCAAAATCCACAAAAATCCCAGCAAATCTCCACAAATTCCCACAGAATACATGACAAATCCCTGATAATTCGTCAGTTCTCTACAGAATCTCACCAAATTCCTAAAAAGTCCCACAAAGTTCCAAAAACATCCCACAAAATCTCCCCAGTATCCAACAAAATTCCAGGAAAAATCCCACAAAATTCCCTAAATCTTCTCAAAACACGGCCAAAATCCACAAAAATCCCACCGAATCTCCACAAATTCCCACAGAATACATGAAAATACCCCTGATAATTCGTCAGTTCTCTACAGAATCTCACCAAATTCCAGAAAAGTCCCTCAAAGTTCCACAAACATCCCACAAAATCTCCTCAATATCCAACAAAATTCAAGAAAAAACACCACAAAATTCCCTAAATCTTCTCAAAACACAACCAAATTCTAGAAAAATATCCCACCAAATCTCCACAAATTCCCACAAAATACATGAGAAATCCCTCAAGATCCCTAAATTGCCTCAATATCCCCCAAAATCCCACAAAAATCCCACAAAACCTCCACAAGTTTCCACAAAATCTAAGAAAAATTCCTCAAAATTCTTCAAGTCTCCTCAGAATCCCACACAATTCCATAAAAAACACACAAAATTCCAGAGAAGTCCCACAAAACTCCCTAAATCATTTCAAAACCCTACCAATTCACAGGAATGTCCCACAAAATCTCCACCAATTCCCAGAACATCCCACAAAAATCTCACAAAAATCCCTAAATCTTCTGAAAACTCGACCAAATTCCAGAAACGCCCCATAAAATCAGCACAGTTTCCCACAAAATTCAAGAAAAAACACCACAAAATTCCCTAAATCTTTTCAAAATACCACAAAATTCTTGAAAAGCCCCACCAAATTCCCGAAACATCCCACAAAATGTCCTCAATACCCAACAAAATCCCAGAAAAGTCACAAAAAATTCCCTAAATCTTCTCAAAACACGGCCAAAATCCACAAAAATCCCACCGAATCTCCACAAATTCCCACAGAATACCTGAAAATACCCCTGATAATTCGTCAGTTCTCTACAGAATCTCACCAAATTCCTAAAAAGTCCCACAAAGTTCCAAAAACATCTGTCCTGGGTTGCAGTATATTCTATCACCATCCTCATGTACTGTTGAAACCAGGTGAGGCAGTGCTCCCTGCCTCCCCCCCCCCCCCCCGGGCTACCTTCTGTTAATGGGCCCATCAATGCCCTGCCCCATGACTCATAGATAACTTCCCCCTGTATTGTCCCCTGTTAATGGGCCCACCACTGCCTTGCTGCATGACTCAGAGATAACTTCCTCCTGGACTGTTTTCTGTTAATGGCTCATCAAGGCCTTATCTCATGACTCACCATCCCATTGTGAGATGCTCCTCCCCGAGGGAGGAGCCAAGCATTCCATACTGGATATAAGCTGAGAATTCGAACACCACAGCAGCCCTTACCTACGGGACTTCCAGAGGACAGGAGCTACTGCTGGACTTTCAGCTGAAGACCAGACCCCCTTTCTTCCAGAGGATCACGCTTCAACAAGACCACCTCATCTGGACGACTACCATCACCCTAACAGGGTTCCAGGCTGTATTCTGACTCTGTCAGTGTTTTTGATATTATTGCATTTATTCTTTTTATCATTTTCCTATTAAATTATAATTCTGACTTGCGATCTCTCACTGGTTTGATTTCAAACTAGTACATATTTTGGCGCCCAACGTGGGGCATTAACCTGAGAGAAAGTCAGAATTGCAATTTCATATTAACAGAAACCTATCCACCATGGTGGTTGGCTTGTCTATATGGGTACTGTATCTTGCTCTCTATATTTTCCCTCACATGGGGAACTACTTGCCTGTTGTATTGCTCCTGTTGAGACCAGGGAATGGTATGAGAATTGCTTTATTGGTTTATTATGCTTATGGCATGATAACCTGTGAGGCAATGAATACCATTCGGAATATATACTCAATTTTGTTTGCTTGTCCTAGTCTGGGCTGCTACATCTGGGACCTTCTCAACAATCGCACCCTGCCCTTGGTGGGAAGAGTGGAGAGTGGTTTCTTCCAGCCTTTCAGGTCAGGCACAGCAGTTTTTAAAAATATTGAGTTCTCTCTGGATGCCAAGGACAGCCTAGTCTTGCTGTTTTGTTTTCTCTGCATGGCCTGCACCATGTACACCATGCTTAGAAACAAAGCACTGTTTGGTGTGGTACAGCGTCTTCTTGAGGAGGAAGAGAAAAGAACCAAGAGCAGAGCAACAGCATCCATGACCACACAGACTGCCACAGAGGAGAAAGGAACCAAGAGCAAAGCCACAGCGTCCGTGTCTACGCAGACTGCCACAGAGGAGAAAGAAACCAAGAGCAAAGCAACAGCATCCGTGTCCACTCAGACTGCCACAGAGGAGAAAGGAACCAAGAGCAAAACAACAGCGTCCATGTCTACGCAGACTACCACAGAGGAGAAAGGAACCAAAAGGGCCATGAGCACCTCCACACAAACAGTCACCGAACCAGAGCAGCCTAAACCGGTAGAAGTTGCCCCCATTCAGAAAAAGAAATCAAAAAGCAAATCAGTCCGCATAGTGACTGATGAGGGTGAGGCAGGACCTTCACACGCAGCGGAGGAGACAGAACCAGAGATTATCACTCGCTCTCTATCCCTAGGTGAGCTGCGTGACCTGCGGAGGGAATTCACCCGCCAGACGAACGAGTCCATCCTAACCTGGCTGCTCCGCATCTGAGACGCTGCAGCAAACGACACCATCCTGGATGGAAGTGAGGCCAGGCAACTGGGATCGCTGTCCCGGGATGTGGTCATTGACCAGGGGATTGGGAGAACCCAAGAAACTCTCAGCCTCTGGAGGCGACTGCTGACAAGTGTAAGGGACAGATACCTCTGCAAAGAAGACCTCCAGGTGCACCAGGGAAAATGGAGCACAATGGAACAGGGTATCCGATGCCTGAGGGAGTTGGCTGTGCTGGAGATCATTTTTGCAGAAGATGAGAGATTTCCTAAGAGCCCAGATGGTGTCCAGTGCACGTCACAGATGTGGCTGAGATTTGCACGGCTTGGACCAGAGATGTACTCCCGTTACCTGGCAACACTGCAATGGAGGGAAGGTGAGGACAGGGTGGGTGTCCTGGCCAATAAACTAAGAATCTACGAGGACACTGTCACTGCCCCGTTTCGCACCCATGTCTCATCTGTGGAAACAAGGCTGGCTGAGCAAGTCCGGAGCTTGATTGAAGAGGGCCATCAGAAACTAAAAAAGGAACTTAAGGAAGAAATTTACCACGTCTCCCCAGAACCAACAAGAGTCTCTGCTATTAGGAGTAGGCATTCCCCAGCCAGGGAGAAAGGATACACTCCACGAGGTAACCTCTGGTTTTTTCTCCAGGAGCATGGAGAAGACATGAGGAAGTGGGATGGAAAACCCACCTCCTCCTTAGCAGCCCGGGTACGTGAACTAAAAAGAGGGACAACTACCACAAGGAGCTCATCTAGAGCCAGCGCCGCTCCGGTGTCTCGTGGCCAGAACATCAGAAGGTATAGAAATGATGATATGAGTGATCCTCTTGAAGGGACATCAAGAGCATATTCACCGGAGGAGAGCAACGTGCACCATGACCAGGATTAGAGGGTCCCTGCCTCTAGCCAGGTAGAGGAGAGGGACAACCGGATCTATTGGACAGTGTGGATCCGATGGCCTGGCACATCTGACCCACAAAGATATACGGCTTTGGTTGATACCGGCGCTCAATGCACTCTAATGCCATCAAGGTATGTGGGAGCGGAACCCATTTCTATTTCTGGGGTGACAGGGGGATCCCAGGAGCTCACGGTACTGGAAGCTGAAGTGAGTTTAACTGGGAATGAGTGGCAGAAACACCCCATCGTGACTGGTCCAGAGGCCCCATGCATCCTCGGCATAGATTACCTCAGGAACGGGTACTTCAAAGACCCAAAAGGTTATCGCTGGGCTTTTGGGATAGCTGCTCTAGAGACAGAAGGCATCAGACAACTGAGTACCTTGCCTGGTCTCTCAGACAACCCTTCTGCTGTGGGACTACTGAGAGTTGAAGAACAACAGGTACCAATTGCCAGAGCAACAGTGCACCGTCGGCAATACCGCACCGACAGAGACTCTGTGGTCCCCATCCATACGATGATTCGTGAGCTGGAGAGCCAAGGGGTGGTCAGCAAGGCTCGTTCACCCTTTAACAGCCCCATATGGCCAGTGCGTAAGTCCAGTGGAGAATGGAGACTGACGGTGGATTACCGTGGACTGAATGAAGTCACGCCACCACTGAGTGCAGCCGTACCAGACATGCTGGAGCTTCAGTATGAGCTGGAATCCAAGGCAGCAAAGTGGTACGCGACCATTGATATTGCAAATGCGTTTTTCTCCATTCCTCTGGCAGCAGAGTGCAGGCCTCAGTTTGCCTTCACCTGGAGGGGTGTGCAGTATACCTGGAACCGATTGCCCCAGGGGTGGAAGCACAGTCCTACTATCTGCCATGGACTGATCCAGACTGTGCTAGAAAAGGGTGAGGCTCCAGAACACCTGCAGTACATTGATGACATCATTGTGTGGGGGAACACGGCAGCAGAAGTATTTGAGAAGGGACAGAAGATCATCCAGATTCTCCTGAAGGCTGGTTTTGCCATCAAGAGGAGCAAAGTCAAGGGACCTGCCCGGGAGATCCAGTTCCTGGGGGTAAAGTGGCAAGATGGACGGCGTCAGATTCCCACTGAAGTCATCAATAAGATCACTGCGATGTCTCCACCGACCAACAAGAAGGAAACACAAGCTTTCCTAGGTGCCATAGGCTTTTGGAGAATGCACATTCCTGAATATAGCCAGATTGTGAGCCCTCTCTACCTGGTTACCCGCAAGAAGAACAATTTCCATTGGGGCCCTGAACAGCAACAAGCTTTCGCCCAGATCAAGCAGGAAATCGCTCATGCGGTAGCCCTTGGTCCAGTCAGAACGGGGCCAGAAGTGAAAAACGTGCTCTACTCTGCAGCCGGGAACAATGGTCTGTCCTGGAGCCTTTGGCAGAAGGTGCCTGGTGAGACTCGGGGTCGACCACTGGGATTCTGGAGCCGAAGCTACAGAGGATCCGAGGCCAACTACACCCCAACAGAGAAGGAAATTTTGGCCGCCTATGAAGGAGTCCAAGCTGCCTCAGAGGTCATTGGTACTGAAGCGCAGCTGCTTCTGGCACCCCGACTGCCGGTGCTGGGGTGGATGTTCAAGGGAAAGATTCCTTCCACGCATCATGCCACCGATGCTACTTGGAGCAAATGGATTGCCCTCATTACACAGCGTGCCCGTATTGGAAACCTGAACCGCCCTGGGATTCTGGAAATTATAACAAACTGGCCTGAAGGTGAGACTTTTGGATTATCTTCTGAAGAAGAGGAGCAAGTGACACGTGCTGAGGAAGCCCCACCATATAATGAGCTACCGGAGAGTGAAAGACGATATGCCCTCTTCACCGATGGTTCCTGCCGAATTGTAAGCACTAACCGGAAATGGAAAGCTGCTGTATGGAGCCCCACACGACGAGTTGCACAAGCTACCGAGGGAGAGGGTGGATCGAGTCAGGTCGCAGAACTTAAAGCTGTCCAGCTGGCTTTAGATATTGCTGAAAGAGAGAAGTGGCCGAGGCTCTATCTCTACACTGACTCCTGGATGGTAGCTAATGCTCTGTGGGGATGGCTGGATCGCTGGAGAAAAGCCAACTGGCAGCGCAGAGGGAAACCCATCTGGGCCGCTGAGATTTGGCAGGACATCGCCGCTCGGGTGGAGAAGCTGATCGTGAAGGTTCGACACGTGGATGCTCATGTACCCAAAAGTCGGGCTAATGAAGAGCACCGTAACAATGAGCAGGTGGATCGAGCTGCCAAGGTGAAAATATCACAGGTGGATCTGGACTGGCAGCACAAGGGAGAATTATTTTTAGCTCGTTGGGCCCATGATGCCTCTGGTCATCAGGGACGAGATGCAACGTACCGATGGGCTCGTGAGCGAGGGGTGGACCTTACTATGGACAGCATCTCACAGGTTATCCACAACTGCGAGACCTGCGCTGCAATCAAACAGGCCAAGCGGGTGAAGCCTCTGTGGTACGGTGGAAGATGGTCCAAGTACAGGTATGGGGAAGCCTGGCAAATTGACTACATCACCCTTCCCCAAACCCGCCAAGGCAAGCGCTACGTGTTGACCATGGTGGAAGCAACCACTGGATGGCTGGAGACATACCCTGTGCCTCATGCTACTGCCCGGAACACCATCTTGAGCCTAGAAAAGCAAGTCCTTTGGAGACATGGCACCCCTGAGAGAATCGAGTCAGACAACGGGACGCATTTCAAGAACAGCCTCGTAAGTACTTGGGCCAGAGAACATGGAATTGAATGGATCTATCATATCCCTTATCATGCACCAGCTGCTGGGAAAGTTGAACGGTGCAATGGACTACTCAAGACTACCCTAAAAGCACTTGGTGGAGGAACCTTCAAAAATTGGGAAGTGAACTTAGCAAAGGCCACCTGGATGGTTAACACCAGAGGATCCATCAATCGAGCTGGTCCTGCCCAGTCTGAACCCTTGCACACGGTGGATGGAGATAAAGTCCCTGTGGTACACATGAGAGGTATGTTAGGAAAGACTGTTTGGATTAATCCCACCTCAGGCAAGAGCAAACCTATCCGTGGGATTGTCTTCGCTCAAGGACCTGGTTGCACTTGGTGGGTAATGCGGAAAGATGGGGAAACCCGATGTGTGCCACAAGGAGACCTCATTTTAAGTGAGAACTGTGTGTAAGGTTCCATTGTATATATATATATATGTGTGTGTGTGTGTGTGTGGAGTTTAAAGAAGGTACTGATTTGGAATTATGTAGATGGTAATAGAATAAGGGGTGGATTATGTCCTGGGTTGCAGTATATTCTATCACCATCCTCATGTACTGTTGAAACCAGGTGAGGCAGTGCTCCCTGCCTCCCCCCCCCCCCCCCGGGCTACCTTCTGTTAATGGGCCCATCAATGCCCTGCCCCATGACTCATAGATAACTTCCCCCTGTATTGTCCCCTGTTAATGGGCCCACCACTGCCTTGCTGCATGACTCAGAGATAACTTCCTCCTGGACTGTTTTCTGTTAATGGCTCATCAAGGCCTTATCTCATGACTCACCATCCCATTGTGAGATGCTCCTCCCCGAGGGAGGAGCCAAGCATTCCATACTGGATATAAGCTGAGAATTCGAACACCACAGCAGCCCTTACCTACGGGACTTCCAGAGGACAGGAGCTACTGCTGGACTTTCAGCTGAAGACCAGACCCCCTTTCTTCCAGAGGATCACGCTTCAACAAGACCACCTCATCTGGACGACTACCATCACCCTAACAGGGTTCCAGGCTGTATTCTGACTCTGTCAGTGTTTTTGATATTATTGCATTTATTCTTTTTATCATTTTCCTATTAAATTATAATTCTGACTTGCGATCTCTCACTGGTTTGATTTCAAACTAGTACAACATCCCACAAAATCTCCCCGGTATCCAATAAAATTCCAGGAAAAATCCCACAAAATTCCCTAAATCTTCTCAAAACATGGCCAAAATCCACAAAAATCCCACCGAATCTCCACAAATTCCCACAGAATACATGAAAATACCCCTGATAATTCGTCAGTTCTCTACAGAATCTCACCAAATTCCAGAAAAGTCCCTCAAAGTTCCACAAACATCCCACAAAATCTCCTCAATATCCAACAAAATCCCAGAAAAATCACACAAAATTCCCTAAATCTTCTCAAAACACGACTAAATTCGAGAAAAATGTCCCACCAAATCTCCACAAAATCCCACAAAATACACAAAAAATCCCTCAAGATCCCGAAATCGCCTCAATATCCCACAAAATCACACAAAAATCACACAAAACCTCCACAAGTTTCCACAAAATCTAAGAAAAATTCCTCAAAATTCTTCAAGTCTCCTCAAAACCACACAAAGTCCTTGAAAAGGCCCACCAAATTCCAGTAAAATCCCACAGATTCTCCACAAATTCCCACAAAATCTAAAACAAATTCCTCAAAATTCTTCAAGTCTCCTCAGAATCCCACACAATTCCAGAAAAAACACACAAAATTCCAGACAAGTCCCACAAAACTCGCTAAATCATTTCAAAACCCTACCAATTCACAGGAATGTCCCACAAAATCTCCACCAATTCCCAGAACATCCCACAAAAATCTCACAAAAATCCCTAAATCTTCTGAAAACTCGACCAAATTCCAGAAACGCCCCATAAAATCAGCACAGTTTCCCACAAAATTCAAGAAAAAACACCACAAAATTCCCTAAATCTTCTCAAAACACAACCAAATTCTAGAAAAATATCCCACCAAATCTCCACAAATTCCCACAAAATACATGAGAAATCCCTCAAGATCCCTAAATTGCCTCAATATCCCCCAAAATCCCACAAAAATCCCACAAAACCTCCACAAGTTTCCACAAAATCTAAGAAAAATTCCTCAAAATTCTTCAAGTCTCCTCAGAATCCCACACAATTCCATAAAAAACACACAAAATTCCAGAGAAGTCCCACAAAACTCCCTAAATCATTTCAAAACCCTACCAATTCACAGGAATGTCCCACAAAATCTCCACCAATTCCCAGAACATCCCACAAAAATCTCACAAAAATCCCTAAATCTTCTGAAAACTCGACCAAATTCCAGAAACGCCCCATAAAATCAGCACAGTTTCCCACAAAATTCAAGAAAAAACACCACAAAATTCCCTAAATCTTCTCAAAACACAACCAAATTCTAGAAAAATATCCCACCAAATCTCCACAAATTCCCACAAAATACATGAAAAATCCCTCAAGATCCCTAAATTGCCTCAATATCCCCCAAAATCCCACAAAAATCCCACAAAACCTCCACAAGTTTCCACAAAATCTAAGAAAAATTCCTCAAAATTCTTCAAGTCTCCTCAGAATCCCACACAATTCCAGAAAAAACACACAAAATTCCAGAGAAGTCCCACAAAACTCCCTTAATCATTTCAAAACCCTACCAATTCACAGGAATGTCCCACAAAATCTCCACCAATTCCCAGAACATCCCACAAAAATCCCACAAAAATCCCTAAATCTTCTGAAAACTCAACCAAATTCCAGAAATGCCACATAAAATCAGCACAGTTTCCCACAAAATTCAAGAAAAAACACCACACAATTCCCTAAATCTTTTCAAAATACCACAAAATTCTTGAAAAGCCCCACCAAATTCCAGAAACATCCCACAAAATGTCCTCAATACCCAACAAAATCCCAGAAAAATCACACCAAATTCCCTAAATCTTCTCAAAACACGGCCAAAATCCACAAAAATCCCATCAAATCTCCACAAATTCCCACAGAATACATGAAAAATCCCTGATAATTTGTCAGTTCTCTACAGAATCTCACCAAATTCCAGAAGAGTCCCTCAAAGTTCCACAAACATCCCACAAAATCTCCTCAATATCCCACAAAATTCAAGAAAAATCACACAAAATTCCCTAAATCTTCTCAAAACACGACCAAATTCTAGAAAAATATCCCACCAAATCTCCACAAATTCCCACAAAATACATGAAAAATCCCTCAAGATCCCGAAATCGCCTCAATATCCCACAAAATCCCACAAAAATCACACAAAACCTCCACAAGTTTCCACAAAATCTAAGAAAAATTCCTCAAAATTCTTCAAGTCTCCTCAAAACCACACAAAGTCCTTGAAAAGGCCCACCAAATTCCAGTAAAATCCCACAGATTCTCCACAAATTCCCACAAAATCTAAAACAAATTCCTCAAAATTCTTCAAGTCTCCTCAGAATCCCACACAATTCCAGAAAAAACACACAAAATTCCAGACAAGTCCCACAAAACTCCCTAAATCATTTCAAAACCCTACCAATTCACACACAAAATTCCCTAAATCTTCTCAAAACACGGCCGAAATCCAAAAATATCCCACAGAATCTCCACAAATTCCCACAGAATACATGACAAATCCCTGATAATTCGTCAGTTCTCTACAGAATCTCACCAAATTCCTAAAAAGTCCCTCAAAGTTCCAAAAACATCCCACAAAATGTCCTCAATATCCAACAAAATCCCAGAAAAATCACACAAAATTCCCTAAATCTTCTCAAAACACGGCCAAAATCCACAAAAATCCCACCAAATCTCCACAAATTCCCACAGAATACATGAAAAATCCCTGATAATTTGTCAGTTCTCTACAGAATCTCACCAAATTCCAGAAGAGTCCCTCAAAGTTCCACAAACATCCCACAAAATCTCCTCAATATCCCACAAAATTCAAGAAAAATCACACAAAATTCCCTAAATCTTCTCAAAACACGACCAAATTCTAGAAAAATATCCCACCAAATCTCCACAAATTCCCACAAAATACATGATAAATCCCTCAAGATCCCTAAATCGCCTCAATATCCCACAAAATCGCACAAAAAATACACAAAACCTCCACAAGTTTCCACAAAATCTAAGAAAAATTCCTCAAAATTCTTCAAGTCTCCTCAAAACCACACAAAGTTCCTGAAAAGGCCCACCAAATTCCAGAAAAATCCCACAGAATCTCCACAAATTCCCAAAAAAATCTAAATCAAATTCCTCAAAATTCTTCAAGTCTCCTCAGAATCCCACACAATTCCAGAAAAAACACACCAAATTCCAGAGAAGTCCCACAAAACTCCCTAAATCATTTCAAAACCCTACCAATTCACAGGAATGTCCCACAAAATCTCTACCAATTCCCAGAACATCCCACAAAAATCTCACAAAAATCCCTAAATCTTCTGAAAACTCGACCAAATTCCAGAAACGCCCCATAAAATCAGCACAGTTTCCCACAAAATTCAAGAAAAAACACCACAAAATTCCCTAAACCTTTTCAAAATACCACAAAATTCTTGAAAAGCCCCACCAAATTCCAGAAACATCCCACAAAATGTCCTCAATATCCAACAAAATCCCAGAAAAATCACACAAAATTCTCTAAATCTTCTCAAAACACGGCCAAAATCCACAAAAATCCCACCGAATCTCCACAAATTCCCACAGAATACATGAAAAATCCCTGATAATTCGTCAGTTCTCTACAGAATCTCACCAAATTCCAGAAGAGTCCCTCAAAGTTCCACAAACATCCCACAAAATCTCCCCAGTATCCAACAAAATTCCAGGAAAAATCCCACAAAATTCCCTAAATCTTCTCAAAACACGACCAAATTCTAGAAAAATATCCCACCGAATCTCCAGAAATTCCCACAAAATACATGAAAAATCCCTGATAATTCGTCAGTTCTCTACAGAATCTCACCAAATACCAGAAAAGTCCCACAAAGTTCCACAAGCCTCCCACAAAATCTCCCTAATATCCAACAAAATTCCAGGAAAAATCTCACACAATTCCCTAAATCTTCTGAGAACTTGACCAAATTCCAGAAATGCCCCATAAAATCAGCACAGTTTCCCACAAAATTCAAGAAAAAACACCACAAAATTCCCAAAATCTTTTCAAAATACCACAAAATTCTTGAAAAGCCCCACCAAATTCCAGAAACATCCCACAAAATGTCCTCAATACCCAACAAAATCCCAGAAAAATCCCACAAAATTCCCTAAATTTTCTCAAAACATAACCAAAATTCCAGAAAAATCCCACCGAATCTCCACAAATTCCCACAGAATACGTGAAAAATCCCTGATAATTCGTCAGTTCTCTACAGAATCTCACCAAATTCCAGAAAAGTCCCTCAAAGTTCCACAAGCATCCCACAAAATCTCCCTAATATCCAACAAAATTCCAGGAAAAATCTCACAGAATTACCTAAATCTTCTGAAAACTTGACAAAATTCGAGAAATGCCCAATAAAATCAGCACAGTTTCCCACAAAATTCAAGAAAAAACACCACAAAATTCCCTAAATCTTCTCAAAACACAACCAAATTCTAGAAAAATATCCCACCAAATCTCCACAAATTCCCACAAAATACATGAAAAATCCCTCAAGATCCCTAAATCGCCTCAATATCCCACAAAATCACACAAAAATCACACAAAACCTCCACAAGTTTCCACAAAATCTAAGAAAAATTCCTCAAAATTCTTCAAGTCTCCTCAAAACCACACAAAGTTCGTGAAAAGGCCCACCAAATTCCAAAAAAATCCCACAGAATCTCCACAAATTCCCACAAAAATCTAAATCAAATTCCTCAAAATTCTTCAAGTCTCCTCAGAATCCCACACAATTCCAGAAAAACCCCACCAAATTCCAGAGAAGTCTCACAAAACTCCCTAAATCATTTCAAAACCCTACCAATTCACAGGAATGTCCCACAAAATCTCTACCAATTACCAGAACATCCCACAAAAATCTCACAAAAATCCCTAAATCTTCTGAAAACTCGACCAAATTCCAGAAACGCCCCATAAAATCAGCACAGTTTCCCACAAAATTCAAGAAAAAACACCACAAAATTCCCTAAACCTTTTCAAAATACCACAAAATTCTTGAAAAGCCCCACCAAATTCCAGAAACATCCCACAAAATGTCCTCAATATCCAACAAAATCCCAGAAAAATCACACCAAATTCCCTAAATCTTCTCAAAACACGGCCAAAATCCACAAAAATCCCACCGAATCTCCACAAATTCCCACAGAATACATGAAAAATCCCTGATAATTCGGCATTTCTCTACAGAATCTCACCAAATTCCAGAAGAGTCCCTCAAAGTTCCACAAACATCCCACAAAATCTCCCCAGTATCCAACAAAATTCAAGGAAAAATCTCACAAAATTCCCTAAATCTTCTCAAAACACGGCCAAAATCCTCAAAAATCCCACCGAATCTCCACAAATTCCCACAGAATACATGAAAAATCCCTGATAATTCATCAGTTCTCTACAGAATCTCACCAAATTCCAGAAAAGTCCCTCAAAGTTCCACACACATCCCACAAAATCTCCCTAATATCCAACAAAATTCAAGAAAAATCCCACAAAATTCCCTAAATCTTCTCAAAACACGACCAAATTCTAGAAAAATATCCCACCAAATCTCCACAAATTCCCACAAAATACATGATAAATCCCCCAAGATCCCTAAATCGCCTCAATATCCCACAAAATCGCACAAAAAATACACAAAACCTCCACAAGTTTCCACAAAATCTAAGAAAAATTCCTCAAAATTCTTCAAGTCTCCTCAAAACCACACAAAGTTCCTGAAAAGGCCCACCAAATTCCAGAAAAATCCCACAGAATCTCCACAAATTCCCAAAAAAATCTAAATCAAATTCCTCAAAATTCTTCAAGTCTCCTCAGAATCCCACACAATTCCAGAAAAAACACACAAAATTCCAGAGAAGTCCCACAAAACTCCCTAAATCATTTCAAAACCCTACCAATTCACAGGAATGTCCCACAAAATCTCTACGAATTCCCAGAACATCCCACAAAAATCTCACAAAAATCCCTAAATCTTCTGAAAACTCGACCAAATTCCAGAAACGCCCCATAAAATCAGCACAGTTTCCCACAAAATTCAAGAAAAAACACCACACAATTCCCTAAATCTTTTCAAAATACCACAAAATTCTTGAAAAGCCCCACCAAATTCCAGAAACATCCCACAAAATGTCCTCAATATCCAACAAAATTCCAGGAAAAATCCCACAAAATTCCCTAAATCTTCTCAAAACACGGCCAAAATCCACAAAAATCCCACCGAATCTCCACAAATTCCCACAGAATACATGAAAAATCCCTGATAATTCGTCAGTTCTCTACAGAATCTCACCAAATTCCAGAAGAGTCCCTCAAAGTTCCACAAACATCCCACAAAATCTCCCCAGTATCCAACAAAATTCCAGGAAAAATCCCACAAAATTCCCTAAATCTTCTCAAAACACGACCAAATTCTAGAAAAATATCCCACCGAATCTCCAGAAATTCCCACAAAATACATGAAAAATCCCTGATAATTCGTCAGTTCTCTACAGAATCTCACCAAATACCAGAAAAGTCCCACAAAGTTCCACAAGCCTCCCACAAAATCTCCCTAATATCCAACAAAATTCCAGGAAAAATCTCACACAATTCCCTAAATCTTCTGAGAACTTGACCAAATTCCAGAAATGCCCCATAAAATCAGCACAGTTTCCCACAAAATTCAAGAAAAAACACCACAAAATTCCCTAAACCTTTTCAAAATACCACAAAATTCTTGAAAAGCCCCACCAAATTCCAGAAACATCCCACAAAATGTCCTCAATACCCAACAAAATCCCAGAAAAATCCCACAAAATTCCCTAAATTTTCTCAAAACATAACCAAAATTCCAGAAAAATCCCACCGAATCTCCACAAATTCCCACAGAATACGTGAAAAATCCCTGATAATTCGTCAGTTCTCTACAGAATCTCACCAAATTCCAGAAAAGTCCCTCAAAGTTCCACAAACATCCCACAAAATCTCCCCAGTATCCAACAAAATTCCAGGAAAAATCCCACAAAATTCCCTAAATCTTCTCAAAACACGGCCAAAATCCACAAAAATCCCACAAAATCTCCACAAATTCCCACAGAATACATGAAAAATCCCTGATAATTCATCAGTTCTCTACAGAATCTCACCAAATTCCAGAAGAGTCCCTCAAAGTTCCACAAACATCCCACAAAATCTCCCCAGTATCCAACAAAATTCAAGGAAAAATCTCACAAAATTCCATAAATCTTCTCAAAACACGGCCAAAATCCTCAAAAATCCCACCGAATCTCCACAAATTCCCACAGAATACATGAAAAATCCCTGATAATTTGTCAGTTCTCTACAGAATCTCACCAAATTCCAGAAAAGTCCCTCAAAGTTCCACACACATCCCACAAAATCTCCCTAATATCCAACAAAATTCAAGAAAAATCCCACAAAATTCCCTAAATCTTCTCAAAACACGACCAAATTCTAGAAAAATATCCCACCAAATCTCCACAAATTCCCACAAAATACATGATAAATCCCTCAAGATCCCTAAATCTCCTCAATATCCCACAAAATCGCACAAAAAATACACAAAACCTCCACAAGTTTCCACAAAATCTAAGAAAAATTCCTCAAAATTCTTCAAGTCTCCTCAAAACCACACAAAGTTCGTGAAATGGCCCACCAAATTCCAGAAAAATCCCACAGAATCTCCACAAATTCCCAAAAAAATCTAAATCAAATTCCTCAAAATTCTTCAAGTCTCCTCAGAATCCCACACAATTCCAGAAAAAACACACCAAATTCCAGAGAAGTCCCACAAAACTCCCTAAATCATTTCAAAACCCTACCAATTCACAGGAATGTCTCACAAAATCTCTACCAATTCCCAGAACATCCCACAAAAATCTCACAAAAATCCCTAACACTTCTGAAAACTTGACCAAATTCCAGAAACGCCCCATAAAATCAGCACAGTTTCCCACAAAATTCAAGAAAAAACACCACAAAATTCCCAAAATCTTTTCAAAATACCACAAAATTCTTGAAAAGCCCCACCAAATTCCAGAAACATCCCACAAAATCTCCTCAATACCCAACAAAATCCCAGAAAAATCCCACAATATTCCCTAAATTTTCTCAAAACACAACCAAAATTCCAGAAAAATCTCCACAAATTCCCACAGAATACATGAAAAATCCCTGATAATTCGTCAGTTCTCTACAGAATCTCACCAAATTCCAGAAAAGTCCCTCAAAGTTCCACAAACATCCCACAAAATCTCCTCAATATCTAAAAAAATTCAAGAAAAATCCCACAATATTCTCTAAATCTTCTCAAAACACGGCCAAAATCCTCAAAAATCCCATCAAATCTCCACAAATTCCCACAGAATACATGAAAAATCCCTGATAATTCGTCAGTTCTCTACAGAATCTCACCAAATTCCAGAAAAGTCCCTCAAAGTTCCACAAACATCCCACAAAATCTCCCCAATGTCCAACAAAATTCCAGGAAAAATCCCACAAAATTCCCTAAATCTTCTCAAAACTCTACCAAATTCCAGAAAAATATCCCACCAAATCTCCACAAATTCCCACAAAATACATGAGAAATCCCTCAAGATCCCTAAATCGCCTCAATATCCCACAAAATCACACAAAAATCACACAAAACCTCCACAAGTTTCCACAAAATCTAAGAAAAATTCCTCAAAATACTTCAAGTCTCCTCCGAATCCCACACAATTCCATAAAAACCCCACAAAATTCCAGAGAAGTCCCACAAAACTCCCTAAATCATTTCAAAACCCTACCAATTCACAGGAATGTCCCACAAAATCTCCACCAATTCCCAGAACATCCCACAAAAATCTCACAAAAATCCCTAAATCTTCTGAAAACTCGACCAAATTCTAGAAACGCCCCATAAAATCAGCAGTTTCCCACAAAATTCAAGAAAAAACACCACAAAATTCCCTAAACCTTTTCAAAATACCACAAAATTCTTGAAAAGCCCCACCAAATTCCAGAAACATCCCACAAAATGTCCTCAATACCCAACAAAATCCCAGAAAAATCACACAAAATTCCCTAAATTTTCTCAAAACATAACCAAAATTCCAGAAAAATCCCACCGAATCTCCACAAATTCCCACAGAATACGTGAAAAATCCCTGATAATTCGTCAGTTCTCTACAGAATCTCACCAAATTCCAGAAAAGTCCCTCAAAGTTCCACAAACATCCCACAAAATCTCCTCAATATCCAACAAAATTCAAGAAAAATCCCACAAAATTCTCTAAATCTTCTCAAAACACGACCAAATTCTAGAAAAATATCCCACCAAATCTCCACAAATTTCCACAAAATGCATGATAAATCCCTCAAGATCCCTAAATCGCCTCAATATCCCACAAAATCCCACAAAAATCACCCAAAACCACCACAAGTTTCCACAAAAATCTAAGAAAAATTCCTCAAAATTCTTCAAGTCTCCTCAAAACCACACAAAGTTCGTGAAAAGGCCCACCAAATTCCAAAAAAATCCCACAGAATCTCCACAAATTCCCACAAAAATCTAAATCAAATTCCTCAGAATTCTTCAAGTCTCCTCAGAATCCCACACAATTCCAGAAAAACCCCATCAAATTCCAGAGAAGTCTCACAAAACTCCCTAAATCATTTCAAAACCCTATCAATTCACAGGAATGTCCCACAAAATCTCTACCAATTCCCAGAACATCCCACAAAAATCTCACAAAAATCCCTAAATCTTCTGAAAACTCGACCAAATTCCAGAAACGCCCCATAAAATCAGCACAGTTTCCCACAAAATTCAAGAAAAAACACCACAAAATTCCCTAAACCTTTTGAAAATACCACAAAATTCTTGAAAAGCCCCACCAAATTCCAGAAACATCCCACAAAATGTCCTCAATATCTAACAAAATCCCAGAAAAATCACACAAAATTCTCTAAATCTTATCAAAACACGGCCAAAATCCACAAAAATCCCACCGAATCTCCACAAATTCCCACAGAATACATGAAAAATCCCTGATAATTCGGCATTTCTCTACAGAATCTCACCAAATTCCAGAAGAGTCCCTCAAAGTTCCACAAACATCCCACAAAATCTCCCCAGTATCCAACAAAATTCCAGGAAAAATCCCACAAAATTCCCTAAATCTTCTCAAAACACGGCCAAAATCCACAAAAATCCCACAAAATCTCCACAAATTCCCACAGAATACATGAAAAATCCCTGATAATTCATCAGTTCTCTACAGAATCTCACCAAATTCCAGAAGAGTCCCTCAAAGTTCCACAAACATCCCACAAAATCTCCCCAGTATCCAACAAAATTCAAGGAAAAATCTCACAAAATTCCATAAATCTTCTCAAAACACGGCCAAAATCCTCAAAAATCCCACCGAATCTCCACAAATTCCCACAGAATACATGAAAAATCCCTGATAATTTGTCAGTTCTCTACAGAATCTCACCAAATTCCAGAAAAGTCCCTCAAAGTTCCACACACATCCCACAAAATCTCCCTAATATCCAACAAAATTCAAGAAAAATCCCACAAAATTCCCTAAATCTTCTCAAAACACGACCAAATTCTAGAAAAATATCCCACCAAATCTCCACAAATTCCCACAAAATACATGATAAATCCCTCAAGATCCCTAAATCTCCTCAATATCCCACAAAATCGCACAAAAAATACACAAAACCTCCACAAGTTTCCACAAAATCTAAGAAAAATTCCTCAAAATTCTTCAAGTCTCCTCAAAACCACACAAAGTTCGTGAAATGGCCCACCAAATTCCAGAAAAATCCCACAGAATCTCCACAAATTCCCAAAAAAATCTAAATCAAATTCCTCAAAGTTCTTCAAGTCTCCTCAGAATCCCACACAATTCCAGAAAAAACACACTAAATTCCAGAGAAGTCCCACAAAACTCCCTAAATCATTTCAAAACCCTACCAATTCACAGGAATGTCCCACAAAATCTCTACCAATTCCCAGAACATCCCACAAAAATCTCACAAAAATCCCTAACACTTCTGAAAACTTGACCAAATTCCAGAAACGCCCCATAAAATCAGCACAGTTTCCCACAAAATTCAAGAAAAAACACCACAAAATTCCCAAAATCTTTTCAAAATACCACAAAATTCTTGAAAAGCCCCACCAAATTCCCGAAACATCCCACAAAATGTCCTCAATACCCAACAGAATCCCAGAAAAATCCCACAATATTCCCTAAATTTTCTCAAAACACAACCAAAATTCCAGAAAAATCCCACCGAATCTCCACAAATTCCCACAGAATACATGAAAAATCCCTGATAATTCGTCAGTTCTCTACAGAATCTCACCAAATTCCAGAAAAGTCCCTCAAAGTTCCACAAACATCCCACAAAATCTCCCCAATATCCAACAAAATTCCAGGAAAAATCCCACAAAATTCCCTAAATCTTCTCAAAACTGTACCAAATTCCAGAAAAATATCCCACCAAATCTCCACAAATTCCCACAAAATACATGATAAATCCCTCAAGATCCCTAAATCTCCTCAATATCCCACAAAATCGCACAAAAAATACACAAAACCTCCACAAGTTTCCACAAAATCTAAGAAAAATTCCTCAAAATTCTTCAAGTCTCCTCAAAACCACACAAAGTTCCTGAAATGGCCCACCAAATTCCAGAAAAATCCCACAGAATCTCCACAAATTCCCAAAAAAATCTAAATCAAATTCCTCAAAATTCTTCAAGTCTCCTCAGAATCCCACACAATTCCAGAAAAAACACACCAAATTCCAGACAAGTCCCACAAAACTCCCTAAATCATTTCAAAACCCTACCAATTCACAGGAATGTCCCACAAAATCTCTACCAATTCCCAGAACATCCCACAAAAATCTCACAAAAATCCCTAACACTTCTGAAAACTCGACCAAATTCTAGACACGCCCCATAAAATCAGCAGTTTCCCACAAAATTCAAGAAAAAACACCACAAAATTCCCTAAACCTTTTCAAAATACCACAAAATTCTTGAAAAGCCCCACCAAATTCCAGAAACATCCCACAAAATGTCCTCAATACCCAACAAAATCCCAGAAAAATCACACAAAATTCCCTAAATTTTCTCAAAACATAACCAAAATTCCAGAAAAATCCCACCGAATCTCCACAAATTCCCACAGAATACGTGAAAAATCCCTGATAATTCGTCAGTTCTCTACAGAATCTCACCAAATTCCAGAAAAGTCCCTCAAAGTTCCACAAACATCCCACAAAATCTCCTCAATATCCAACAAAATTCAAGAAAAATCCCACAAAATTCTCTAAATCTTCTCAAAACACGACCAAATTCTAGAAAAATATCCCACCAAATCTCCACAAATTTCCACAAAATGCATGATAAATCCCTCAAGATCCCTAAATCGCCTCAATATCCCACAAAATCCCACAAAAATCACCCAAAACCACCACAAGTTTCCACAAAAATCTAAGAAAAATTCCTCAAAATTCTTCAAGTCTCCTCAAAACCACACAAAGTTCCTGAAAAGGCCCACCAAATTCCAAAAAAATCCCACAGAATCTCCACAAATTCCCACAAAAATCTAAATCAAATTCCTCAGAATTCTTCAAGTCTCCTCAGAATCCCACACAATTCCAGAAAAACCCCACCAAATTCCAGAGAAGTCTCACAAAACTCCCTAAATCATTTCAAAACCCTACCAATTCACAGGAATGTCCCACAAAATCTCTACCAATTCCCAGAACATCCCACAAAAATCTCACAAAAATCCCTAAATCTTCTGAAAACTCGACCAAATTCCAGAAACGCCCCATAAAATCAGCACAGTTTCCCACAAAATTCAAGAAAAAACACCACAAAATTCCCTAAACCTTTTCAAAATACCACAAAATTCTTGAAAAGCCCCACCAAATTCCAGAAACATCCCACAAAATGTCCTCAATATCCAACAAAATCCCAGAAAAATCACACAAAATTCCCTAAATCTTATCAAAACACGGCCAAAATCCACAAAAATCCCACCGAATCTCCAGAAATTCCCACAGAATACATGAAAAATCCCTGATAATTCGGCATTTCTCTACAGAATCTCACCAAATTCCAGAAGAGTCCCTCAAAGTTCCACAAACATCCCACAAAATCTCCCCAGTATCCAACAAAATTCCAGGAAAAATCCCACAAAATTCCCTAAATCTTCTCAAAACACGGCCAAAATCCACAAAAATCCCACAAAATCTCCACAAATTCCCACAGAATACATGAAAAATCCCTGATAATTCATCAGTTCTCTACAGAATCTCACCAAATTCCAGAAGAGTCCCTCAAAGTTCCACAAACATCCCACAAAATCTCCCCAGTATCCAACAAAATTCAAGGAAAAATCTCACAAAATTCCATAAATCTTCTCAAAACACGGCCAAAATCCTCAAAAATCCCACCGAATCTCCACAAATTCCCACAGAATACATGAAAAATCCCTGATAATTTGTCAGTTCTCTACAGAATCTCACCAAATTCCAGAAGAGTCCCTCAAAGTTCCACAAACATCCCACAAAATCTCCCTAATATCCAACAAAATTCAAGAAAAATCCCACAAAATTCCCTAAATCTTCTCAAAACACGACCAAATTCTAGAAAAATATCCCACCAAATCTCCACAAATTCCCACAAAATACATGATAAATCCCTCAAGATCCCTAAATCGCCTCAATATCCCACAAAATCGCACAAAAAATACACAAAACCTCCACAAGTTTCCACAAAATCTAAGAAAAATTCCTCAAAATTCTTCAAGTCTCCTCAAAACCACACAAAGTTCGTGAAAAGGCCCACCAAATTCCAAAAAAATCCCACAGAATCTCCACAAATTCCCACAAAAATCTAAATCAAATTCCTCAAAATTCTTCAAGTCTCCTCAGAATCCCACACAATTCCAGAAAAACCCCACCAAATTCCAGAGAAGTCTCACAAAACTCCCTAAATCATTTCAAAACCCTACCAATTCACAGGAATGTCCCAAAAAATCTCTACCAATTCCCAGAACATCCCACAAAAATCTCACAAAAATCCCTAAATCTTCTGAAAACTCGACCAAATTCCAGAAACGCCCCATAAAATCAGCACAGTTTCCCACAAAATTCAAGAAAAAACACCACAAAATTCCCTAAACCTTTTAAAAATACGACCAAATTCTTGAAAAGCCCCACCAAATTCCAGAAACATCCCACAAAATGTCCTCAATATCCAACAAAATCCCAGAAAAATCACACAAAATTCTCTAAATCTTCTCAAAACACGGCCAAAATCCACAAAAATCCCACCGAATCTCCACAAATTCCCACAGAATACATGAAAAATCCCTGATAATTCGTCAGTTCTCTACAGAATCTCACCAAATTCCAGAAAAGTCCCTCAAAGTTCCACAAACAATCCACAAAAATCTCACAAAAATCCCTAACACTTCTGAAAACTCGACCAAATTCCAGAAACGCCCCATAAAATCAGCACAGTTTCCCACAAAATTCAAGAAAAAACACCACAAAATTCCTAAAATCTTTTCAAAATACCACAAAATTCTTGAAAAGCCCCACCAAATTCCAGAAACATCCCACAAAATCTCCTCAATACCCAACAAAATCCCAGAAAAATCCCACAAAATTCCCTAAATTTTCTCAAAACATAACCAAAATTCCAGAAAAATCCCACCGAATCTCCACAAATTCCCACAGAATACATGAAAAATCCCTGATAATTCGTCAGTTCTCTACAGAATCTCACCAAATTCCAGAAAAGTCCCTCAAAGTTCCACAAACATCCCACAAAATCTCCTCAATATCCAACAAAATTCAAGAAAAATCCCACAAAATTCTCTAAATCTTCTCAAAACACGGCCAAAATCCTCAAAAATCCCACCAAATCTCCACAAATTCCCACAAAATACATGAGAAATGCCTCAAGATCCCTAAATCGCCTCAATATCCCACAAAATCACACAAAAATCAACCAAAACCTCCACAAGTTTCCACAAAATCTAAGAAAAATTCCTCAAAATTCTTCAAGTCTCCTCAGAATCCCACACAATTCCAGAAAAAACACACAAAATTCCAGACAAGTCCCACAAAACTCCCTAAATCATTTCAAAACCCTACCAATTCACAGGAATGTCCCACAAAATCTCCACCAATTCCCAGAACATCCCACAGAAATCCCACAAAAATCCCTAAATCTTCTGAAAACTCGACCAAATTCCAGAAACGCCCCATAAAATCAGCACAGTTTCTCACAAAATTCAAGAAAAAACACCACAAAATTCCCTAAATCTTTTCAAAATACCACAAAATTCTTGAAAAGCCCCACCAAATTCCAGAAACATCCCACAAAATCTCCTCAATATCCAAAAAAATTCAGGAAAAATCCCACAATATTCTCTAAATCTTCTCAAAACACGGCCAAAATCCTCAAAAATCCCACCGAATCTCCACAAATTCCCAGAGAATACATGAAAAATCCCTGATAATTCGTCAGTTCTCTACAGAATCTCACCAAATTCCAGAAAGTCCCTCAAAGTTCCACAAACATCCCACAAAATCTCCCCAGTATCCAACAAAATTCCAGGAAAAATCCCACAAAATTCCCTAAATCTTCTCAAAACTGTACCAAATTCCAGAAAAATATCCCACCAAATCTCCACAAATTCCCACAAAATACATGATAAATCCCTCAAGATCCCTAAATCTCCTCAATATCCCACAAAATCGCACAAAAAATACACAAAACCTCCACAAGTTTCCACAAAATCTAAGAAAAATTCCTCAAAATTCTTCAAGTCTCCTCAAAACCACACAAAGTTCCTGAAATGGCCCACCAAATTCCAGAAAAATCCCACAGAATCTCCACAAATTCCCAAAAAAATCTAAATCAAATTCCTCAAAATTCTTCAAGTCTCCTCAGAATCCCACACAATTCCAGAAAAAACACACCAAATTCCAGACAAGTCCCACAAAACTCCCTAAATCATTTCAAAACCCTACCAATTCACAGGAATGTCCCACAAAATCTCTACCAATTCCCAGAACATCCCACAAAAATCTCACAAAAATCCCTAACACTTCTGAAAACTCGACCAAATTCTAGAAACGCCCCATAAAATCAGCAGTTTCCCACAAAATTCAAGAAAAAACACCACAAAATTCCCTAAACCTTTTCAAAATACCACAAAATTCTTGAAAAGCCCCACCAAATTCCAGAAACATCCCACAAAATGTCCTCAATACCCAACAAAATCCCAGAAAAATCACACAAAATTCCCTAAATTTTCTCAAAACATAACCAAAATTCCAGAAAAATCCCACCGAATCTCCACAAATTCCCACAGAATACGTGAAAAATCCCTGATAATTCGTCAGTTCTCTACAGAATCTCACCAAATTCCAGAAAAGTCCCTCAAAGTTCCACAAACATCCCACAAAATCTCCTCAATATCCAACAAAATTCAAGAAAAATCCCACAAAATTCTCTAAATCTTCTCAAAACACGACCAAATTCTAGAAAAATATCCCACCAAATCTCCACAAATTTCCACAAAATGCATGATAAATCCCTCAAGATCCCTAAATCGCCTCAATATCCCACAAAATCCCACAAAAATCACCCAAAACCACCACAAGTTTCCACAAAAATCTAAGAAAAATTCCTCAAAATTCTTCAAGTCTCCTCAAAACCACACAAAGTTCCTGAAAAGGCCCACCAAATTCCAAAAAAATCCCACAGAATCTCCACAAATTCCCACAAAAATCTAAATCAAATTCCTCAGAATTCTTCAAGTCTCCTCAGAATCCCACACAATTCCAGAAAAACCCCACCAAATTCCAGAGAAGTCTCACAAAACTCCCTAAATCATTTCAAAACCCTACCAATTCACAGGAATGTCCCACAAAATCTCTACCAATTCCCAGAACATCCCACAAAAATCTCACAAAAATCCCTAAATCTTCTGAAAACTCGACCAAATTCCAGAAACGCCCCATAAAATCAGCACAGTTTCCCACAAAATTCAAGAAAAAACACCACAAAATTCCCTAAACCTTTTCAAAATACCACAAAATTCTTGAAAAGCCCCACCAAATTCCAGAAACATCCCACAAAATGTCCTCAATACCCAACAAAATCCCAGAAAAATCACACAAAATTCCCTAAATCTTATCAAAACACGGCCAAAATCCACAAAAATCCCACCGAATCTCCACAAATTCCCACAGAATACATGAAAAATCCCTGATAATTCGGCATTTCTCTACAGAATCTCACCAAGTTCCAGAAGAGTCCCTCAAAGTTCCACAAACATCCCACAAAATCTCCCCAGTATCCAACAAAATTCCAGGAAAAATCCCACAAAATTCCCTAAATCTTCTCAAAACACGGCCAAAATCCACAAAAATCCCACAAAATCTCCACAAATTCCCACAGAATACATGAAAAATCCCTGATAATTCATCAGTTCTCTACAGAATCTCACCAAATTCCAGAAGAGTCCCTCAAAGTTCCACAAACATCCCACAAAATCTCCCCAGTATCCAACAAAATTCAAGGAAAAATCTCACAAAATTCCATAAATCTTCTCAAAACACGGCCAAAATCCTCAAAAATCCCACCGAATCTCCACAAATTCCCACAGAATACATGAAAAATCCCTGATAATTTGTCAGTTCTCTACAGAATCTCACCAAATTCCAGAAGAGTCCCTCAAAGTTCCACAAACATCCCACAAAATCTCCCTAATATCCAACAAAATTCAAGAAAAATCCCACAAAATTCCCTAAATCTTCTCAAAACACGACCAAATTCTAGAAAAATATCCCACCAAATCTCCACAAATTCCCACAAAATACATGATAAATCCCTCAAGATCCCTAAATCGCCTCAATATCCCACAAAATCGCACAAAAAATACACAAAACCTCCACAAGTTTCCACAAAATCTAAGAAAAATTCCTCAAAATTCTTCAAGTCTCCTCAAAACCACACAAAGTTCGTGAAAAGGCCCACCAAATTCCAAAAAAATCCCACAGAATCTCCACAAATTCCCACAAAAATCTAAATCAAATTCCTCAAAATTCTTCAAGTCTCCTCAGAATCCCACACAATTCCAGAAAAACCCCACCAAATTCCAGAGAAGTCTCACAAAACTCCCTAAATCATTTCAAAACCCTACCAATTCACAGGAATGTCCCAAAAAATCTCTACCAATTCCCAGAACATCCCACAAAAATCTCACAAAAATCCCTAAATCTTCTGAAAACTCGACCAAATTCCAGAAACGCCCCATAAAATCAGCACAGTTTCCCACAAAATTCAAGAAAAAACACCACAAAATTCCCTAAACCTTTTAAAAATACGACCAAATTCTTGAAAAGCCCCACCAAATTCCAGAAACATCCCACAAAATGTCCTCAATATCCAACAAAATCCCAGAAAAATCACACAAAATTCTCTAAATCTTCTCAAAACACGGCCAAAATCCACAAAAATCCCACCGAATCTCCACAAATTCCCACAGAATACATGAAAAATCCCTGATAATTCGTCAGTTCTCTACAGAATCTCACCAAATTCCAGAAAAGTCCCTCAAAGTTCCACAAACAATCCACAAAAATCTCACAAAAATCCCTAACACTTCTGAAAACTCGACCAAATTCCAGAAACGCCCCATAAAATCAGCACAGTTTCCCACAAAATTCAAGAAAAAACACCACAAAATTCCTAAAATCTTTTCAAAATACCACAAAATTCTTGAAAAGCCCCACCAAATTCCAGAAACATCCCACAAAATCTCCTCAATACCCAACAAAATCCCAGAAAAATCCCACAAAATTCCCTAAATTTTCTCAAAACATAACCAAAATTCCAGAAAAATCCCACCGAATCTCCACAAATTCCCACAGAATACATGAAAAATCCCTGATAATTCGTCAGTTCTCTACAGAATCTCACCAAATTCCAGAAAAGTCCCTCAAAGTTCCACAAACATCCCACAAAATCTCCTCAATATCCAACAAAATTCAAGAAAAATCCCACAAAATTCTCTAAATCTTCTCAAAACACGGCCAAAATCCTCAAAAATCCCACCAAATCTCCACAAATTCCCACAAAATACATGAGAAATGCCTCAAGATCCCTAAATCGCCTCAATATCCCACAAAATCACACAAAAATCAACCAAAACCTCCACAAGTTTCCACAAAATCTAAGAAAAATTCCTCAAAATTCTTCAAGTCTCCTCAGAATCCCACACAATTCCAGAAAAAACACACAAAATTCCAGACAAGTCCCACAAAACTCCCTAAATCATTTCAAAACCCTACCAATTCACAGGAATGTCCCACAAAATCTCCACCAATTCCCAGAACATCCCACAGAAATCCCACAAAAATCCCTAAATCTTCTGAAAACTCGACCAAATTCCAGAAACGCCCCATAAAATCAGCACAGTTTCTCACAAAATTCAAGAAAAAACACCACAAAATTCCCTAAATCTTTTCAAAATACCACAAAATTCTTGAAAAGCCCCACCAAATTCCAGAAACATCCCACAAAATCTCCTCAATATCCAAAAAAATTCAGGAAAAATCCCACAATATTCTCTAAATCTTCTCAAAACACGGCCAAAATCCTCAAAAATCCCACCGAATCTCCACAAATTCCCAGAGAATACATGAAAAATCCCTGATAATTCGTCAGTTCTCTACAGAATCTCACCAAATTCCAGAAAGTCCCTCAAAGTTCCACAAACATCCCACAAAATCTCCCCAGTATCCAACAAAATTCCAGGAAAAATCCCACAAAATTCTCTAAATCTTCTCAAAACACGGCCAAAATCCTCAAAAATCCCACCGAATCTCCACAAATTCCCAGAGAATACATGAAAAATCCCTGATAATTCGTCAGTTCTCTACAGAATCTCACCAAATTCCAGAAAAGTCCCTCAAAGTTCCACAAACATCCCACAAAATCTCCCAAATGTCCAACAAAATTCCAGGAAAAATCCCACAAAATTCCCTAAATCTTCTCAAAACTCTACCAAATTCCAGAAAAATATCCCACCAAATCTCCACAAATTCCCACAAAATACATGAGAAATCCCTCAAGATCCCTAAATCGCCTCAATATCCCACAAAATCACACAAAAATCACACAAAACCTCCACAAGTTTCCACAAAATCTAAGAAAAATTCCTCAAAATACTTCAAGTCTCCTCAGAATCCCACACAATTCCAGAAAAAACACACAAAATTCCAGAGAAGTCCCACAAAACTCCCTAAATCATTTCAAAACCCTACCAATTCACAGGAATGTCCCACAAAATCTCCACCAATTCCCAGAACATCCCACAAAAATCTCACAAAAATCCCTAACACTTCTGAAAACTCGACCAAATTCCAGAAACGCCCCATAAAATCAGCAGTTTCCCACAAAATTCAAGAAAAAACACCACAAAATTCCCAAAATCTTTTCAAAATACCACAAAATTCTTGAAAAGCCCCACCAAATTCCAGAAACATCCCACAAAATGTCCTTAATACCCAACAAAATCCCAGAAAAATCACACAAAATTCCCTAAATTTTCTCAAAACATAACCAAAATTCCAGAAAAATCCCACCGAATCTCCACAAATTCCCACAGAATACGTGAAAAATCCCTGATAATTCGTCAGTTCTCTACAGAATCTCACCAAATTCCAGAAAAGTCCCTCAAAGTTCCACAAACATCCCACAAAATCTCCTCAATATCCAACAAAATTCAAGAAAAATCCCACAAAATTCTCTAAATCTTCTCAAAACACGACCAAATTCTAGAAAAATATCCCACCAAATCTCCACAAATTTCCACAAAATGCATGAAAAATCCCTCAAGATCCCTAAATCGCCTCAATATCCCACAAAATCACACAAAAATCACCCAAAACCACCACAAGTTTCCACAAAAATCTAAGAAAAATTCCTCAAAATTCTTCAAGTCTCCTCAAAACCACACAAAGTTCGTGAAAAGGCCCACCAAATTCCAAAAAAATCCCACAGAATCTCCACAAATTCCCACAAAAATCTAAATCAAATTCCTCAAAATTCTTCAAGTCTCCTCAGAATCCCACACAATTCCAGAAAAACCCCACCAAATTCCAGAGAAGTCTCACAAAACTCCCTAAATCATTTCAAAACCCTACCAATTCACAGGAATGTCCCAAAAAATCTCTACCAATTCCCAGAACATCCCACAAAAATCTCACAAAAATCCCTAAATCTTCTGAAAACTCGACCAAATTCCAGAAACGCCCCATAAAATCAGCACAGTTTCCCACAAAATTCAAGAAAAAACACCACAAAATTCCCTAAACCTTTTAAAAATACGACCAAATTCTTGAAAAGCCCCACCAAATTCCAGAAACATCCCACAAAATGTCCTCAATATCCAACAAAATCCCAGAAAAATCACACAAAATTCTCTAAATCTTCTCAAAACACGGCCAAAATCCACAAAAATCCCACCGAATCTCCACAAATTCCCACAGAATACATGAAAAATCCCTGATAATTCGTCAGTTCTCTACAGAATCTCACCAAATTCCAGAAAAGTCCCTCAAAGTTCCACAAACAATCCACAAAAATCTCACAAAAATCCCTAACACTTCTGAAAACTCGACCAAATTCCAGAAACGCCCCATAAAATCAGCACAGTTTCCCACAAAATTCAAGAAAAAACACCACAAAATTCCCTAAATCTTTTCAAAATACCACAAAATTCTTGAAAAGCCCCACCAAATTCCAGAAACATCCCACAAAATCTCCTCAATATCCAAAAAAATTCAGGAAAAATCCCACAATATTCTCTAAATCTTCTCAAAACACGGCCAAAATCCTCAAAAATCCCACCGAATCTCCACAAATTCCCAGAGAATACATGAAAAATCCCTGATAATTCGTCAGTTCTCTACAGAATCTCACCAAATTCCAGAAAGTCCCTCAAAGTTCCACAAACATCCCACAAAATCTCCCCAGTATCCAACAAAATTCCAGGAAAAATCCCACAAAATTCTCTAAATCTTCTCAAAACACGGCCAAAATCCTCAAAAATCCCACCGAATCTCCACAAATTCCCAGAGAATACATGAAAAATCCCTGATAATTCGTCAGTTCTCTACAGAATCTCACCAAATTCCAGAAAAGTCCCTCAAAGTTCCACAAACATCCCACAAAATCTCCCCAATGTCCAACAAAATTCCAGGAAAAATCCCACAAAATTCCCTAAATCTTCTCAAAACTCTACCAAATTCCAGAAAAATATCCCACCAAATCTCCACAAATTCCCACAAAATACATGAGAAATCCCTCAAGATCCCTAAATCGCCTCAATATCCCACAAAATCACACAAAAATCACACAAAACCTCCACAAGTTTCCACAAAATCTAAGAAAAATTCCTCAAAATACTTCAAGTCTCCTCAGAATCCCACACAATTCCAGAAAAACCCCACCAAATTCCAGAGAAGTCCCACAAAACTCCCTAAATCATTTCAAAACCCTACCAATTCACAGGAATGTCCCACAAAATCTCCACCAATTCCCAGAACATCCCACAAAAATCTCACAAAAATCCCTAACACTTCTGAAAACTCGACCAAATTCCAGAAACGCCCCATAAAATCAGCAGTTTCCCACAAAATTCAAGAAAAAACACCACAAAATTCCCAAAATCTTTTCAAAATACCACAAAATTCTTGAAAAGCCCCACCAAATTCCAGAAACATCCCACAAAATGTCCTTAATACCCAACAAAATCCCAGAAAAATCACACAAAATTCCCTAAATTTTCTCAAAACATAACCAAAATTCCAGAAAAATCCCACCGAATCTCCACAAATTCCCACAGAATACGTGAAAAATCCCTGATAATTCGTCAGTTCTCTACAGAATCTCACCAAATTCCAGAAAAGTCCCTCAAAGTTCCACAAACATCCCACAAAATCTCCTCAATATCCAACAAAATTCAAGAAAAATCCCACAAAATTCTCTAAATCTTCTCAAAACACGACCAAATTCTAGAAAAATATCCCACCAAATCTCCACAAATTTCCACAAAATGCATGAAAAATCCCTCAAGATCCCTAAATCGCCTCAATATCCCACAAAATCACACAAAAATCACCCAAAACCACCACAAGTTTCCACAAAAATCTAAGAAAAATTCCTCAAAATTCTTCAAGTCTCCTCAAAACCACACAAAGTTCGTGAAAAGGCCCACCAAATTCCAAAAAAATCCCACAGAATCTCCACAAATTCCCACAAAAATCTAAATCAAATTCCTCAAAATTCTTCAAGTCTCCTCAGAATCCCACACAATTCTAGAAAAACCCCACCAAATTCCAGAGAAGTCCCACAAAACTCCCTAAATCATTTCAAAACCCTACCAATTCACAGGAATGTCCCAAAAAATCTCTACCAATTCCCAGAACATCCCACAAAAATCTCACAAAAATCCCTAAATCTTCTGAAAACTCGACCAAATTCCAGAAACGCCCCATAAAATCAGCACAGTTTCCCACAAAATTCAAGAAAAAACACCACAAAATTCCCTAAACCTTTTAAAAATACGACCAAATTCTTGAAAAGCCCCACCAAATTCCAGAAACATCCCACAAAATGTCCTCAATATCCAACAAAATCCCAGAAAAATCACACAAAATTCTCTAAATCTTCTCAAAACACGGCCAAAATCCACAAAAATCCCACCGAATCTCCACAAATTCCCACAGAATACATGAAAAATCCCTGATAATTCGTCAGTTCTCTACAGAATCTCACCAAATTCCAGAAAAGTCCCTCAAAGTTCCACAAACAATCCACAAAAATCTCACAAAAATCCCTAACACTTCTGAAAACTCGACCAAATTCCAGAAACGCCCCATAAAATCAGCACAGTTTCCCACAAAATTCAAGAAAAAACACCACAAAATTCCTAAAATCTTTTCAAAATACCACAAAATTCTTGAAAAGCCCCACCAAATTCCAGAAACATCCCACAAAATCTCCTCAATACCCAACAAAATCCCAGAAAAATCCCACAAAATTCCCTAAATTTTCTCAAAACATAACCAAAATTCCAGAAAAATCCCACCGAATCTCCACAAATTCCCACAGAATACATGAAAAATCCCTGATAATTCGTCAGTTCTCTACAGAATCTCACCAAATTCCAGAAAAGTCCCTCAAAGTTCCACAAACATCGCACAAAATCTCCTCAATATCCAACAAAATTCAAGAAAAATCCCACAAAATTCTCTAAATCTTCTCAAAACACGGCCAAAATCCTCAAAAATCCCACCAAATCTCCACAAATTCCCACAAAATACATGAGAAATGCCTCAAGATCCCTAAATCGCCTCAATATCCCACAAAATCACACAAAAATCAACCAAAACCTCCACAAGTTTCCACAAAATCTAAGAAAAATTCCTCAAAATTCTTCAAGTCTCCTCAGAATCCCACACAATTCCAGAAAAAACACACAAAATTCCAGACAAGTCCCACAAAACTCCCTAAATCATTTCAAAACCCTACCAATTCACAGGAATGTCCCACAAAATCTCCACCAATTCCCAGAACATCCCACAGAAATCCCACAAAAATCCCTAAATCTTCTGAAAACTCGACCAAATTCCAGAAACGCCCCATAAAATCAGCACAGTTTCTCACAAAATTCAAGAAAAAACACCACAAAATTCCCTAAATCTTTTCAAAATACCACAAAATTCTTGAAAAGCCCCACCAAATTCCAGAAACATCCCACAAAATCTCCTCAATATCCAAAAAAATTCAGGAAAAATCCCACAATATTCTCTAAATCTTCTCAAAACACGGCCAAAATCCTCAAAAATCCCACCGAATCTCCACAAATTCCCAGAGAATACATGAAAAATCCCTGATAATTCGTCAGTTCTCTACAGAATCTCACCAAATTCCAGAAAGTCCCTCAAAGTTCCACAAACATCCCACAAAATCTCCCCAGTATCCAACAAAATTCCAGGAAAAATCCCACAAAATTCCCTAAATCTTCTCAAAACTGTACCAAATTCCAGAAAAATATCCCACCAAATCTCCACAAATTCCCACAAAATACATGATAAATCCCTCAAGATCCCTAAATCTCCTCAATATCCCACAAAATCGCACAAAAAATACACAAAACCTCCACAAGTTTCCACAAAATCTAAGAAAAATTCCTCAAAATTCTTCAAGTCTCCTCAAAACCACACAAAGTTCCTGAAATGGCCCACCAAATTCCAGAAAAATCCCACAGAATCTCCACAAATTCCCAAAAAAATCTAAATCAAATTCCTCAAAATTCTTCAAGTCTCCTCAGAATCCCACACAATTCCAGAAAAAACACACCAAATTCCAGACAAGTCCCACAAAACTCCCTAAATCATTTCAAAACCCTACCAATTCACAGGAATGTCCCACAAAATCTCTACCAATTCCCAGAACATCCCACAAAAATCTCACAAAAATCCCTAACACTTCTGAAAACTCGACCAAATTCTAGAAACGCCCCATAAAATCAGCAGTTTCCCACAAAATTCAAGAAAAAACACCACAAAATTCCCTAAACCTTTTCAAAATACCACAAAATTCTTGAAAAGCCCCACCAAATTCCAGAAACATCCCACAAAATGTCCTCAATACCCAACAAAATCCCAGAAAAATCACACAAAATTCCCTAAATTTTCTCAAAACATAACCAAAATTCCAGAAAAATCCCACCGAATCTCCACAAATTCCCACAGAATACGTGAAAAATCCCTGATAATTCGTCAGTTCTCTACAGAATCTCACCAAATTCCAGAAAAGTCCCTCAAAGTTCCACAAACATCCCACAAAATCTCCTCAATATCCAACAAAATTCAAGAAAAATCCCACAAAATTCTCTAAATCTTCTCAAAACACGACCAAATTCTAGAAAAATATCCCACCAAATCTCCACAAATTTCCACAAAATGCATGATAAATCCCTCAAGATCCCTAAATCGCCTCAATATCCCACAAAATCCCACAAAAATCACCCAAAACCACCACAAGTTTCCACAAAAATCTAAGAAAAATTCCTCAAAATTCTTCAAGTCTCCTCAAAACCACACAAAGTTCGTGAAAAGGCCCACCAAATTCCAAAAAAATCCCACAGAATCTCCACAAATTCCCACAAAAATCTAAATCAAATTCCTCAGAATTCTTCAAGTCTCCTCAGAATCCCACACAATTCCAGAAAAACCCCACCAAATTCCAGAGAAGTCTCACAAAACTCCCTAAATCATTTCAAAACCCTACCAATTCACAGGAATGTCCCACAAAATCTCTACCAATTCCCAGAACATCCCACAAAAATCTCACAAAAATCCCTAAATCTTCTGAAAACTCGACCAAATTCCAGAAACGCCCCATAAAATCAGCACAGTTTCCCACAAAATTCAAGAAAAAACACCACAAAATTCCCTAAACCTTTTCAAAATACCACAAAATTCTTGAAAAGCCCCACCAAATTCCAGAAACATCCCACAAAATGTCCTCAATATCCAACAAAATCCCAGAAAAATCACACAAAATTCCCTAAATCTTATCAAAACACGGCCAAAATCCACAAAAATCCCACCGAATCTCCACAAATTCCCACAGAATACATGAAAAATCCCTGATAATTCGGCATTTCTCTACAGAATCTCACCAAGTTCCAGAAGAGTCCCTCAAAGTTCCACAAACATCCCACAAAATCTCCCCAGTATCCAACAAAATTCCAGGAAAAATCCCACAAAATTCCCTAAATCTTCTCAAAACACGGCCAAAATCCACAAAAATCCCACAAAATCTCCACAAATTCCCACAGAATACATGAAAAATCCCTGATAATTCATCAGTTCTCTACAGAATCTCACCAAATTCCAGAAGAGTCCCTCAAAGTTCCACAAACATCCCACAAAATCTCCCCAGTATCCAACAAAATTCAAGGAAAAATCTCACAAAATTCCATAAATCTTCTCAAAACACGGCCAAAATCCTCAAAAATCCCACCGAATCTCCACAAATTCCCACAGAATACATGAAAAATCCCTGATAATTTGTCAGTTCTCTACAGAATCTCACCAAATTCCAGAAGAGTCCCTCAAAGTTCCACAAACATCCCACAAAATCTCCCTAATATCCAACAAAATTCAAGAAAAATCCCACAAAATTCCCTAAATCTTCTCAAAACACGACCAAATTCTAGAAAAATATCCCACCAAATCTCCACAAATTCCCACAAAATACATGATAAATCCCTCAAGATCCCTAAATCGCCTCAATATCCCACAAAATCGCACAAAAAATACACAAAACCTCCACAAGTTTCCACAAAATCTAAGAAAAATTCCTCAAAATTCTTCAAGTCTCCTCAAAACCACACAAAGTTCGTGAAAAGGCCCACCAAATTCCAAAAAAATCCCACAGAATCTCCACAAATTCCCACAAAAATCTAAATCAAATTCCTCAAAATTCTTCAAGTCTCCTCAGAATCCCACACAATTCCAGAAAAACCCCACCAAATTCCAGAGAAGTCTCACAAAACTCCCTAAATCATTTCAAAACCCTACCAATTCACAGGAATGTCCCAAAAAATCTCTACCAATTCCCAGAACATCCCACAAAAATCTCACAAAAATCCCTCAATCTTCTGAAAACTCGACCAAATTCCAGAAACGCCCCATAAAATCAGCACAGTTTCCCACAAAATTCAAGAAAAAACACCACAAAATTCCCTAAACCTTTTAAAAATACGACCAAATTCTTGAAAAGCCCCACCAAATTCCAGAAACATCCCACAAAATGTCCTCAATATCCAACAAAATCCCAGAAAAATCACACAAAATTCTCTAAATCTTCTCAAAACACGGCCAAAATCCACAAAAATCCCACCGAATCTCCACAAATTCCCACAGAATACATGAAAAATCCCTGATAATTCGTCAGTTCTCTACAGAATCTCACCAAATTCCAGAAAAGTCCCTCAAAGTTCCACAAACAATCCACAAAAATCTCACAAAAATCCCTAACACTTCTGAAAACTCGACCAAATTCCAGAAACGCCCCATAAAATCAGCACAGTTTCCCACAAAATTCAAGAAAAAACACCACAAAATTCCTAAAATCTTTTCAAAATACCACAAAATTCTTGAAAAGCCCCACCAAATTCCAGAAACATCCCACAAAATCTCCTCAATACCCAACAAAATCCCAGAAAAATCCCACAAAATTCCCTAAATTTTCTCAAAACATAACCAAAATTCCAGAAAAATCCCACCGAATCTCCACAAATTCCCACAGAATACATGAAAAATCCCTGATAATTCGTCAGTTCTCTACAGAATCTCACCAAATTCCAGAAAAGTCCCTCAAAGTTCCACAAACATCCCACAAAATCTCCTCAATATCCAACAAAATTCAAGAAAAATCCCACAAAATTCTCTAAATCTTCTCAAAACACGGCCAAAATCCTCAAAAATCCCACCAAATCTCCACAAATTCCCACAAAATACATGAGAAATGCCTCAAGATCCCTAAATCGCCTCAATATCCCACAAAATCACACAAAAATCAACCAAAACCTCCACAAGTTTCCACAAAATCTAAGAAAAATTCCTCAAAATTCTTCAAGTCTCCTCAGAATCCCACACAATTCCAGAAAAAACACACAAAATTCCAGACAAGTCCCACAAAACTCCCTAAATCATTTCAAAACCCTACCAATTCACAGGAATGTCCCACAAAATCTCCACCAATTCCCAGAACATCCCACAGAAATCCCACAAAAATCCCTAAATCTTCTGAAAACTCGACCAAATTCCAGAAACGCCCCATAAAATCAGCACAGTTTCTCACAAAATTCAAGAAAAAACACCACAAAATTCCCTAAATCTTTTCAAAATACCACAAAATTCTTGAAAAGCCCCACCAAATTCCAGAAACATCCCACAAAATCTCCTCAATATCCAAAAAAATTCAGGAAAAATCCCACAATATTCTCTAAATCTTCTCAAAACACGGCCAAAATCCTCAAAAATCCCACCGAATCTCCACAAATTCCCAGAGAATACATGAAAAATCCCTGATAATTCGTCAGTTCTCTACAGAATCTCACCAAATTCCAGAAAGTCCCTCAAAGTTCCACAAACATCCCACAAAATCTCCCCAGTATCCAACAAAATTCCAGGAAAAATCCCACAAAATTCTCTAAATCTTCTCAAAACACGGCCAAAATCCTCAAAAATCCCACCGAATCTCCACAAATTCCCAGAGAATACATGAAAAATCCCTGATAATTCGTCAGTTCTCTACAGAATCTCACCAAATTCCAGAAAAGTCCCTCAAAGTTCCACAAACATCCCACAAAATCTCCCCAATGTCCAACAAAATTCCAGGAAAAATCCCACAAAATTCCCTAAATCTTCTCAAAACTCTACCAAATTCCAGAAAAATATCCCACCAAATCTCCACAAATTCCCACAAAATACATGAGAAATCCCTCAAGATCCCTAAATCGCCTCAATATCCCACAAAATCACACAAAAATCACACAAAACCTCCACAAGTTTCCACAAAATCTAAGAAAAATTCCTCAAAATACTTCAAGTCTCCTCAGAATCCCACACAATTCCAGAAAAAACACACAAAATTCCAGAGAAGTCCCACAAAACTCCCTAAATCATTTCAAAACCCTACCAATTCACAGGAATGTCCCACAAAATCTCCACCAATTCCCAGAACATCCCACAAAAATCTCACAAAAATCCCTAACACTTCTGAAAACTCGACCAAATTCCAGAAACGCCCCATAAAATCAGCAGTTTCCCACAAAATTCAAGAAAAAACACCACAAAATTCCCAAAATCTTTTCAAAATACCACAAAATTCTTGAAAAGCCCCACCAAATTCCAGAAACATCCCACAAAATGTCCTTAATACCCAACAAAATCCCAGAAAAATCACACAAAATTCCCTAAATTTTCTCAAAACATAACCAAAATTCCAGAAAAATCCCACCGAATCTCCACAAATTCCCACAGAATACGTGAAAAATCCCTGATAATTCGTCAGTTCTCTACAGAATCTCACCAAATTCCAGAAAAGTCCCTCAAAGTTCCACAAACATCCCACAAAATCTCCTCAATATCCAACAAAATTCAAGAAAAATCCCACAAAATTCTCTAAATCTTCTCAAAACACGACCAAATTCTAGAAAAATATCCCACCAAATCTCCACAAATTTCCACAAAATGCATGAAAAATCCCTCAAGATCCCTAAATCGCCTCAATATCCCACAAAATCACACAAAAATCACCCAAAACCACCACAAGTTTCCACAAAAATCTAAGAAAAATTCCTCAAAATTCTTCAAGTCTCCTCAAAACCACACAAAGTTCGTGAAAAGGCCCACCAAATTCCAAAAAAATCCCACAGAATCTCCACAAATTCCCACAAAAATCTAAATCAAATTCCTCAAAATTCTTCAAGTCTCCTCAGAATCCCACACAATTCCAGAAAAACCCCACCAAATTCCAGAGAAGTCTCACAAAACTCCCTAAATCATTTCAAAACCCTACCAATTCACAGGAATGTCCCAAAAAATCTCTACCAATTCCCAGAACATCCCACAAAAATCTCACAAAAATCCCTAAATCTTCTGAAAACTCGACCAAATTCCAGAAACGCCCCATAAAATCAGCACAGTTTCCCACAAAATTCAAGAAAAAACACCACAAAATTCCCTAAACCTTTTAAAAATACGACCAAATTCTTGAAAAGCCCCACCAAATTCCAGAAACATCCCACAAAATGTCCTCAATATCCAACAAAATCCCAGAAAAATCACACAAAATTCTCTAAATCTTCTCAAAACACGGCCAAAATCCACAAAAATCCCACCGAATCTCCACAAATTCCCACAGAATACATGAAAAATCCCTGATAATTCGTCAGTTCTCTACAGAATCTCACCAAATTCCAGAAAAGTCCCTCAAAGTTCCACAAACAATCCACAAAAATCTCACAAAAATCCCTAACACTTCTGAAAACTCGACCAAATTCCAGAAACGCCCCATAAAATCAGCACAGTTTCCCACAAAATTCAAGAAAAAACACCACAAAATTCCCTAAATCTTTTCAAAATACCACAAAATTCTTGAAAAGCCCCACCAAATTCCAGAAACATCCCACAAAATCTCCTCAATATCCAAAAAAATTCAGGAAAAATCCCACAATATTCTCTAAATCTTCTCAAAACACGGCCAAAATCCTCAAAAATCCCACCGAATCTCCACAAATTCCCAGAGAATACATGAAAAATCCCTGATAATTCGTCAGTTCTCTACAGAATCTCACCAAATTCCAGAGAGTCCCTCAAAGTTCCACAAACATCCCACAAAATCTCCCCAGTATCCAACAAAATTCCAGGAAAAATCCCACAAAATTCTCTAAATCTTCTCAAAACACGGCCAAAATCCTCAAAAATCCCACCGAATCTCCACAAATTCCCAGAGAATACATGAAAAATCCCTGATAATTCGTCAGTTCTCTACAGAATCTCACCAAATTCCAGAAAAGTCCCTCAAAGTTCCACAAACATCCCACAAAATCTCCCCAATGTCCAACAAAATTCCAGGAAAAATCCCACAAAATTCCCTAAATCTTCTCAAAACTCTACCAAATTCCAGAAAAATATCCCACCAAATCTCCACAAATTCCCACAAAATACATGAGAAATCCCTCAAGATCCCTAAATCGCCTCAATATCCCACAAAATCACACAAAAATCACACAAAACCTCCACAAGTTTCCACAAAATCTAAGAAAAATTCCTCAAAATACTTCAAGTCTCCTCAGAATCCCACACAATTCCAGAAAAACCCCACCAAATTCCAGAGAAGTCCCACAAAACTCCCTAAATCATTTCAAAACCCTACCAATTCACAGGAATGTCCCACAAAATCTCCACCAATTCCCAGAACATCCCACAAAAATCTCACAAAAATCCCTAACACTTCTGAAAACTCGACCAAATTCCAGAAACGCCCCATAAAATCAGCAGTTTCCCACAAAATTCAAGAAAAAACACCACAAAATTCCCAAAATCTTTTCAAAATACCACAAAATTCTTGAAAAGCCCCACCAAATTCCAGAAACATCCCACAAAATGTCCTTAATACCCAACAAAATCCCAGAAAAATCACACAAAATTCCCTAAATTTTCTCAAAACATAACCAAAATTCCAGAAAAATCCCACCGAATCTCCACAAATTCCCACAGAATACGTGAAAAATCCCTGATAATTCGTCAGTTCTCTACAGAATCTCACCAAATTCCAGAAAAGTCCCTCAAAGTTCCACAAACATCCCACAAAATCTCCTCAATATCCAACAAAATTCAAGAAAAATCCCACAAAATTCTCTAAATCTTCTCAAAACACGACCAAATTCTAGAAAAATATCCCACCAAATCTCCACAAATTTCCACAAAATGCATGAAAAATCCCTCAAGATCCCTAAATCGCCTCAATATCCCACAAAATCACACAAAAATCACCCAAAACCACCACAAGTTTCCACAAAAATCTAAGAAAAATTCCTCAAAATTCTTCAAGTCTCCTCAAAACCACACAAAGTTCGTGAAAAGGCCCACCAAATTCCAAAAAAATCCCACAGAATCTCCACAAATTCCCACAAAAATCTAAATCAAATTCCTCAAAATTCTTCAAGTCTCCTCAGAATCCCACACAATTCCAGAAAAACCCCACCAAATTCCAGAGAAGTCTCACAAAACTCCCTAAATCATTTCAAAACCCTACCAATTCACAGGAATGTCCCAAAAAATCTCTACCAATTCCCAGAACATCCCACAAAAATCTCACAAAAATCCCTAAATCTTCTGAAAACTCGACCAAATTCCAGAAACGCCCCATAAAATCAGCACAGTTTCCCACAAAATTCAAGAAAAAACACCACAAAATTCCCTAAACCTTTTAAAAATACGACCAAATTCTTGAAAAGCCCCACCAAATTCCAGAAACATCCCACAAAATGTCCTCAATATCCAACAAAATCCCAGAAAAATCACACAAAATTCTCTAAATCTTCTCAAAACACGGCCAAAATCCACAAAAATCCCACCGAATCTCCACAAATTCCCACAGAATACATGAAAAATCCCTGATAATTCGTCAGTTCTCTACAGAATCTCACCAAATTCCAGAAAAGTCCCTCAAAGTTCCACAAACAATCCACAAAAATCTCACAAAAATCCCTAACACTTCTGAAAACTCGACCAAATTCCAGAAACGCCCCATAAAATCAGCACAGTTTCCCACAAAATTCAAGAAAAAACACCACAAAATTCCTAAAATCTTTTCAAAATACCACAAAATTCTTGAAAAGCCCCACCAAATTCCAGAAACATCCCACAAAATCTCCTCAATACCCAACAAAATCCCAGAAAAATCCCACAAAATTCCCTAAATTTTCTCAAAACATAACCAAAATTCCAGAAAAATCCCACCGAATCTCCACAAATTCCCACAGAATACATGAAAAATCCCTGATAATTCGTCAGTTCTCTACAGAATCTCACCAAATTCCAGAAAAGTCCCTCAAAGTTCCACAAACATCCCACAAAATCTCCTCAATATCCAACAAAATTCAAGAAAAATCCCACAAAATTCTCTAAATCTTCTCAAAACACGGCCAAAATCCTCAAAAATCCCACCAAATCTCCACAAATTCCCACAAAATACATGAGAAATGCCTCAAGATCCCTAAATCGCCTCAATATCCCACAAAATCACACAAAAATCAACCAAAACCTCCACAAGTTTCCACAAAATCTAAGAAAAATTCCTCAAAATTCTTCAAGTCTCCTCAGAATCCCACACAATTCCAGAAAAAACACACAAAATTCCAGACAAGTCCCACAAAACTCCCTAAATCATTTCAAAACCCTACCAATTCACAGGAATGTCCCACAAAATCTCCACCAATTCCCAGAACATCCCACAGAAATCCCACAAAAATCCCTAAATCTTCTGAAAACTCGACCAAATTCCAGAAACGCCCCATAAAATCAGCACAGTTTCTCACAAAATTCAAGAAAAAACACCACAAAATTCCCTAAATCTTTTCAAAATACCACAAAATTCTTGAAAAGCCCCACCAAATTCCAGAAACATCCCACAAAATCTCCTCAATATCCAAAAAAATTCAGGAAAAATCCCACAATATTCTCTAAATCTTCTCAAAACACGGCCAAAATCCTCAAAAATCCCACCGAATCTCCACAAATTCCCACAGAATACATGAAAAATCCCTGATAATTCGTCAGTTCTCTACAGAATCTCACCAAATTCCAGAAAGTCCCTCAAAGTTCCACAAACATCCCACAAAATCTCCCCAGTATCCAACAAAATTCCAGGAAAAATCCCACAAAATTCTCTAAATCTTCTCAAAACACGGCCAAAATCCTCAAAAATCCCACCGAATCTCCACAAATTCCCAGAGAATACATGAAAAATCCCTGATAATTCGTCAGTTCTCTACAGAATCTCACCAAATTCCAGAAAAGTCCCTCAAAGTTCCACAAGCATCCCACAAAATCTCCCCAATGTCCAACAAAATTCCAGGAAAAATCCCACAAAATTCCCTAAATCTTCTCAAAACACGACCAAATTCCAGAAAAATATCCCACCAAATCTCCACAAATTCCCACAAAATACATGAGAAATCCCTCAAGATCCCTAAATCGCCTCAATATCCCACAAAATCACACAAAAATCACACAAAACCTCCACAAGTTTCCACAAAATCTAAGAAAAATTCCTCAAAATACTTCAAGTCTCCTCCGAATCCCACACAATTCCATAAAAACCCCACAAAATTCCAGAGAAGTCCCACAAAACTCCCTAAATCATTTCAAAACCCTACCAATTCACAGGAATGTCCCACAAAATCTCCACCAATTCCCAGAACATCCCACAAAAATCTCACAAAAATCCCTAAATCTTCTGAAAACTCGACCAAATTCTAGAAACGCCCCATAAAATCAGCAGTTTCCCACAAAATTCAAGAAAAAACACCACAAAATTCCCTAAACCTTTTCAAAATACCACAAAATTCTTGAAAAGCCCCACCAAATTCCAGAAACATCCCACAAAATGTCCTCAATACCCAACAAAATCCCAGAAAAATCACACAAAATTCCCTAAATTTTCTCAAAACATAACCAAAATTCCAGAAAAATCCCACCGAATCTCCACAAATTCCCACAGAATACGTGAAAAATCCCTGATAATTCGTCAGTTCTCTACAGAATCTCACCAAATTCCAGAAAGTCCCTCAAAGTTCCACAAACATCCCACAAAATCTCCCCAGTATCCAACAAAATTCCAGGAAAAATCCCACAAAATTCTCTAAATCTTCTCAAAACACGGCCAAAATCCTCAAAAATCCCACCGAATCTCCACAAATTCCCAGAGAATACATGAAAAATCCCTGATAATTCGTCAGTTCTCTACAGAATCTCACCAAATTCCAGAAAGTCCCTCAAAGTTCCACAAACATCCCACAAAATCTCCCCAGTATCCAACAAAATTCCAGGAAAAATCCCACAAAATTCTCTAAATCTTCTCAAAACACGGCCAAAATCCTCAAAAATCCCACCGAATCTCCACAAATTCCCAGAGAATACATGAAAAATCCCTGATAATTCGTCAGTTCTCTACAGAATCTCACCAAATTCCAGAAAAGTCCCTCAAAGTTCCACAAACAATCCACAAAAATCTCACAAAAATCCCTAACACTTCTGAAAACTCGACCAAATTCCAGAAACGCCCCATAAAATCAGCACAGTTTCCCACAAAATTCAAGAAAAAACACCACAAAATTCCCTAAATCTTTTCAAAATACCACAAAATTCTTGAAAAGCCCCACCAAATTCCAGAAACATCCCACAAAATCTCCTCAATATCCAAAAAAATTCAGGAAAAATCCCACAATATTCTCTAAATCTTCTCAAAACACGGCCAAAATCCTCAAAAATCCCACCGAATCTCCACAAATTCCCAGAGAATACATGAAAAATCCCTGATAATTCGTCAGTTCTCTACAGAATCTCACCAAATTCCAGAAAGTCCCTCAAAGTTCCACAAACATCCCACAAAATCTCCCCAGTATCCAACAAAATTCCAGGAAAAATCCCACAAAATTCTCTAAATCTTCTCAAAACACGGCCAAAATCCTCAAAAATCCCACCGAATCTCCACAAATTCCCAGAGAATACATGAAAAATCCCTGATAATTCGTCAGTTCTCTACAGAATCTCACCAAATTCCAGAAAAGTCCCTCAAAGTTCCACAAACATCCCACAAAATCTCCCCAATGTCCAACAAAATTCCAGGAAAAATCCCACAAAATTCCCTAAATCTTCTCAAAACTCTACCAAATTCCAGAAAAATATCCCACCAAATCTCCACAAATTCCCACAAAATACATGAGAAATCCCTCAAGATCCCTAAATCGCCTCAATATCCCACAAAATCACACAAAAATCACACAAAACCTCCACAAGTTTCCACAAAATCTAAGAAAAATTCCTCAAAATACTTCAAGTCTCCTCAGAATCCCACACAATTCCAGAAAAACCCCACCAAATTCCAGAGAAGTCCCACAAAACTCCCTAAATCATTTCAAAACCCTACCAATTCACAGGAATGTCCCACAAAATCTCCACCAATTCCCAGAACATCCCACAAAAATCTCACAAAAATCCCTAACACTTCTGAAAACTCGACCAAATTCCAGAAACGCCCCATAAAATCAGCAGTTTCCCACAAAATTCAAGAAAAAACACCACAAAATTCCCAAAATCTTTTCAAAATACCACAAAATTCTTGAAAAGCCCCACCAAATTCCAGAAACATCCCACAAAATGTCCTTAATACCCAACAAAATCCCAGAAAAATCACACAAAATTCCCTAAATTTTCTCAAAACATAACCAAAATTCCAGAAAAATCCCACCGAATCTCCACAAATTCCCACAGAATACGTGAAAAATCCCTGATAATTCGTCAGTTCTCTACAGAATCTCACCAAATTCCAGAAAAGTCCCTCAAAGTTCCACAAACATCCCACAAAATCTCCTCAATATCCAACAAAATTCAAGAAAAATCCCACAAAATTCTCTAAATCTTCTCAAAACACGACCAAATTCTAGAAAAATATCCCACCAAATCTCCACAAATTTCCACAAAATGCATGAAAAATCCCTCAAGATCCCTAAATCGCCTCAATATCCCACAAAATCACACAAAAATCACCCAAAACCACCACAAGTTTCCACAAAAATCTAAGAAAAATTCCTCAAAATTCTTCAAGTCTCCTCAAAACCACACAAAGTTCGTGAAAAGGCCCACCAAATTCCAAAAAAATCCCACAGAATCTCCACAAATTCCCACAAAAATCTAAATCAAATTCCTCAAAATTCTTCAAGTCTCCTCAGAATCCCACACAATTCTAGAAAAACCCCACCAAATTCCAGAGAAGTCCCACAAAACTCCCTAAATCATTTCAAAACCCTACCAATTCACAGGAATGTCCCAAAAAATCTCTACCAATTCCCAGAACATCCCACAAAAATCTCACAAAAATCCCTAAATCTTCTGAAAACTCGACCAAATTCCAGAAACGCCCCATAAAATCAGCACAGTTTCCCACAAAATTCAAGAAAAAACACCACAAAATTCCCTAAACCTTTTAAAAATACGACCAAATTCTTGAAAAGCCCCACCAAATTCCAGAAACATCCCACAAAATGTCCTCAATATCCAACAAAATCCCAGAAAAATCACACAAAATTCTCTAAATCTTCTCAAAACACGGCCAAAATCCACAAAAATCCCACCGAATCTCCACAAATTCCCACAGAATACATGAAAAATCCCTGATAATTCGTCAGTTCTCTACAGAATCTCACCAAATTCCAGAAAAGTCCCTCAAAGTTCCACAAACAATCCACAAAAATCTCACAAAAATCCCTAACACTTCTGAAAACTCGACCAAATTCCAGAAACGCCCCATAAAATCAGCACAGTTTCCCACAAAATTCAAGAAAAAACACCACAAAATTCCTAAAATCTTTTCAAAATACCACAAAATTCTTGAAAAGCCCCACCAAATTCCAGAAACATCCCACAAAATCTCCTCAATACCCAACAAAATCCCAGAAAAATCCCACAAAATTCCCTAAATTTTCTCAAAACATAACCAAAATTCCAGAAAAATCCCACCGAATCTCCACAAATTCCCACAGAATACATGAAAAATCCCTGATAATTCGTCAGTTCTCTACAGAATCTCACCAAATTCCAGAAAAGTCCCTCAAAGTTCCACAAACATCCCACAAAATCTCCTCAATATCCAACAAAATTCAAGAAAAATCCCACAAAATTCTCTAAATCTTCTCAAAACACGGCCAAAATCCTCAAAAATCCCACCAAATCTCCACAAATTCCCACAAAATACATGAGAAATGCCTCAAGATCCCTAAATCGCCTCAATATCCCACAAAATCACACAAAAATCAACCAAAACCTCCACAAGTTTCCACAAAATCTAAGAAAAATTCCTCAAAATTCTTCAAGTCTCCTCAGAATCCCACACAATTCCAGAAAAAACACACAAAATTCCAGACAAGTCCCACAAAACTCCCTAAATCATTTCAAAACCCTACCAATTCACAGGAATGTCCCACAAAATCTCCACCAATTCCCAGAACATCCCACAGAAATCCCACAAAAATCCCTAAATCTTCTGAAAACTCGACCAAATTCCAGAAACGCCCCATAAAATCAGCACAGTTTCTCACAAAATTCAAGAAAAAACACCACAAAATTCCCTAAATCTTTTCAAAATACCACAAAATTCTTGAAAAGCCCCACCAAATTCCAGAAACATCCCACAAAATCTCCTCAATATCCAAAAAAATTCAGGAAAAATCCCACAATATTCTCTAAATCTTCTCAAAACACGGCCAAAATCCTCAAAAATCCCACCGAATCTCCACAAATTCCCACAGAATACATGAAAAATCCCTGATAATTCGTCAGTTCTCTACAGAATCTCACCAAATTCCAGAAAGTCCCTCAAAGTTCCACAAACATCCCACAAAATCTCCCCAGTATCCAACAAAATTCCAGGAAAAATCCCACAAAATTCTCTAAATCTTCTCAAAACACGGCCAAAATCCTCAAAAATCCCACCGAATCTCCACAAATTCCCAGAGAATACATGAAAAATCCCTGATAATTCGTCAGTTCTCTACAGAATCTCACCAAATTCCAGAAAAGTCCCTCAAAGTTCCACAAGCATCCCACAAAATCTCCCCAATGTCCAACAAAATTCCAGGAAAAATCCCACAAAATTCCCTAAATCTTCTCAAAACACGACCAAATTCCAGAAAAATATCCCACCAAATCTCCACAAATTCCCACAAAATACATGAGAAATCCCTCAAGATCCCTAAATCGCCTCAATATCCCACAAAATCACACAAAAATCACACAAAACCTCCACAAGTTTCCACAAAATCTAAGAAAAATTCCTCAAAATACTTCAAGTCTCCTCCGAATCCCACACAATTCCATAAAAACCCCACAAAATTCCAGAGAAGTCCCACAAAACTCCCTAAATCATTTCAAAACCCTACCAATTCACAGGAATGTCCCACAAAATCTCCACCAATTCCCAGAACATCCCACAAAAATCTCACAAAAATCCCTAAATCTTCTGAAAACTCGACCAAATTCTAGAAACGCCCCATAAAATCAGCAGTTTCCCACAAAATTCAAGAAAAAACACCACAAAATTCCCTAAACCTTTTCAAAATACCACAAAATTCTTGAAAAGCCCCACCAAATTCCAGAAACATCCCACAAAATGTCCTCAATACCCAACAAAATCCCAGAAAAATCACACAAAATTCCCTAAATTTTCTCAAAACATAACCAAAATTCCAGAAAAATCCCACCGAATCTCCACAAATTCCCACAGAATACGTGAAAAATCCCTGATAATTCGTCAGTTCTCTACAGAATCTCACCAAATTCCAGAAAGTCCCTCAAAGTTCCACAAACATCCCACAAAATCTCCCCAGTATCCAACAAAATTCCAGGAAAAATCCCACAAAATTCTCTAAATCTTCTCAAAACACGGCCAAAATCCTCAAAAATCCCACCGAATCTCCACAAATTCCCAGAGAATACATGAAAAATCCCTGATAATTCGTCAGTTCTCTACAGAATCTCACCAAATTCCAGAAAGTCCCTCAAAGTTCCACAAACATCCCACAAAATCTCCCCAGTATCCAACAAAATTCCAGGAAAAATCCCACAAAATTCTCTAAATCTTCTCAAAACACGGCCAAAATCCTCAAAAATCCCACCGAATCTCCACAAATTCCCAGAGAATACATGAAAAATCCCTGATAATTCGTCAGTTCTCTACAGAATCTCACCAAATTCCAGAAAAGTCCCTCAAAGTTCCACAAACATCCCACAAAATCTCCCCAATGTCCAACAAAATTCCAGGAAAAATCCCACAAAATTCCCTAAATCTTCTCAAAACTCTACCAAATTCCAGAAAAATATCCCACCAAATCTCCACAAATTCCCACAAAATACATGAGAAATCCCTCAAGATCCCTAAATCGCCTCAATATCCCACAAAATCACACAAAAATCACACAAAACCTCCACAAGTTTCCACAAAATCTAAGAAAAATTCCTCAAAATACTTCAAGTCTCCTCAGAATCCCACACAATTCCAGAAAAACCCCACCAAATTCCAGAGAAGTCCCACAAAACTCCCTAAATCATTTCAAAACCCTACCAATTCACAGGAATGTCCCACAAAATCTCCACCAATTCCCAGAACATCCCACAAAAATCTCACAAAAATCCCTAACACTTCTGAAAACTCGACCAAATTCCAGAAACGCCCCATAAAATCAGCAGTTTCCCACAAAATTCAAGAAAAAACACCACAAAATTCCCAAAATCTTTTCAAAATACCACAAAATTCTTGAAAAGCCCCACCAAATTCCAGAAACATCCCACAAAATCTCCTCAATATCCAACAAAATCCCAGAAAAATCACACAAAATTCTCTAAATCTTCTCAAAACACGGCAAAAATCCACAAAAATCCCACCGAATCTCCACAAATTCCCACAGAATACATGAAAAATCCCTGATAATTCGTCAGTTCTCTACAGAATCTCACCAAATTCCAGAAAGTCCCTCAAAGTTCCACAAACATCCCACAAAATCTCCCCAGTATCCAACAAAATTCCAGGAAAAATCCCACAAAATTCTCTAAATCTTCTCAAAACACGACCAAATTCTAGAAAAATATCCCACCAAATCTCCACAAATTTCCACAAAATGCATGAAAAATCCCTCAAGATCCCTAAATCGCCTCAATATCCCACAAAATCACACAAAAATCACCCAAAACCACCACAAGTTTCCACAAAAATCTAAGAAAAATTCCTCAAAATTCTTCAAGTCTCCTCAAAACCACACAAAGTTCGTGAAAAGGCCCACCAAATTCCAAAAAAATCCCACAGAATCTCCACAAATTCCCACAAAAATCTAAATCAAATTCCTCAAAATTCTTCAAGTCTCCTCAGAATCCCACACAATTCCAGAAAAACCCCACCAAATTCCAGAGAAGTCTCACAAAACTCCCTAAATCATTTCAAAACCCTACCAATTCACAGGAATGTCCCAAAAAATCTCTACCAATTCCCAGAACATCCCACAAAAATCTCACAAAAATCCCTAAATCTTCTGAAAACTCGACCAAATTCCAGAAACGCCCCATAAAATCAGCACAGTTTCCCACAAAATTCAAGTAAAAACACCACAAAATTCCCTAAACCTTTTAAAAATACGACCAAATTCTTGAAAAGCCCCACCAAATTCCCGAAACATCCCACAAAATGTCCTCAATATCCAACAAAATCCCAGAAAAATCACACAAAATTCTCTAAATCTTCTCAAAACACGGCCAAAATCCACAAAAATCCCACCGAATCTCCACAAATTCCCACAGAATACATGAAAAATCCCTGATAATTCGTCAGTTCTCTACAGAATCTCACCAAATTCCAGAAAAGTCCCTCAAAGTTCCACAAACAATCCACAAAAATCTCACAAAAATCCCTAACACTTCTGAAAACTCGACCAAATTCCAGAAACGCCCCATAAAATCAGCACAGTTTCCCACAAAATTCAAGAAAAAACACCACAAAATTCCTAAAATCTTTTCAAAATACCACAAAATTCTTGAAAAGCCCCACCAAATTCCAGAAACATCCCACAAAATCTCCTCAATACCCAACAAAATCCCAGAAAAATCCCACAAAATTCCCTAAATTTTCTCAAAACATAACCAAAATTCCAGAAAAATCCCACCGAATCTCCACAAATTCCCACAGAATACATGAAAAATCCCTGATAATTCGTCAGTTCTCTACAGAATCTCACCAAATTCCAGAAAAGTCCCTCAAAGTTCCACAAACATCCCACAAAATCTCCTCAATATCCAACAAAATTCAAGAAAAATCCCACAAAATTCTCTAAATCTTCTCAAAACACGGCCAAGATCCTCAAAAATCCCACCAAATCTCCACAAATTCCCACAAAATACATGAGAAATGCCTCAAGATCCCTAAATCGCCTCAATATCCCACAAAATCACACAAAAATCAACCAAAACCTCCACAAGTTTCCACAAAATCTAAGAAAAATTCCTCAAAATAATTCAAGTCTCCTCAGAATCCCACACAATTCCAGAAAAAACACACAAAATTCCAGACAAGTCCCACAAAACTCCCTAAATCATTTCAAAACCCTACCAATTCACAGGAATGTCCCACAAAATCTCCACCAATTCCCAGAACATCCCACAAAAATCTCACAAAAATCCCTAAATCTTCTGAAAACTCGACCAAATTCTAGAAACGCCCCATAAAATCAGCAGTTTCCCACAAAATTCAAGAAAAAACACCACAAAATTCCCTAAACCTTTTCAAAATACCACAAAATTCTTGAAAAGCCCCACCAAATTCCAGAAACATCCCACAAAATGTCCTCAATACCCAACAAAATCCCAGAAAAATCACACAAAATTCCCTAAATTTTCTCAAAACATAACCAAAATTCCAGAAAAATCCCACCGAATCTCCACAAATTCCCACAGAATACGTGAAAAATCCCTGATAATTCGTCAGTTCTCTACAGAATCTCACCAAATTCCAGAAAGTCCCTCAAAGTTCCACAAACATCCCACAAAATCTCCCCAGTATCCAACAAAATTCCAGGAAAAATCCCACAAAATTCTCTAAATCTTCTCAAAACACGGCCAAAATCCTCAAAAATCCCACCGAATCTCCACAAATTCCCAGAGAATACATGAAAAATCCCTGATAATTCGTCAGTTCTCTACAGAATCTCACCAAATTCCAGAAAGTCCCTCAAAGTTCCACAAACATCCCACAAAATCTCCCCAGTATCCAACAAAATTCCAGGAAAAATCCCACAAAATTCTCTAAATCTTCTCAAAACACGGCCAAAATCCTCAAAAATCCCACCGAATCTCCACAAATTCCCAGAGAATACATGAAAAATCCCTGATAATTCGTCAGTTCTCTACAGAATCTCACCAAATTCCAGAAAGTCCCTCAAAGTTCCACAAACATCCCACAAAATCTCCCCAGTATCCAACAAAATTCCAGGAAAAATCCCACAAAATTCTCTAAATCTTCTCAAAACACGGCCAAAATCCTCAAAAATCCCACCGAATCTCCACAAATTCCCAGAGAATACATGAAAAATCCCTGATAATTCGTCAGTTCTCTACAGAATCTCACCAAATTCCAGAAAAGTCCCTCAAAGTTCCACAAACATCCCACAAAATCTCCCCAATGTCCAACAAAATTCCAGGAAAAATCCCACAAAATTCCCTAAATCTTCTCAAAACTCTACCAAATTCTAGAAAAATATCCCACCAAATCTCCACAAATTCCCACAAAATACATGAGAAATCCCTCAAGATCCCTAAATCGCCTCAATATCCCACAAAATCACACAAAAATCACACAAAACCTCCACAAGTTTCCACAAAATCTAAGAAAAATTCCTCAAAATACTTCAAGTCTCCTCAGAATCCCACACAATTCCAGAAAAACCCCACCAAATTCCAGAGAAGTCCCACAAAACTCCCTAAATCATTTCAAAACCCTACCAATTCACAGGAATGTCCCACAAAATCTCCACCAATTCCCAGAACATCCCACAAAAATCTCACAAAAATCCCTAACACTTCTGAAAACTCGACCAAATTCCAGAAACGCCCCATAAAATCAGCAGTTTCCCACAAAATTCAAGAAAAAACACCACAAAATTCCCAAAATCTTTTCAAAATACCACAAAATTCTTGAAAAGCCCCACCAAATTCCAGAAACATCCCACAAAATCTCCTCAATATCCAACAAAATCCCAGAAAAATCACACAAAATTCTCTAAATCTTCTCAAAACACGGCAAAAATCCACAAAAATCCCACCGAATCTCCACAAATTCCCACAGAATACATGAAAAATCCCTGATAATTCGTCAGTTCTCTACAGAATCTCACCAAATTCCAGAAAGTCCCTCAAAGTTCCACAAACATCCCACAAAATCTCCCCAGTATCCAACAAAATTCCAGGAAAAATCCCACAAAATTCTCTAAATCTTCTCAAAACACGACCAAATTCTAGAAAAATATCCCACCAAATCTCCACAAATTTCCACAAAATGCATGAAAAATCCCTCAAGATCCCTAAATCGCCTCAATATCCCACAAAATCACACAAAAATCACCCAAAACCACCACAAGTTTCCACAAAAATCTAAGAAAAATTCCTCAAAATTCTTCAAGTCTCCTCAAAACCACACAAAGTTCGTGAAAAGGCCCACCAAATTCCAAAAAAATCCCACAGAATCTCCACAAATTCCCACAAAAATCTAAATCAAATTCCTCAAAATTCTTCAAGTCTCCTCAGAATCCCACACAATTCCAGAAAAACCCCACCAAATTCCAGAGAAGTCTCACAAAACTCCCTAAATCATTTCAAAACCCTACCAATTCACAGGAATGTCCCAAAAAATCTCTACCAATTCCCAGAACATCCCACAAAAATCTCACAAAAATCCCTAAATCTTCTGAAAACTCGACCAAATTCCAGAAACGCCCCATAAAATCAGCACAGTTTCCCACAAAATTCAAGTAAAAACACCACAAAATTCCCTAAACCTTTTAAAAATACGACCAAATTCTTGAAAAGCCCCACCAAATTCCCGAAACATCCCACAAAATGTCCTCAATATCCAACAAAATCCCAGAAAAATCACACAAAATTCTCTAAATCTTCTCAAAACACGGCCAAAATCCACAAAAATCCCACCGAATCTCCACAAATTCCCACAGAATACATGAAAAATCCCTGATAATTCGTCAGTTCTCTACAGAATCTCACCAAATTCCAGAAAAGTCCCTCAAAGTTCCACAAACAATCCACAAAAATCTCACAAAAATCCCTAACACTTCTGAAAACTCGACCAAATTCCAGAAACGCCCCATAAAATCAGCACAGTTTCCCACAAAATTCAAGAAAAAACACCACAAAATTCCTAAAATCTTTTCAAAATACCACAAAATTCTTGAAAAGCCCCACCAAATTCCAGAAACATCCCACAAAATCTCCTCAATACCCAACAAAATCCCAGAAAAATCCCACAAAATTCCCTAAATTTTCTCAAAACATAACCAAAATTCCAGAAAAATCCCACCGAATCTCCACAAATTCCCACAGAATACATGAAAAATCCCTGATAATTCGTCAGTTCTCTACAGAATCTCACCAAATTCCAGAAAAGTCCCTCAAAGTTCCACAAACATCCCACAAAATCTCCTCAATATCCAACAAAATTCAAGAAAAATCCCACAAAATTCTCTAAATCTTCTCAAAACACGGCCAAAATCCTCAAAAATCCCACCAAATCTCCACAAATTCCCACAAAATACATGAGAAATGCCTCAAGATCCCTAAATTGCCTCAATATCCCACAAAATCACACAAAAATCAACCAAAACCTCCACAAGTTTCCACAAAATCTAAGAAAAATTCCTCAAAATTCTTCAAGTCTCCTCAGAATCCCACACAATTCCAGAAAAAACACACAAAATTCCAGACAAGTCCCACAAAACTCCCTAAATCATTTCAAAACCCTACCAATTCACAGGAATGTCCCACAAAATCTCCACCAATTCCCAGAACATCCCACAGAAATCCCACAAAAATCCCTAAATCTTCTGAAAACTCGACCAAATTCCAGAAACGCCCCATAAAATCAGCACAGTTTCTCACAAAATTCAAGAAAAAACACCACAAAATTCCCTAAATCTTTTCAAAATACCACAAAATTCTTGAAAAGCCCCACCAAATTCCAGAAACATCCCACAAAATCTCCTCAATATCCAACAAAATCCCAGAAAAATCACACAAAATTCTCTAAATCTTCTCAAAACACGGCAAAAATCCACAAAAATCCCACCGAATCTCCACAAATTCCCACAGAATACATGAAAAATCCCTGATAATTCGTCAGTTCTCTACAGAATCTCACCAAATTCCAGAAAGTCCCTCAAAGTTCCACAAACATCCCACAAAATCTCCCCAGTATCCAACAAAATTCCAGGAAAAATCCCACAAAATTCTCTAAATCTTCTCAAAACACGACCAAATTCTAGAAAAATATCCCACCAAATCTCCACAAATTTCCACAAAATGCATGAAAAATCCCTCAAGATCCCTAAATCGCCTCAATATCCCACAAAATCACACAAAAATCACCCAAAACCACCACAAGTTTCCACAAAAATCTAAGAAAAATTCCTCAAAATTCTTCAAGTCTCCTCAAAACCACACAAAGTTCGTGAAAAGGCCCACCAAATTCCAAAAAAATCCCACAGAATCTCCACAAATTCCCACAAAAATCTAAATCAAATTCCTCAAAATTCTTCAAGTCTCCTCAGAATCCCACACAATTCCAGAAAAACCCCACCAAATTCCAGAGAAGTCTCACAAAACTCCCTAAATCATTTCAAAACCCTACCAATTCACAGGAATGTCCCAAAAAATCTCTACCAATTCCCAGAACATCCCACAAAAATCTCACAAAAATCCCTAAATCTTCTGAAAACTCGACCAAATTCCAGAAACGCCCCATAAAATCAGCACAGTTTCCCACAAAATTCAAGAAAAAACACCACAAAATTCCCTAAACCTTTTAAAAATACGACCAAATTCTTGAAAAGCCCCACCAAATTCCAGAAACATCCCACAAAATGTCCTCAATATCCAACAAAATCCCAGAAAAATCACACAAAATTCTCTAAATCTTCTCAAAACACGGCCAAAATCCACAAAAATCCCACCGAATCTCCACAAATTCCCACAGAATACATGAAAAATCCCTGATAATTCGTCAGTTCTCTACAGAATCTCACTAAATTCCAGAAAAGTCCCTCAAAGTTCCACAAACAATCCACAAAAATCTCACAAAAATCCCTAACACTTCTGAAAACTCGACCAAATTCCAGAAACGCCCCATAAAATCAGCACAGTTTCCCACAAAATTCAAGAAAAAACACCACAAAATTCCTAAAATCTTTTCAAAATACCACAAAATTCTTGAAAAGCCCCACCAAATTCCAGAAACATCCCACAAAATCTCCTCAATACCCAACAAAATCCCAGAAAAATCCCACAAAATTCCCTAAATTTTCTCAAAACATAACCAAAATTCCAGAAAAATCCCACCGAATCTCCACAAATTCCCACAGAATACATGAAAAATCCCTGATAATTCGTCAGTTCTCTACAGAATCTCACCAAATTCCAGAAAAGTCCCTCAAAGTTCCACAAACATCCCACAAAATCTCCTCAATATCCAACAAAATTCAAGAAAAATCCCACAAAATTCTCTAAATCTTCTCAAAACACGGCCAAAATCCTCAAAAATCCCACCAAATCTCCACAAATTCCCACAAAATACATGAGAAATGCCTCAAGATCCCTAAATCGCCTCAATATCCCACAAAATCACACAAAAATCAACCAAAACCTCCACAAGTTTCCACAAAATCTAAGAAAAATTCCTCAAAATTCTTCAAGTCTCCTCAGAATCCCACACAATTCCAGAAAAAACACACAAAATTCCAGACAAGTCCCACAAAACTCCCTAAATCATTTCAAAACCCTACCAATTCACAGGAATGTCCCACAAAATCTCCACCAATTCCCAGAACATCCCACAGAAATCCCACAAAAATCCCTAAATCTTCTGAAAACTCGACCAAATTCCAGAAACGCCCCATAAAATCAGCACAGTTTCTCACAAAATTCAAGAAAAAACACCACAAAATTCCCTAAATCTTTTCAAAATACCACAAAATTCTTGAAAAGCCCCACCAAATTCCAGAAACATCCCACAAAATCTCCTCAATATCCAACAAAATCCCAGAAAAATCACACAAAATTCTCTAAATCTTCTCAAAACACGGCAAAAATCCACAAAAATCCCACCGAATCTCCACAAATTCCCACAGAATACATGAAAAATCCCTGATAATTCGTCAGTTCTCTACAGAATCTCACCAAATTCCAGAAAGTCCCTCAAAGTTCCACAAACATCCCACAAAATCTCCCCAGTATCCAACAAAATTCCAGGAAAAATCCCACAAAATTCTCTAAATCTTCTCAAAACACGACCAAATTCTAGAAAAATATCCCACCAAATCTCCACAAATTTCCACAAAATGCATGAAAAATCCCTCAAGATCCCTAAATCGCCTCAATATCCCACAAAATCACACAAAAATCACCCAAAACCACCACAAGTTTCCACAAAAATCTAAGAAAAATTCCTCAAAATTCTTCAAGTCTCCTCAAAACCACACAAAGTTCGTGAAAAGGCCCACCAAATTCCAAAAAAATCCCACAGAATCTCCACAAATTCCCACAAAAATCTAAATCAAATTCCTCAAAATTCTTCAAGTCTCCTCAGAATCCCACACAATTCCAGAAAAACCCCACCAAATTCCAGAGAAGTCTCACAAAACTCCCTAAATCATTTCAAAACCCTACCAATTCACAGGAATGTCCCAAAAAATCTCTACCAATTCCCAGAACATCCCACAAAAATCTCACAAAAATCCCTAAATCTTCTGAAAACTCGACCAAATTCCAGAAACGCCCCATAAAATCAGCACAGTTTCCCACAAAATTCAAGAAAAAACACCACAAAATTCCCTAAACCTTTTAAAAATACGACCAAATTCTTGAAAAGCCCCACCAAATTCCAGAAACATCCCACAAAATGTCCTCAATATCCAACAAAATCCCAGAAAAATCACACAAAATTCTCTAAATCTTCTCAAAACACGGCCAAAATCCACAAAAATCCCACCGAATCTCCACAAATTCCCACAGAATACATGAAAAATCCCTGATAATTCGTCAGTTCTCTACAGAATCTCACCAAATTCCAGAAAAGTCCCTCAAAGTTCCACAAACAATCCACAAAAATCTCACAAAAATCCCTAACACTTCTGAAAACTCGACCAAATTCCAGAAACGCCCCATAAAATCAGCACAGTTTCCCACAAAATTCAAGAAAAAACACCACAAAATTCCTAAAATCTTTTCAAAATACCACAAAATTCTTGAAAAGCCCCACCAAATTCCAGAAACATCCCACAAAATCTCCTCAATACCCAACAAAATCCCAGAAAAATCCCACAAAATTCCCTAAATTTTCTCAAAACATAACCAAAATTCCAGAAAAATCCCACCGAATCTCCACAAATTCCCACAGAATACATGAAAAATCCCTGATAATTCGTCAGTTCTCTACAGAATCTCACCAAATTCCAGAAAAGTCCCTCAAAGTTCCACAAACATCCCACAAAATCTCCTCAATATCCAACAAAATTCAAGAAAAATCCCACAAAATTCTCTAAATCTTCTCAAAACACGGCCAAAATCCTCAAAAATCCCACCAAATCTCCACAAATTCCCACAAAATACATGAGAAATGCCTCAAGATCCCTAAATCGCCTCAATATCCCACAAAATCACACAAAAATCAACCAAAACCTCCACAAGTTTCCACAAAATCTAAGAAAAATTCCTCAAAATTCTTCAAGTCTCCTCAGAATCCCACACAATTCCAGAAAAAACACACAAAATTCCAGACAAGTCCCACAAAACTCCCTAAATCATTTCAAAACCCTACCAATTCACAGGAATGTCCCACAAAATCTCCACCAATTCCCAGAACATCCCACAGAAATCCCACAAAAATCCCTAAATCTTCTGAAAACTCGACCAAATTCCAGAAACGCCCCATAAAATCAGCACAGTTTCTCACAAAATTCAAGAAAAAACACCACAAAATTCCCTAAATCTTTTCAAAATACCACAAAATTCTTGAAAAGCCCCACCAAATTCCAGAAACATCCCACAAAATCTCCTCAATATCCAACAAAATCCCAGAAAAATCACACAAAATTCTCTAAATCTTCTCAAAACACGGCCAAAATCCACAAAAATCCCACCGAATCTCCACAAATTCCCACAGAATACATGACAAATCCCTGATAATTCATCAGTTCTCTACAGAATCTCACCAAATTCCAGAAGAGTCCCTCAAAGTTCCACAAACATCCCACAAAATCTCCCCAGTATCCAACAAAATTCCAGGAAAAATCCCACAAAATTCTCTAAATCTTCTCAAAACACGGCCAAAATCCTCAAAAATCCCACCGAATCTCCACAAATTCCCAGAGAATACATGAAAAATCCCTGATAATTCGTCAGTTCTCTACAGAATCTCACCAAATTCCAGAAAAGTCCCTCAAAGTTCCACAAGCATCCCACAAAATCTCCCCAATATCCAACAAAATTCCAGGAAAAATCCCACAAAATTCCCTAAATCTTCTCAAAACTCTACCAAATTCCAGAAAAATATCCCACCAAATCTCCACAAATTCCCACAAAATACATGAGAAATCCCTCAAGATCCCTAAATCGCCTCAATATCCCACAAAATCACACAAAAATCACACAAAACCTCCACAAGTTTCCACAAAATCTAAGAAAAATTCCTCAAAATACTTCAAGTCTCCTCCGAATCCCACACAATTCCATAAAAACCCCACAAAATTCCAGAGAAGTCCCACAAAACTCCCTAAATCATTTCAAAACCCTACCAATTCACAGGAATGTCCCACAAAATCTCCACCAATTCCCAGAACATCCCACAAAAATCTCACAAAAATCCCTAAATCTTCTGAAAACTCGACCAAATTCTAGAAACGCCCCATAAAATCAGCAGTTTCCCACAAAATTCAAGAAAAAACACCACAAAATTCCCTAAACCTTTTCAAAATACCACAAAATTCTTGAAAAGCCCCACCAAATTCCAGAAACATCCCACAAAATGTCCTCAATACCCAACAAAATCCCAGAAAAATCACACAAAATTCCCTAAATTTTCTCAAAACATAACCAAAATTCCAGAAAAATCCCACCGAATCTCCACAAATTCCCACAGAATACGTGAAAAATCCCTGATAATTCGTCAGTTCTCTACAGAATCTCACCAAATTCCAGAAAAGTCCCTCAAAGTTCCACAAACATCCCACAAAATCTCCTCAATATCCAACAAAATTCAAGAAAAATCCCACAAAATTCTCTAAATCTTCTCAAAACACGACCAAATTCTAGAAAAATATCCCACCAAATCTCCACAAATTTCCACAAAATGCATGATAAATCCCTCAAGATCCCTAAATCGCCTCAATATCCCACAAAATCACACAAAAATCACCCAAAACCACCACAAGTTTCCACAAAAATCTAAGAAAAATTCCTCAAAATTCTTCAAGTCTTTTCAAAACCACACAAAGTTCGTGAAAAGGCCCACCAAATTCCAAAAAAATCCCACAGAATCTCCACAAATTCCCACAAAAATCTAAATCAAATTCCTCAGAATTCTTCAAGTCTCCTCAGAATCCCACACAATTCCAGAAAAACCCCATCAAATTCCAGAGAAGTCTCACAAAACTCCCTAAATCATTTCAAAACCCTATCAATTCACAGGAATGTCCCACAAAATCTCTACCAATTCCCAGAACATCCCACAAAAATCTCACAAAAATCCCTAAATCTTCTGAAAACTCGACCAAATTCCAGAAACGCCCCATAAAATCAGCACAGTTTCCCACAAAATTCAAGAAAAAACACCACAAAATTCCCTAAACCTTTTCAAAATACCACAAAATTCTTGAAAAGCCCCACCAAATTCCAGAAACATCCCACAAAATGTCCTCAATATCCAACAAAATCCCAGAAAAATCACACAAAATTCCCTAAATCTTATCAAAACACGGCCAAAATCCACAAAAATCCCACCGAATCTCCACAAATTCCCACAGAATACATGAAAAATCCCTGATAATTCGGCATTTCTCTACAGAATCTCACCAAATTCCAGAAGAGTCCCTCAAAGTTCCACAAACATCCCACAAAATCTCCCCAGTATCCAACAAAATTCCAGGAAAAATCCCACAAAATTCCCTAAATCTTCTCAAAACACGGCCAAAATCCACAAAAATCCCACAAAATCTCCACAAATTCCCACAGAATACATGAAAAATCCCTGATAATTCATCAGTTCTCTACAGAATCTCACCAAATTCCAGAAGAGTCCCTCAAAGTTCCACAAACATCCCACAAAATCTCCCCAGTATCCAACAAAATTCAAGGAAAAATCTCACAAAATTCCATAAATCTTCTCAAAACACGGCCAAAATCCTCAAAAATCCCACCGAATCTCCACAAATTCCCACAGAATACATGAAAAATCCCTGATAATTTGTCAGTTCTCTACAGAATCTCACCAAATTCCAGAAAAGTCCCTCAAAGTTCCACACACATCCCACAAAATCTCCCTAATATCCAACAAAATTCAAGAAAAATCCCACAAAATTCCCTAAATCTTCTCAAAACACGACCAAATTCTAGAAAAATATCCCACCAAATCTCCACAAATTCCCACAAAATACATGATAAATCCCTCAAGATCCCTAAATCTCCTCAATATCCCACAAAATCGCACAAAAAATACACAAAACCTCCACAAGTTTCCACAAAATCTAAGAAAAATTCCTCAAAATTCTTCAAGTCTCCTCAAAACCACACAAAGTTCGTGAAATGGCCCACCAAATTCCAGAAAAATCCCACAGAATCTCCACAAATTCCCAAAAAAATCTAAATCAAATTCCTCAAAATTCTTCAAGTCTCCTCAGAATCCCACACAATTCCAGAAAAACCCCACCAAATTCCAGAAAAGTCCCACAAAACTCCCTAAATCATTTCAAAACCCTACCAATTCACAGGAATGTCCCACAAAATCTCTACCAATTCCCAGAACATCCCACAAAAATCTCACAAAAATCCCTAACACTTCTGAAAACTTGACCAAATTCCAGAAACGCCCCATAAAATCAGCACAGTTTCCCACAAAATTCAAGAAAAAACACCACAAAATTCCCAAAATCTTTTCAAAATACCACAAAATTCTTGAAAAGCCCCACCAAATTCCAGAAACATCCCACAAAATCTCCTCAATACCCAACAAAATCCCAGAAAAATCCCACAATATTCCCTAAATTTTCTCAAAACACAACCAAAATTCCAGAAAAATCCCACCGAATCTCCACAAATTCCCACAGAATACATGAAAAATCCCTGATAATTCGTCAGTTCTCTACAGAATCTCACCAAATTCCAGAAAAGTCCCTCAAAGTTCCACAAACATCCCACAAAATCTCCTCAATATCCAAAAAAATTCAAGAAAAATCCCACAATATTCTCTAAATCTTCTCAAAACACGGCCAAAATCCTCAAAAATCCCACCGAATCTCCACAAATTCCCAGAGAATACATGAAAAATCCCTGATAATTTGTCAGTTCTCTACAGAATCTCACCAAATTCCAGAAAGTCCCTCAAAGTTCCACAAACATCCCACAAAATATCCCCAGTATCCAACAAAATTCCAGGAAAAATCCCACAAAATTCTCTAAATCTTCTCAAAACACGGCCAAAATCCTCAAAAATCCCACCGAATCTCCACAAATTCCCAGAGAATACATGAAAAATCCCTGATAATTCGTCAGTTCTCTACAGAATCTCACCAAATTCCAGAAAAGTCCCTCAAAGTTCCACAAACATCCCACAAAATCTCCCCAATGTCCAACAAAATTCCAGGAAAAATCCCACAAAATTCCCTAAATCTTCTCAAAACTCTACCAAATTCCAGAAAAATATCCCACCAAATCTCCACAAATTCCCACAAAATACATGAGAAATCCCTCAAGATCCCTAAATCGCCTCAATATCCCACAAAATCACACAAAAATCACACAAAACCTCCACAAGTTTCCACAAAATCTAAGAAAAATTCCTCAAAATACTTCAAGTCTCCTCAGAATCCCACACAATTCCAGAAAAACCCCACCAAATTCCAGAGAAGTCCCACAAAACTCCCTAAATCATTTCAAAACCCTACCAATTCACAGGAATGTCCCACAAAATCTCCACCAATTCCCAGAACATCCCACAAAAATCTCACAAAAATCCCTAACACTTCTGAAAACTCGACCAAATTCCAGAAACGCCCCATAAAATCAGCAGTTTCCCACAAAATTCAAGAAAAAACACCACAAAATTCCCAAAATCTTTTCAAAATACCACAAAATTCTTGAAAAGCCCCACCAAATTCCAGAAACATCCCACAAAATGTCCTTAATACCCAACAAAATCCCAGAAAAATCACACAAAATTCCCTAAATTTTCTCAAAACATAACCAAAATTCCAGAAAAATCCCACCGAATCTCCACAAATTCCCACAGAATACATGAAAAATCCCTGATAATTCGTCAGTTCTCTACAGAATCTCACCAAATTCCAGAAGAGTCCCTCAAAGTTCCACAAACATCCCACAAAATCTCCCCAGTATCCAACAAAATTCCAGGAAAAATCTCACAAAATTCCCTAAATCTTCTCAAAACACGACCAAATTCTAGAAAAATATCCCACCAAATCACCACAAATTCCCACAAAATACATGAAAAATCCCTCAAGATCCCTAAATCGCCTCAATATCCCACAAAATCACACAAAAATCACACAAAACCTCCACAAGTTTCCACAAAATCTAAGAAAAATCCCTGAAAATTCTTCAAGTCTCCTCAAAACCACACAAAGTCCTTGAAAAGGCCCACCAAATTCCAGTAAAATCCCACAGAATCTCCACAAATTCCCACAAAATCTAAAACAAATTCCTCAAAATTCTTCAAGTCTCCTCAGAATCCCACACAATTCCAGAAAAAACACACAAAATTCCAGAGAAGTCCCACAAAACTCCCTAAATCATTTCAAAACCCTACCAATTCACAGGAATGTCCCACAAAATCTCCACCAATTCCCAGAACATCCCACAAAAATCTCACAAAAATCCCTCAATCTTCGGAAAACTCGACCAAATTCCAGAAACGCCCCATAAAATCAGCACAGTTTCCCACAAAATTCAAGAAAAAACACCACAAAATTCCCTAAATCTTTTCAAAATACCACAAAATTCTTGAAAAGCCCCACCAAATTCCAGAAACATCCCACAAAATGTCCTCAATACCCATCAAAATCCCAGAAAAATCACACAAAATTCCCTAAATCTGCTCAAAACACGGCCAAAATCCACAAAAATCCCACCAAATCTCCACAAATTCCCACAGAATACATGAAAAATCCCTGATAATTCGTCAGTTCTCTACAGAATCTCACCAAATTCCAGAAGAGTCCCTCAAAGTTCCACAAACATCCCACAAAATCTCCCCAGTATCCAACAAAATTCCAGGAAAAATCCCACAAAATTCCCTAAATCTTCTCAAAACACGACCAAATTCTAGAAAAATATCCCACCAAATCTCCACAAATTCCCACAAAATACATGAAAAATCCCTCAAGATCCCTAAATCGCCTCAATATCCCACAAAATCCCACAAAAATCACACAAAACCTCCACAAGTTTCCACAAAATCTAAGAAAAATCCCTGAAAATTCTTCAAGTCTCCTCCAAACCACACAAAGTCCTTGAAAAGGCCCACCAAATTCCAGTAAAATCCCACAGAATCTCCACAAGTTTCCACAAAATCTAAGAAAAATTCCTCAAAATTCTTCAAGTCTCCTCAGAATCCCACACAATTCCAGAAAAAACACACAAAATTCTAGACAAGTCCCACAAAACTCCCTAAATCATTTCAAAACCCTACCAATTCACAGGAATGTCAAACAAAATCTCCACCAATTCCCAGAACATCCCATAAAAATCCCTAACACTTCTGAAAACTCGACCAAATTCCAGAAACGCCCCATAAAATCAGCACAGTTTCCCACAAAATTCAAGAAAAAACACCACAAAATTCCCTAAATCTTTTCAAAATACCACAAAATTCTAGAAAAATATCCCACCAAATCTCCACAAATTCCCACAAAATACATGAGAAATCCCTCAAGATCCCTAAATCGCCTCAATATCCCACAAAATCACACAAAAATCCCACAAAACCTCCACAAGTTTCCACAAAATCTAAGAAAAATTCCTCAAAATTCTTCAAGTCTCCTCAGAAGGTTCTGGATGAGGGTAGAAATAATTAAAAAGCATCTTAAAAGTAACATCATATTTTTGTCAGCCATCTCTTCAGGGACTACTTTAAATCCCAGAATGTTCAAGAGCCATCATCACTGTACAAACAGAAGCTCCAACTGAACGAAACCAGAAGAAGTGGATATGGCAAATTCTCTGGTCCAAGTGGTGATATTAATCTGGTGAGGCTCTGGATTCCCATTTCAGACATACTATCACAGCTTAAATATAGGAAAAAATTGGGATTTTACTTTGCTGTGGTCTCTTTTTGTTTTGCAAAATATGTGATAGTTAATATATGAGTAAAATCTTGTATAAAAACAGGTTTGTTTTTTGGTTTTTTTTCTAACAAATAGCCAAATGCATATTACCTGCCTTGCTGGAAAATAATTGAGGTCTTCCTCTAAGAAATTTTTTCTCAGAGTGCCTTTCTTTGTGATTTGTGTTCTTATCTTAGGAAGATACAGGAGTTGCTCATTTTAATGCTGTCCAGCGGACTATTCCATGCTTTCTCAGCTGTTTGGATCTGCAGTTCAGGATTGGACCAAGAAAAATGGTGATGGGATCAAATTATTTTTATTCTTAAATGAGGACAATTCCATTTTTAAACATACACATGTGCTTCCAATGCTTTCAGTAGTCAAGGATGAAATTTTGAACAGACATGAATTCCTCAGTCTTTGTTTCTTTTTCCCTGAAGGATGGAATTTGGACTTTGCCCACCAGTGCAGTCCTTGCTATGGGCAGATGTTTCTTCTGTTCTTCTTACCAGCAGTAGGAGTGGTTGGACACTGAACCTCAAAGAAGAGGGAGCTAACATCCCTTACCTGGATAAGTCCCACAGGTAAGCACCTTGGAGAAGTTCTTCAACCAAAACCAGTTCCTGTAAGGCTTTCCAGCCCTTGACAGGAAATAAGCTGATTCCTGCAGGCTGCAACATGAAGACTTCCAGACTGAAGTGAGCATCCTGCTATAAGGAAGGATTTGGGAGTAGTGAGTCATCATTTGTATGGGAAATTAATCTGTGATTTTTATTTATTGTTTTTTTTCATTTGAAGTAACATCACATCATCATAGAGAGACATTGTCTGTCATTTCTGGTGTGGATACCTGAATAACTCAGCTAGACAGGTAGCATGATAAGGTAATACAATGCAGATATTGAAAGGAATTTTTTGGATGATTTTTTTGTTAGTTCAAGCTGCAGTCCCTGATTTATTCAGGCTTTGAAGTACCATGCAAGCCTTTCCCACAGAAGAAATTCTGTTTTATGTAAATAATGCACTGTGCAGTAAACTAGAAGAAAGCAGGGAGCATAGAGCATGAAGTTAGTGTTTCATGCAGGTGTTTGAAGGCAATGTGGGATTCCAGAGCTTAGTGTTTGAATTGCAACTTGAATTTCCTTCTTTGCTGTTATTTAGACTGCTCTGAAGTAGTCATGAGAAGCAAAAATGAAAGGCAATGTTGTTTGATGGGGACTGTGGTAGGGCTTTCTTGCCAGATTTGAAATGGCTTGAATTGATTAAAATCTCCAGGTGAGGGGAAGGTTGTATCCATTCCTCTCTCTTATTAAAGCAAATTTTCCAAGAGGGATGTAAAATTGCAGTTGAGGGTTGGGGTGGTTTTTTCTTTTTTCCCTTCTTTCATGTGCAACCTAACAACTCCAATTTCGCAGGCCTATTTAACATTTGATCCCTAAAAGTCAGTCCTTTGCTTTGTATTTTGGGCACTTGTTCATCTTGGGGAATTTGTCATCTTCTCAGGGCATTGAAGGTCAACCAAATGCTGCAGGTTTCATTCTTCCTTTCATATGGTCTATGTCCTGGGGTTTGACTCTTAAGCAGAGCTATTTTTTTATTTTGCAGCCTAGCAGTTGTACGGTGGGGCTATGTGCAGGTGAATTCACTTGAGAACGATGGGTAAATCAGCTCCTGGGAAGATGTGCACTGCCTGGCCCCGATGCTTCAGCATGCTTGAGGTCAGCTTGGCTGTCTCTGACTGTCTAATAATAATGCAGAATAACAGAATTAAGTATTCATTGTAATTGGTGATCAGTAAGATTTGTTTTCAGCTAAGTCTGCGTGCTAGTTTCTAAAGCACTCCAGTCTGTTTCATCAATGACCTTTGTGGTTTTAGCTTAAGCTAAAAATCTAGTTTCTGCTGTTGTTATTTTCTGCCCTGTCGCTGTGAGAGGAAGGGATGATGGCTGGAGGTTTGGCAGTCAGCGAGGGCCTGGCCACCACTGCAGTTCTGTACACTCAGCCTTGGAGATGTGATCAGGAATGTGCTGTTAGTTGCCAGTTTTGTATTGCAAAGACTGAGCATGCTGCCATCACTGTGTTTGATGAGTGAGTTTTCATTGGTTTGGTCCAACTCCAAAGCAGCCTTAATTTGAAGGTGGAATTCTTTGTGGATGAGGCTGTGAAGAATATGGTGTTTGTACTCCCATCCTACGGGCAGTACGGTAGAACAACTCCTAACTGATTTGGTAATAAAGACCTAGTTTTTCTTCACTAAACCTGCCCTAGCCAAATTCATCAGCTGGTGATAGCTATCTCTGGAGTGGGAGTTCTTTATTGAGTTGATTGACAATTTGATATACTTTGTCAAGCTGTGTTGTTTAGTTTCTGTTGATCCAGAGACACCTGGGGCTCCTTTTGCTTCCTAAGGGATTAAAGTAGCAAGCACTTAGAATGAGATATTGGGAAGATGGGTGCAGGAGACTTTGTAATTTACTATGGAAAAACATAATAATGATGATGAATATTTCAGGTGGAAACGATAGCATTTCACTATATACTATGTGAAATGCTTTTATGTGGTTTTTTTCATTTCTCTTTTATTTTTTAATCCTGGATAAATTAAATGAGGCTTTTGGGGAAAGCATGAGCTGGAATTTCTATTGAGGTTGATAACCTCTGATTCTGCTCTCATTTGTCTGTCTGCTGGAACTTGTAGCAAACTAGCTATGTCCAAGTTTAATTGTGTAATAATTATCTTTCAAATCGAGCCTTTCTCACTTGGTGCTGATGTATTTGGGGGAGGGAGGGGAATGGAGAGTAAAGAGCTCCTTTCATGAATACAATTGAAATTTCATCTTGCTGATTTGAGCCTTTCCAAGATTCAAGTGAGCATTGGATCAGGTTGGAACTGAGGGGATGACTCATGACTCTGGCATAAAAACTACATTGCATTCCACATATTAGGAGTTTTCTGTTGCCCACAAGAAAGTTCAGGAAAAAAAGACAAAAAGAGAAATGGGTTTCAAATTTCCTGTGCTATTTTCAGTTGACTCCTCTTTCTGGAGATGCCTTAGCAAGTGTAGGACATCTGAAAAACTTGGAACTGCAACTTTCTTGTTGAGGCTCTGATGAACATTGCTTCTGTCATCAAGTTCTTGTGTTCATACTTTGAACTTAGCTGAGTAATGTTGGTATCAGCAGACTCTACTTAAGCCATGCCTTCCTAATTAATAATGCATTCTTAATAAAAAAAAAAAAAATCTATTTCTTCATGTATTTAATTACCTAGTGAGTGTAAGACTGAATGAAGTTAATACCGTGCAGATTTCAAGCAAAACGCTGCTTTTTAATGTGCTTCAGTATAGGCTATGCACAAGTCAATAGACATGATTTTTAAGCTTCAGTTACCTTTCATTACCCTGTGCATATTCAAATTCAGATTGATGAATGCTGAACCAAAAGCAGACATCATAGAGTTAATTGAAGTTCTTTAAATTCAGAGGCAAACTATTTTCATAGCTTTGTTTTGAGGGTGGGTTGCTTTTGATGTCTCGGGTTTTTTTGGCTAAGGCAATGGCAAACATTTATTTATCCTGCTCCCTCCCCATTTTCCACCATCGTTGTTGCCAGTGATGCCTGCAGTGCTCAGTGGTCAATGACCCTCAGCCAGGGTGAGCTGCAGGAGCCTTACAGACGGGCCTGTTCTTTCTCCCAGTGCTAGAACAAGTGCAACAGCACAGTGCCGTTTTGCTAAAAGCTAATATTTTTCCCAGCAGCTTCTTCTCCAGGCAGAATGAAATGCTTTCTTCAAGAGCAACCACATCTTTTCTCTGCCTGAAAGGTTGTGTTTGTTTGGGGTTTTTTCTCTTGCTTTAGGTGAGAGATAAAAAAAAAATGAAGAGGAAAGCCCAAGGAAATGCCAAAAGTACCACCTGGTAGTAATTTTGTGTGAGTGTCTCCATTTACACTTCAAACTTGCTCTTGGAGAACTTGGAGCTGCATTTAAAATGTATTTTGGTAGGTGGTCTGCTGCTGACTATCTGCATTTCTTCTTCCATTTCTTTTCTGTGCTTGTTTGGTATTGCTGCTGAATGTCCCCAAAGAGTAAAGTGGTGTGGAAGAGTTGAGGAAGCAGCTTTTGAAATTCTAAAGCTGATGTGTAGGTTTTGTTCCTCTTGGATTTTTAAAAGCAGGTATGTCATCCAAGTTAACTTTCTTCAGCAAGTAACAAGATTGTCGTCCTTCCACTGATGCTCTGTATTTTAACAGAGGTATTTGATGGTGCTGGAAAGGAGCAAGATGCAGAATGAGTTTGAGAGAAGTGATTTAAAGTGGGAGCACAGATGGTTGATTCCTAAAAATCAAAAAACGGATGTTTTGTTTTGTAGGAAAATGAAATCTAATCCTATTTGAGGGTCAACAGGATAAATACAAAGAACTAAATACAGATGTAGATACATATATACATATATGCGTATATATATATATATATATATGTATAACCCCGCCCCCCGAAATCTATGAAGCAGGACTGATTGGTGCCATAGCCCAGGCAGCCTGTGGATCTAATTGCCTGCCTGTATTCAGCCCTTGCCTGGATGCCAGGGGAGACGTCTCTGGATTTGTCTCCAGACAGCTTTCCAGGGATGATCCTGCTCCTTTCCTGGTGCCCCAGAGTGCTGCAAGCCCCCCATCCTGGGGCCATGGGGATGCCTGCCGGGGCCTTTAGGGTCCCCCCTAAAGGGCAGACAGGGTTTGACTGCAAGCTTCCTTGGAAGGTGGAGGCAGGTGAATATTGGCCACCTTCTTCTTTCCCGCTGCCCTCCGTGCTCTTGCAAAGCCTGCTGGGGCACTGGGGCTCTCCATTGCAGGCAGTCTGGAGCTGCCATGCAAAGCCATCTCTCAAGGAGTCCCCAGGTCTCAGGTGCAACCTCAAGAAAATGACACAGCAACGTGTAGAAAACGTGAACTTTATTCACTTGACTACTTCTAAAATCTACAATCCAACGTTACTAGAAGACTATGGGGTAAGAATCTTAAGGCTAAGAAACTTCAATGCTTCAACTGTTTAGAACTGAACACTAAGGGAAAGGTCAACTTCTTGGGGGAAACGTGGTGGGGAATCGAACAACAACAGGGGTGTGGCTAACTTGTAAGGTGGGGAACGTCGCAGTGCCTGGGCTGGGCACTGGTCACCCGTTCCCCGTAAGGTTCTGTAGCTGGAGCGCAACGCTGGAGGTCAGAGCTGTGGGGAGGTGCGGAGTCTCCTGTCACTGCCCTCTTTTGCCGCCATCTTGGTGGTTGGTTGAGGGCTGTCGCGAAGGAGCAGCCGCATCAGGTCGCGGTTGTCCATCAGCAGCTGCATCAGCTCCTTGGGACAGCCCTGTCTTCGATGGCGGCGGGGCCCCGCACGGCCCGAAGGGCTCTGGAGATTCCGCTGCAAGGCAAAGCACAGGGATCCCCATGGAAGAGGCAGAGGGGCAGAGCGGGGCCGGCACCTGTGGGGCTGCCTTTGGCCTGGGAGACAGAGACTCGGGCCCAGTTGGGCTGGGCTGGCCCGGGGAAGAGGCTGCAGCAGGCAGAGCTCTGCCGCCTCTGCTTGGTGCTGTCCATGGAGCTCAGCCCCTGGGCCGCATTCCCCAGCCAGGAGCTCAGGCCCCTTCTGCCGCAGGGCATTGGCCAAAGGGTGCCCAAGAGGCCCTCAAGGTCTGCCCCATCCCGCCTGCCTGACCCCCCACCCCCCTCCTCACCTCTCGCCAGCGTCTCTGAATTCTTTTTCCGAGCGACCATCCCATGGCCATTCCTATGATGAGCAGGTCGATGAGCAGGAATGTCCTGGCCGCCCACCGGATGCGCTCAGGGTCCGACTCGTCCAGATGACAATCCTCCAGAAGCAGAGGAGAGGCATCCGTGCTGCGCTCAGGTTTGCTCACAGGGTCGAGGGGATGAGCCAAGAGCAGCAGCACGTAAAGCTGCAGCAGCGCGGAGGAGCCGTGAGCAGCCATAGTGCTCTGCCAGCAGCACCGAGGCTCTGGGCGTCTCTCTGCGAGCAGCTGTGCCTGGGCACTGGGGCGCAGCAACAGCTGGGGACAGTTGCCAGCCAGCGTGCCGTCCCCAGAGGCTGTGATGTCACAGAAGCACAGAACGCCCTGGCTGCAGAGAGCCCTGAGAGAATGTTGAGTCCAAGCTGGGAGCCATGGCGGCAAGCATGGCCAGCAGAGCGGGGCCCGAGCGCTGCGGCCTGGCTTGCCTTGCACCCGTGCCACAATGATGACTCCAGCAGCCCCTGTCAGGCCATTGCAGTATCTGATGGCCCACGCTGGGCACAAGTTCTTCCCAATGGCCAGCGTAAACCTCCCTTGGCCCAGCTTCCAAGCCTTGTTGGCATCTGCTCTCTCTTGTCCTTGCCCACCTGGCTGGCGCTGCCGTGTTGCTCGCTGGCCTGTCTGTGGGAGAAGAGGCTGTGCCAATGAGTGCTGCTCAACTTGGAGGCCATTCAAAGGAGGATTTGATTGTGCCTGCTGTGGGAAGAAGGAATATGCGTGCACATGGCCACTTCCCATAGGTTTTACCCCAGATTTTCATGAGCAGCTGTCCTAGTGAAAGTCAAGTCTGTTTTAGTGAGTATTTGAGGGCTTCCAGAGCACAGTGCCATCTCAGGGGAATTCTGCTGGTTGAGTTCTACTGAGGCTTTGAGATGAGTTGCAAATCCTGAAAATGTTCTCCTTGCCCAGGTAGTAATTTCACAGTTTAGACTCTGGGGATATTGATTGCTCAGTGTTGAGGACCTCATGTAACTTTCAGCCCCAGAAACTTTCAACCTCCAGTGATTGTCCTTGAGACAAAACCATTTGAAATCTTTTTTTCTGTGGACAGGAATTGCTTCGGTGTTACTTCACATCATCCATTAAAAATTTGATGCCTGGAACAAATCCCGAGTGCTGTGTGATTTCCTTGGTCGTGTTCTTTGGAATGGCTTCCCCCTCATTTTGTGAAGCTGGCCCCAGAAAGGTCATAGATGGGTGAGAAGTTCTGAAAGGCCAAGTGGTGCAGATCTTTGCCTCCTGTTTCGAGGTCTGCGGTGAGCTGTGAGTCCAAGAGCTGATCTGACGTGATGGTGAAAACACAGTTGTCGTGGTTTTAAAGCAGTAACTGAAAAAATACTAGAAAACTTACTTATTTCTTGCTGTGAGATATGGATTAGAGCAAGAGCAAAACAGGCTTAAAACTTAAAAGGAATAAAGAAAGTTTATTCACAAAACTACAAGAATAAGAACACCAGAATAAACTTTCAGAAAACCCTTTTATCCCGCACTACCCAGCATTCCCTTGTTCACATGACAAGATAGAGACAAAAGACTTTGGAACTTTGGTGTTTAAAACAGTCCCAATTCTTGCTAGAGTCTCTTTATCAGTGTTTGTATAGAAACAGAAATCTTCTTCTGCTAATCTATGGAGTTTCTCACAAGAAAAATATTTCTGTTATAGTTTTCTATTTGTTTGATGCCAGCTGCCCGGAAATCTGCCATCAGTTCACTCCTCCCATTTCACATCACTCTGAGGTGTGTATGGGCCATGAGTCCTCTTCATCTGTCTCTGTGAGCTTCGCAGGAAAACAGTTTTCTCATTGCCCTCAAGGCCTCAAATCTTCACTCCACTCTGTTCCAGCGCCTCACTGTATCACAATTACTCTACTTTTTACTCAAAATCCACACTTTGAACACTCCATGCTTCCCAATATACTCTGTCATGAATTAAAGGAGTTTTTTTCAGAACATGGTTGTCCATCTCCATAGCTTTAAGAGAAAAATATTTCAGCTTATAAAGCATCTCCTTATTCTCTCTTCCCTATCTAAAACTTAAGCCTTGTTTTTGTCCTATATTTTTCTAATACTAAAAAAAAAAAAATCTGTGTTTTTCTAAAAGTGAAAAAAAAAATAAAAAAATAAAGTAAAGAGTAGAAACAGAATAATATTTCTGAGAGGCAGGACATTTTTTAGTTTGTGTTGTCCGATGGAACAACAGTCACTTGAAGAAATTCCATATAGTAGAACATGTCACATTTGTCAATTTTAACCTGAAATTTATTAACAGGAATGTCTGTACTACGAACATGTGTTAAGTATAGGAATATATTGCATGTTTTCCTACTTGTAAGAAGTAAATTTCTGTCTTTACAAGCTAACACCATTAATTTCAGCTCTTAGTTATTCCCATTGCATATTCTTTTAAACAGACTTAATCAGACAAATTTTGTGTTATTTAGCAAGTAATGCTTGGTTATTACTACAAGTTCTTGAAGTCATAACACTTAAAATTGCAGTACATATATATTATTCTTACTATGATGATGTGAGTTGGCTGCTAGTCATTTAACTATATATAAGGTCTTACTATTTCTTAGTGCAATTACTTAAAATAAGTGTCTTGGAAATTGTTTTTATTTTTAGATTTAAAACTGTTCTTACTAAAGTTGATTTGTTAAAGATTGGACAATGTATATTTAATAATTAATGTTCCCCAGTGATATTTATTGTCAGTCAGGATTCACTTTACAGTCAATAAATAACCTAAAAAATCTGAATTTTGTAGCCAGTTTTGTCTAATTCTTAGAGCAATGCTTTGGGAAATTGGAGATATATATATATGAATATAAATATGTATATCTGCTATATACCTTTTTTATGACGGTTTTGTCCTACTACTGCAAATGTTTCTTTTTGTTTGTTTTTTCCTAACATACATAAAATTTTCTTAACCATATTTAAAGCTACCAGCTTGTTATTCTGACAAAACCCTGTGAGAATAAATTATTTTTATTAATACTCTACATGTCAAAACCTTGCAGTCAGTCAAATAACAGAAGGAGTGTTCATTGTCTCTCTCCCCCACTGATGCTGTTCTAGGAGTTGGAGTTAGAAGATTCAGACATCAAGTGAAACAGTGAAAGATGATAAGAAAACACTTGATTCTCACAAGGTATTTCCTACTAAAAGAGATTGTTTTGCAGTTTTGTTTGCTCTTGACACTATTTTGAGTAAATGTGAATTCCTAAGACATGCTCAAGGCAATTAAATATTTATGCTCCCCAAACTCAATTTTTAAGCAACATTTTCTGTTTACAAGAATCAGGTTTGCTTTGGTTTTATCTCTTTTCTTTCAGGTTACAAGACAGATTTTTTTATTATTATTTTCATTGGGGGAAAAAGATATGTATTTATAGTGTTTGTGAAGACTTTGCTCAGCTGAAAAAAGTAATAGGTAACATGAGTATAACATTGTGTTCTTCCATATTTCTATTTTTAAGTCCTATTACATGTGATATTTTCCATTTTGCCTTCTATTAGGCCTGAAATTGGAAACTATTTAAAACCTAACAAACCCCGGAGTTTATCCCTGTTCTTTGAATAGCAACAGAAGTATGGCTGTCATGGTTTGACACATCAATGAAGAACAGCCTCTGCTCTGCAGCAGGTACTCAAGTGGAACTTTTGCAAGTGGGCTCTCATCAGGAGTGAAACACTGGCTGCTGACTCTGCTGCTTTTGGTCACAGACTGCTGCCTTTATGAACCAGGTTTGTCCTTCTGCTTCTTTTGTGTTTTATATAGACTTGATTACAAATGAGGCACTTGTCCTCTTACCTGGGAGTTGCAGCAGGTCAGCAGCAGCAGGAGTTACTGGCTGCTTCCCATCAGCTGACTCCTTTTAGCCAACCCTTCCCATTTCCTGCGCCAATCCGATTTTTCCAAGCAATTAGGAAGAAAACTAAACCATAACTTTTACAAAATCACTTTAGGGAAGATGTTGCTTAATTGTTTGCTTCATTCAAATGAACACTTCTAACATTCACTTCTCTGAGTAAGAATGCCTTTTATGAGAAGCTGCTAAAAATAGGAATTTGAGAGCAGGGATGTTAAAAGTAGGGCCAGAGAGGAGCAAATTTGTCGCAGGGCAAGTTCTGTTTGCACTGAGGGAGTACTATCAATTTTGTCTCTGTCCTGTCTTTCACTGGTCCTGAAACAACAGTGCCTGCTTGAACAAACCTGCTCCTCAGGAGTGATTGGATCTGGTGCTCTGGGTGTTAGCAGCTGCAGTGCTGAACCACAGGCAGACATGAGATCTGACTGGATCACCCTTGCTAACATTTTCATGTAGAACCCATAACTCACTTGATCAGCAACACTTGCTTGAATGCTGCCTTTTGCCTTGGCTCTTCCCACTAAATAGTTCTTGAGCTGGGAAGTGGTCCTGATCTAAGAATCTGCAGTAATCTTTAATTCTGCCTTTATAACTCAGGAAACCACAGTAACCTTCATTTTAGAATGTGAACATTTTTTGGACAAACACTGAATTGTAGCTTCATTGACATGAGCTAAAGTAAGCTCTTTCAGTGGTCCTAGAGTGGTAGCTGTAAAAGGCAATCAGAGTGAAGATCCTGAATAATTTTCTTTTCCAGCCAGGTTTTAATGTATTTCCCCTGCAAATCAATTCATGTATCATAGAGCTCAATTACCTGCCCATAAAATGAGAGTTGTTGCTCAGAACTGTGGAATTAGGGTAACAAGAACTGTAATGATACACTAGATAAACACTGTTGCAATACTCTCTCAGCCCTGTTAGGGTATTTTAAATTTGCAGCAGATCTCAGTAAGGATGAGAAAATGCTGAGCTACATAAAAATGATGGAGACTGGAGGAGAAATTAGCCTTGCAGTGTTCTACAGTCCCAACATTTCCAACCACCACACCTGGTAGTGAAAATGCTGGTTTGTATTTGAAAAAAAGGAACTGCAATCAATCAAATGCACTGCCAAGTATAAATTAATTTCTGTAAGTCAAGTCCCTTAGGAACAATTCCTTAATAAAAGATCTGTTTCAAATCTCCTAAGTCTTCTAAAACCAACCCCAACAAAACACAGAAAACATAGTGTCTTTATTTGACCTGTCCTAGACTTCATTTATTTATTTACAGTCTGAAGGATGAGTCAAGTACCTGCAGTGGTGCCTTTAGCAATGCAAAACAAAATATTTTGAATATTCTTATTTAGCGTTCCAGTTTTAATGAGCTTGGAGCATAGTGAAGGAGATCAGATGTTTGCAGGTTCTGGATGAGGGTAGAAATAATTAAAAAGCATCTTAAAAGTAACATCATATTTTTGTCAGCCATCTCTTCAGGGACTACTTTAAATCCCAGAATGTTCAAGAGCCATCATCACTGTACAAACAGAAGCTCCAACTGAACGAAACCAGAAGAAGTGGATATGGCAAATTCTCTGGTCCAAGTGGTGATATTAATCTGGTGAGGCTCTGGATTCCCATTTCAGACATACTATCACAGCTTAAATATAGGAAAAAATTGGGATTTTACTTTGCTGTGGTCTCTTTTTGTTTTGCAAAATATGTGATAGTTAATATATGAGTAAAATCTTGTATAAAAACAGGTTTGTTTTTTGGTTTTTTTTCTAACAAATAGCCAAATGCATATTACCTGCCTTGCTGGAAAATAATTGAGGTCTTCCTCTAAGAAATTTTTTCTCAGAGTGCCTTTCTTTGTGATTTGTGTTCTTATCTTAGGAAGATACAGGAGTTGCTCATTTTAATGCTGTCCAGCGGACTATTCCATGCTTTCTCAGCTGTTTGGATCTGCAGTTCAGGATTGGACCAAGAAAAATGGTGATGGGATCAAATTATTTTTATTCTTAAATGAGGACAATTCCATTTTTAAACATACACATGTGCTTCCAATGCTTTCAGTAGTCAAGGATGAAATTTTGAACAGACATGAATTCCTCAGTCTTTGTTTCTTTTTCCCTGAAGGATGGAATTTGGACTTTGCCCACCAGTGCAGTCCTTGCTATGGGCAGATGTTTCTTCTGTTCTTCTTACCAGCAGTAGGAGTGGTTGGACACTGAACCTCAAAGAAGAGGGAGCTAACATCCCTTACCTGGATAAGTCCCACAGGTAAGCACCTTGGAGAAGTTCTTCAACCAAAACCAGTTCCTGTAAGGCTTTCCAGCCCTTGACAGGAAATAAGCTGATTCCTGCAGGCTGCAACATGAAGACTTCCAGACTGAAGTGAGCATCCTGCTATAAGGAAGGATTTGGGAGTAGTGAGTCATCATTTGTATGGGAAATTAATCTGTGATTTTTATTTATTGTTTTTTTTCATTTGAAGTAACATCACATCATCATAGAGAGACATTGTCTGTCATTTCTGGTGTGGATACCTGAATAACTCAGCTAGACAGGTAGCATGATAAGGTAATACAATGCAGATATTGAAAGGAATTTTTTGGATGATTTTTTTGTTAGTTCAAGCTGCAGTCCCTGATTTATTCAGGCTTTGAAGTACCATGCAAGCCTTTCCCACAGAAGAAATTCTGTTTTATGTAAATAATGCACTGTGCAGTAAACTAGAAGAAAGCAGGGAGCATAGAGCATGAAGTTAGTGTTTCATGCAGGTGTTTGAAGGCAATGTGGGATTCCAGAGCTTAGTGTTTGAATTGCAACTTGAATTTCCTTCTTTGCTGTTATTTAGACTGCTCTGAAGTAGTCATGAGAAGCAAAAATGAAAGGCAATGTTGTTTGATGGGGACTGTGGTAGGGCTTTCTTGCCAGATTTGAAATGGCTTGAATTGATTAAAATCTCCAGGTGAGGGGAAGATTGTATCCATTCCTCTCTCTTATTAAAGCAAATTTTCCAAGAGGGATGTAAAATTGCAGTTGAGGGTTGGGGTGGTTTTTTCTTTTTTCCCTTCTTTCATGTGCAACCTAACAACTCCAATTTCACAGGCCTATTTAACATTTGATCCCTAAAAGTCAGTCCTTTGCTTTGTATTTTGGGCACTTGTTCATCTTGGGGAATTTGTCATCTTCTCAGGGCATTGAAGGTCAACCAAATGCTGCAGGTTTCATTCTTCCTTTCATATGGTCTATGTCCTGGGGTTTGACTCTTAAGCAGAGCTATTTTTTTATTTTGCAGCCTAGCAGTTGTACGGTGGGGCTGTGTGCAGGTGAATTCACTTGAGAACGATGGGTAAATCAGCTCCTGGGAAGATGTGCACTGCTTGGCCCCGATGCTTCAGCATGCTTGAGGTCAGCTTGGCTGTCTCTGACTGTCTAATAATAATGCAGAATGATAGAATTAAGTATTCATTGTAATTGGTGATCAATAAGATTTGTTTTCAGCTAAATCTGCGTGCTAGTTTCTAAAGCACTCCAGTCTGTTTCATCAATGACCTTTGTGGTTTTAGCTTAAGCTAAAAATCTAGTTTCTGCTGTTGTTATTTTCTGCCCTGTCGCTGTGAGAGGAAGGGATGATGGCTGGAGGTTTGGCAGTCAGCGAGGGCCTGGCCACCACTGCAGTTCTGTACACTCAGCCTTGGAGATGTGATCAGGAATGTGCTGTTAGTTGCCAGTTTTGTATTGCAAAGACTGAGCATGCTGCCATCACTGTGTTTGATGAGTGAGTTTTCATTGGTTTGGTCCAACTCCAAAGCAGCCTTAATTTGAAGGTGGAATTCTTTGTGGATGAGGCTGTGAAGAATATGGTGTTTATACTCCCATCCTATGGGCAGTACGGTAGAACAACTCCTAACTGATTTGGTAATAAAGACCTAGTTTTTCTTCACTAAACCTGCCCTAGCCAAATTCATCAGCTGGTGATAGCTATCTCTGGAGTGGGAGTTCTTTATTGAGTTGATTGACAATTTGATATACTTTGTCAAGTATATCAAACTTATGTCAATATATGTCAAACTTCTGAAAACTCGACCAAATTCCAGAAACGCCCCATAAAATCAGCACAGTTTCCCACAAAATTCAAGAAAAAACACCACAAAATTCCCTAAATCTTCTCAAAACACAACCAAATTCTAGAAAAATATCCCACCAAATCTCCACAAATTCCCACAAAATACATGAGAAATGCCTCAAGATCCCTAAATCGCCTCAATATCCCACAAAATCACACAAAAATCACACAAAACCTCCACAAGTTTCCACAAAATCTAAGAAAAATTCCTCAAAATACTTCAAGTCTCCTCCGAGTCCCACACAATTCCATAAAAACCCCACAAAATTCCAGAGAAGTCCCACAAAACTCCCTAAATCATTTCAAAACCCTACCAATTCACAGGAATGTCCCACAAAATCTCCACCAATTCCCAGAACATCCCACAAAAATCTCACAAAAATCCCTAACACTTCTGAAAACTCGACCAAATTCTAGAAACGCCCCATAAAATCAGCAGTTTCCCACAAAATTCAAGAAAAAACACCACAAAATTCCCTAAACCTTTTCAAAATACCACAAAATTCTTGAAAAGCCCCACCAAATTCCAGAAACATCCCACAAAATGTCCTCAATACCCAACAAAATCCCAGAAAAGTCACAAAAAATTCCCTAAATCTTCTCAAAACACGGCCAAAATCCACAAAAATCCCACCGAATCTCCACAAATTCCCACAGAATACATGAAAAATCCCTGATAATTCGTCAGTTCTCTACAGAATCTCACCAAATTCCAGAAGAGTCCCTCAAAGTTCCACAAACATCCCACAAAATCTCCCCAGTATCCAACAAAATTCCAGGAAAAATCCCACAAAATTCCCTAAATCTTCTCAAAACACGACCAAATTCTAGAAAAATATCCCACCGAATCTCCAGAAATTCCCACAAAATACATGAAAAATCCCTGATAATTCGTCAGTTCTCTACAGAATCTCACCAAATACCAGAAAAGTCCCCCAAAGTTCCACAAGCCTCCCACAAAATCTCCCTAATATCCAACAAAATTCCAGGAAAAATCTCACACAATTCCCTAAATCTTCTGAGAACTCGACCAAATTCCAGAAATGCCCCATAAAATCAGCACAGTTTCCCACAAAATTCAAGAAAAAACACCACAAAATTCCCAAAATCTTTTCAAAATACCACAAAATTCTTGAAAAGCCCCACCAAATTCCAGAAACATCCCACAAAATGTCCTCAATACCCAACAAAATCCCAGAAAAATCCCACAAAATTCCCTAAATTTTCTCAAAACATAACCAAAATTCCAGAAAAATCCCACCGAATCTCCACAAATTCCCACAGAATACGTTAAAAATCCCTGATAATTCGTCAGTTCTCTACAGAATCTCACCAAATTCCAGAAAAGTCCCTCAAAGTTCCACAAGCATCCCAAAAAATCTCCCTAATATCCAACAAAATTCCACAAAAATCTCACAGAATTACCTAAATCTTCTGAAAACTTGACAAAATTCCAGAAATGCCCAATAAAATCAGCACAGTTTCCCACAAAATTCAAGAAAAAACACCACAAAATTCCCTAAATCTTCTCAAAACACAACCAAATTCTAGAAAAATATCCCACCAAATCTCCACAAATTCCCACAAAATACATGAAAAATCCCTCAAGATCCCTAAATCGCCTCAATATCCCACAAAATCACACAAAAATCACACAAAACCTCCACAAGTTTACACAAAATCTAAGAAAAATTCCTCAAAATTCTTCAAGTCTCCTCAAAACCACACAAAGTTCGTGAAAAGGCCCACCAAATTCCAAAAAAATCCCACAGAATCTCCACAAATTCCCACAAAAATCTAAATCAAATTCCTCAAAATTCTTCAAGTCTCCTCAGAATCCCACACAATTCCAGAAAAACCCCACCAAATTCCAGAGAAGTCTCACAAAACTCCCTAAATCATTTCAAAACCCTACCAATTCACAGGAATGTCCCACAAAATCTCTACCAATTCCCAGAACATCCCACAAAAATCTCACAAAAATCCCTAAATCTTCTGAAAACTCGACCAAATTCCAGAAACGCCCCATAAAATCAGCACAGTTTCCCACAAAATTCAAGAAAAAACACCACAAAATTCCCTAAACCTTTTCAAAATACCACAAAATTCTTGAAAAGCCCCACCAAATTCCAGAAACATCCCACAAAATCTCCTCAATATCCAACAAAATCCCAGAAAAATCACACAAAATTCCCTAAATCTTATCAAAACACGGCCAAAATCCACAAAAATCCCACCGAATCTCCACAAATTCCCACAGAATACATGAAAAATCCCTGATAATTCGGCATTTCTCTACAGAATCTCACCAAATTCCAGAAGAGTCCCTCAAAGTTCCACAAACATCCCACAAAATCTCCCCAGTATCCAACAAAATTCAAGGAAAAATCTCACAAAATTCCCTAAATCTTCTCAAAACACGGCCAAAATCCTCAAAAATCCCACCGAAACTCCACAAATTCCCACAGAATACATGAAAAATCCCTGATAATTCATCAGTTCTCTACAGAATCTCACCAAATTCCAGAAAAGTCCCTCAAAGTTCCACACACATCCCACAAAATCTCCCTAATATCCAACAAAATTCAAGAAAAATCCCACAAAATTCCCTAAATCTTCTCAAAACACGACCAAATTCTAGAAAAATATCCCACCAAATCTCCACAAATTCCCACAAAATACATGATAAATCCCTCAAGATCCCTAAATCGCCTCAATATCCCACAAAATCGCACAAAAAATACACAAAACCTCCACAAGTTTCCACAAAATCTAAGAAAAATTCCTCAAAATTCTTCAAGTCTCCTCAAAACCACACAAAGTTCCTGAAAAGGCCCACCAAATTCCAGAAAAATCCCACAGAATCTCCACAAATTCCCAAAAAAATCTAAATCAAATTCCTCAAAATTCTTCAAGTCTCCTCAGAATCCCACACAATTCCAGAAAAAACACACCAAATTCCAGAGAAGTCCCACAAAACTCCCTAAATCATTTCAAAACCCTACCAATTCACAGGAATGTCCCACAAAATCTCTACCAATTCCCAGAACATCCCACAAAAATCTCACAAAAATCCCTAAATCTTCTGAAAACTCGACCAAATTCCAGAAACGCCCCATAAAATCAGCACAGTTTCCCACAAAATTCAAGAAAAAACACCACACAATTCCTAAATCTTTTCAAAATACCACAAAATTCTTGAAAAGCCCCACCAAATTCCCGAAACATCCCACAAAATGTCCTCAATATCCAACAAAATTCCAGGAAAAATCCCACAAAATTCCCTAAATCTTCTCAAAACACGGCCAAAATCCACAAAAATCCCACCGAATCTCCACAAATTCCCACAGAATACATGAAAAATCCCTGATAATTCGTCAGTTCTCTACAGAATCTCACCAAATACCAGAAAAGACCCCCAAAGTTCCACAAGCCTCCCACAAAATCTCCCTAATATCCAACAAAATTCCAGGAAAAATCTCACACAATTCCCTAAATCTTCTGAGAACTTGACCAAATTCCAGAAACGCCCCATAAAATCAGCACAGTTTCCCACAAAATTCAAGAAAAAACACCACAAAATTCCCAAAATCTTTTCAAAATACCACAAAATTCTTGAAAAGCCCCACCAAATTCCAGAAACATCCCACAAAATGTCCTCAATACCCAACAAAATCCCAGAAAAATCCCACAAAATTCCCTAAATTTTCTCAAAACATAACCAAAATTCCAGAAAAATCCCACCGAATCTCCACAAATTCCCACAGAATACGTGAAAAATCCCTGATAATTCGTCAGTTCTCTACAGAATCTCACCAAATTCCAGAAAAGTCCCTCAAAGTTCCACAAGCATCCCAAAAAATCTCCCTAATATCCAACAAAATTCCAGGAGAAATCTCACAAAATTACCTAAATCTTCTGAAAACTTGACAAAATTCCAGAAACGCCCAATAAAATCAGCACAGTTTCCCACAAAATTCAAGAAAAAACACCACAAAATTCCCTAAATCTTCTCAAAACACAACCAAATTCTAGAAAAATATCCCACCAAATCTCCACAAATTCCCACAAAATACATGAAAAATCCCTCAAGATCCCTAAATCGCCTCAATATCCCACAAAATCACACAAAAATCACACAAAACCTCCACAAGTTTACACAAAATCTAAGAAAAATTCCTCAAAATTCTTCAAGTCTCCTCAAAACCACACAAAGTTCGTGAAAAGGCCCACCAAATTCCAAAAAAATCCCACAGAATCTCCACAAATTCCCACAAAAATCTAAATCAAATTCCTCAAAATTTTTCAAGTCTCCTCAGAATCCCACACAATTCCAGAAAAAAACACACCAAATTCCAGAGAAGTCTCACAAAACTCCCTAAATCATTTCAAAACCCTACCAATTCACAGGAATGTCCCACAAAATCTCTACCAATTCCCAGAACATCCCACAAAAATCTCACAAAAATCCCTAAATCTTCTGAAAACTCGACCAAATTCCAGAAACGCCCCATAAAATCAGCACAGTTTCCCACAAAATTCAAGAAAAAACACCACAAAATTCCCTAAATCTTTTCAAAATACCACAAAATTCTTGAAAAGCCCCACCAAATTCCAGAAACATCCCACAAAATCTCCTCAATATCCAAAAAAATTCAGGAAAAATCCCACAATATTCTCTAAATCTTCTCAAAACACGGCCAAAATCCTCAAAAATCCCACCGAATCTCCACAAATTCCCAGAGAATACATGAAAAATCCCTGATAATTCGTCAGTTCTCTACAGAATCTCACCAAATTCCAGAAAGTCCCTCAAAGTTCCACAAACATCCCACAAAATCTCCCCAGTATCCAACAAAATTCCAGGAAAAATCCCACAAAATTCTCTAAATCTTCTCAAAACACGGCCAAAATCCTCAAAAATCCCACCGAATCTCCACAAATTCCCAGAGAATACATGAAAAATCCCTGATAATTCGTCAGTTCTCTACAGAATCTCACCAAATTCCAGAAAAGTCCCTCAAAGTTCCACAAACATCCCACAAAATCTCCCCAATGTCCAACAAAATTCCAGGAAAAATCCCACAAAATTCCCTAAATCTTCTCAAAACTCTACCAAATTCCAGAAAAATATCCCACCAAATCTCCACAAATTCCCACAAAATACATGAGAAATCCCTCAAGATCCCTAAATCGCCTCAATATCCCACAAAATCACACAAAAATCACACAAAACCTCCACAAGTTTCCACAAAATCTAAGAAAAATTCCTCAAAATACTTCAAGTCTCCTCAGAATCCCACACAATTCCAGAAAAACCCCACCAAATTCCAGACAAGTCCCACAAAACTCCCTAAATCATTTCAAAACCCTACCAATTCACAGGAATGTCCCACAAAATCTCCACCAATTCCCAGAACATCCCACAAAAATCTCACAAAAATCCCTAACACTTCTGAAAACTCGACCAAATTCCAGAAACGCCCCATAAAATCAGCAGTTTCCCACAAAATTCAAGAAAAAACACCACAAAATTCCCAAAATCTTTTCAAAATACCACAAAATTCTTGAAAAGCCCCACCAAATTCCAGAAACATCCCACAAAATGTCCTTAATACCCAACAAAATCCCAGAAAAATCACACAAAATTCCCTAAATTTTCTCAAAACATAACCAAAATTCCAGAAAAATCCCACCGAATCTCCACAAATTCCCACAGAATACGTGAAAAATCCCTGATAATTCGTCAGTTCTCTACAGAATCTCACCAAATTCCAGAAAAGTCCCTCAAAGTTCCACAAACATCCCACAAAATCTCCTCAATATCCAACAAAATTCAAGAAAAATCCCACAAAATTCTCTAAATCTTCTCAAAACACGACCAAATTCTAGAAAAATATCCCACCAAATCTCCACAAATTTCCACAAAATGCATGAAAAATCCCTCAAGATCCCTAAATCGCCTCAATATCCCACAAAATCACACAAAAATCACCCAAAACCACCACAAGTTTCCACAAAAATCTAAGAAAAATTCCTCAAAATTCTTCAAGTCTCCTCAAAACCACACAAAGTTCGTGAAAAGGCCCACCAAATTCCAAAAAAATCCCACAGAATCTCCACAAATTCCCACAAAAATCTAAATCAAATTCCTCAAAATTCTTCAAGTCTCCTCAGAATCCCACACAATTCTAGAAAAACCCCACCAAATTCCAGAGAAGTCCCACAAAACTCCCTAAATCATTTCAAAACCCTACCAATTCACAGGAATGTCCCAAAAAATCTCTACCAATTCCCAGAACATCCCACAAAAATCTCACAAAAATCCCTAAATCTTCTGAAAACTCGACCAAATTCCAGAAACGCCCCATAAAATCAGCACAGTTTCCCACAAAATTCAAGAAAAAACACCACAAAATTCCCTAAACCTTTTAAAAATACGACCAAATTCTTGAAAAGCCCCACCAAATTCCAGAAACATCCCACAAAATGTCCTCAATATCCAACAAAATCCCAGAAAAATCACACAAAATTCTCTAAATCTTCTCAAAACACGGCCAAAATCCACAAAAATCCCACCGAATCTCCACAAATTCCCACAGAATACATGAAAAATCCCTGATAATTCGTCAGTTCTCTACAGAATCTCACCAAATTCCAGAAAAGTCCCTCAAAGTTCCACAAACAATCCACAAAAATCTCACAAAAATCCCTAACACTTCTGAAAACTCGACCAAATTCCAGAAACGCCCCATAAAATCAGCACAGTTTCCCACAAAATTCAAGAAAAAACACCACAAAATTCCTAAAATCTTTTCAAAATACCACAAAATTCTTGAAAAGCCCCACCAAATTCCAGAAACATCCCACAAAATCTCCTCAATACCCAACAAAATCCCAGAAAAATCCCACAAAATTCCCTAAATTTTCTCAAAACATAACCAAAATTCCAGAAAAATCCCACCGAATCTCCACAAATTCCCACAGAATACATGAAAAATCCCTGATAATTCGTCAGTTCTCTACAGAATCTCACCAAATTCCAGAAAAGTCCCTCAAAGTTCCACAAACATCCCACAAAATCTCCTCAATATCCAACAAAATTCAAGAAAAATCCCACAAAATTCTCTAAATCTTCTCAAAACACGGCCAAAATCCACAAAAATCCCATCAAATCTCCACAAATTCCCACAGAATACATGAAAAATCCCTGATAATTTCTCAGTTCTCTACAGAATCTCACCAAATTCCAGAAAAGTCCCTCAAAGTTCCACAAACATCCCACAAAATCTCCTCAATATCCCACAAAATTCAAGAAAAATCACACAAAATTCCCTAAATCTTCTCAAAACACGACCAAATTCTAGAAAAATATCCCACCAAATCTCCACAAAATCCCACAAAATACACAAAAAATCCCTCAAGATCCCGAAATTGCCTCAATATCCCACAAAATCCCACAAAAATCACACAAAACCTCCACAAGTTTCCACAAAATCTAAGAAAAATTCCTCAAAATTCTTCAAGTCTCCTCAAAACCACACAAAGTCCTTGAAAAGGCCCACCAAATTCCAGTAAAATCCCACAGATTCTCCACAAATTCCCACAAAATCTAAGAAAAATTCCTCAAAATTCTTCAAGTCTCCTCAGAATCCCACACAATTCCATAAAAAACACACAAAATTCCAGAGAAGTCCCACAAAACTCCCTAAATCATTTCAAAACCCTACCAATTCACAGGAATGTCCCACAAAATCTCCACCAATTCCCAGAACATCCCACAAAAATCTCACAAAAATCCCTAAATCTTCTGAAAACTCGACCAAATTCCAGAAACGCCCCATAAAATCAGCACAGTTTCCCACAAAATTCAAGAAAAAACACCACAAAATTCCCTAAATCTTCTCAAAACACAACCAAATTCTAGAAAAATATCCCACCAAATCTCCACAAATTCCCACAAAATACATGAAAAATCCCTCAAGATCCCTAAATTGCCTCAATATCCCCCAAAATCCCACAAAAATCCCACAAAACCTCCACAAGTTTCCACAAAATCTAAGAAAAATTCCTCAAAATTCTTCAAGTCTCCTCAGAATCCCACACAATTCCAGAAAAAACACACAAAATTCCAGAGAAGTCCCACAAAACTCCCTAAATAATTTCAAAACCCTACCAATTCACAGGAATGTCCCACAAAATCTCCACCAATTCCCAGAACATCCCACAAAAATCCCACAAAAATCCCTAAATCTTCTGAAAACTCGACCAAATTCCAGAAATGCCCCATAAAATCAGCACAGTTTCCCACAAAATTCAAGAAAAAACACCACACAATTCCCTAAATCTTTTCAAAATACCACAAAATTCTTGAAAAGCCCCACCAAATTCCAGAAACATCCCACAAAATTTCCTCAATACCCAACAAAATCCAAGAAAAATCACACAAAATTCCCTAAATCTTCTCAAAACACGGCCAAAATCCACAAAAATCCCATCAAATCTCCACAAATTCCCACAGAATACATGAAAAATCCCTGATAATTTCTCAGTTCTCTACAGAATCTCACCAAATTCCAGAAAAGTCCCTCAAAGTTCCACAAACATCCCACAAAATCTCCTCAATATCCAACAAAATCCCAGAAAAATCACACAAAATTCCCTAAATCTTCTCAAAACACGACTAAATTCTAGAAAAATGTCCCACCAAATCTCCACAAAATCCCACAAAATACACAAAAAATCCCTCAAGATCCCGAAATCGCCTCAATATCCCACAAAATCCCACAAAAATCACACAAAACCTCCACAAGTTTCCACAAAATCTAAGAAAAATTCCTCAAAAGTCTTCAAGTCTCCTCAAAACCACACAAAGTCCTTGTAAAGGCCCACCAAATTCCAGTAAAATCCCACAGATTCTCCACAAATTCCCACAAAATCTAAAACAAATTCCTCAAAATTCTTCAAGTCTCCTCAGAATCCCACACAATTCCAGAAAAAACACACAAAATTCCAGACAAGTCCCACAAAACTCCCTAAATCATTTCAAAACCCTACCAATTCACAGGAATGTCCCACAAAATCTCCACCAATTCCCAGAACATCCCACAAAAATCTCACAAAAATCCCTAAATCTTCTGAAAACTCGACCAAATTCCAGAAACGCCCCATAAAATCAGCACAGTTTCCCACAAAATTCAAGAAAAAACACCACAAAATTCCCTAAATCTTCTCAAAACACAACCAAATTCTAGAAAAATATCCCACCAAATCTCCACAAATTCCCACAAAATACATGAGAAATCCCTCAAGATCCCTAAATCGCCTCAATATCCCACAAAATCACACAAAAATCCCACAAAACCTCCACAAGTTTCCACAAAATCTAAGAAAAATTCCTCAAAATACTTCAAGTCTCCTCAGAATCCCACACAATTCCAGAAAAAACACACAAAATTCCAGAGAAGTCCCACAAAACTCCCTAAATCATTTCAAAACCCTACCAATTCACAGGAATGTCCCACAAAATCTCCACCAATTCCCAGAACATCCCACAAAAATCTCACAAAAATCCCTAAATCTTCTGAAAACTCGACCAAATTCCAGAAACGCCCCATAAAATCAGCACAGTTTCCCACAAAATTCAAGAAAAAACACCACAAAATTCCCTAAATCTTTTCAAAATACCACAAAATTCTTGAAAAGCCCCACCAAATTCCCGAAACATCCCACAAAATGTCCTCAATACCCAACAAAATCCCAGAAAAGTCACAAAAAATTCCCTAAATCTTCTCAAAACACGGCCAAAATCCACAAAAATCCCAGCAAATCTCCACAAATTCCCACAGAATACATGACAAATCCCTGATAATTCGTCAGTTCTCTACAGAATCTCACCAAATTCCTAAAAAGTCCCACAAAGTTCCAAAAACATCCCACAAAATCTCCCCAGTATCCAACAAAATTCCAGGAAAAATCCCACAAAATTCCCTAAATCTTCTCAAAACACGGCCAAAATCCACAAAAATCCCACCGAATCTCCACAAATTCCCACAGAATACATGAAAATACCCCTGATAATTCGTCAGTTCTCTACAGAATCTCACCAAATTCCAGAAAAGTCCCTCAAAGTTCCACAAACATCCCACAAAATCTCCTCAATATCCAACAAAATTCAAGAAAAAACACCACAAAATTCCCTAAATCTTCTCAAAACACAACCAAATTCTAGAAAAATATCCCACCAAATCTCCACAAATTCCCACAAAATACATGAGAAATCCCTCAAGATCCCTAAATTGCCTCAATATCCCCCAAAATCCCACAAAAATCCCACAAAACCTCCACAAGTTTCCACAAAATCTAAGAAAAATTCCTCAAAATTCTTCAAGTCTCCTCAGAATCCCACACAATTCCATAAAAAACACACAAAATTCCAGAGAAGTCCCACAAAACTCCCTAAATCATTTCAAAACCCTACCAATTCACAGGAATGTCCCACAAAATCTCCACCAATTCCCAGAACATCCCACAAAAATCTCACAAAAATCCCTAAATCTTCTGAAAACTCGACCAAATTCCAGAAACGCCCCATAAAATCAGCACAGTTTCCCACAAAATTCAAGAAAAAACACCACAAAATTCCCTAAATCTTTTCAAAATACCACAAAATTCTTGAAAAGCCCCACCAAATTCCCGAAACATCCCACAAAATGTCCTCAATACCCAACAAAATCCCAGAAAAGTCACAAAAAATTCCCTAAATCTTCTCAAAACACGGCCAAAATCCACAAAAATCCCACCGAATCTCCACAAATTCCCACAGAATACCTGAAAATACCCCTGATAATTCGTCAGTTCTCTACAGAATCTCACCAAATTCCTAAAAAGTCCCACAAAGTTCCAAAAACATCCCACAAAATCTCCCCGGTATCCAATAAAATTCCAGGAAAAATCCCACAAAATTCCCTAAATCTTCTCAAAACATGGCCAAAATCCACAAAAATCCCACCGAATCTCCACAAATTCCCACAGAATACATGAAAATACCCCTGATAATTCGTCAGTTCTCTACAGAATCTCACCAAATTCCAGAAAAGTCCCTCAAAGTTCCACAAACATCCCACAAAATCTCCTCAATATCCAACAAAATCCCAGAAAAATCACACAAAATTCCCTAAATCTTCTCAAAACACGACTAAATTCGAGAAAAATGTCCCACCAAATCTCCACAAAATCCCACAAAATACACAAAAAATCCCTCAAGATCCCGAAATCGCCTCAATATCCCACAAAATCACACAAAAATCACACAAAACCTCCACAAGTTTCCACAAAATCTAAGAAAAATTCCTCAAAATTCTTCAAGTCTCCTCAAAACCACACAAAGTCCTTGAAAAGGCCCACCAAATTCCAGTAAAATCCCACAGATTCTCCACAAATTCCCACAAAATCTAAAACAAATTCCTCAAAATTCTTCAAGTCTCCTCAGAATCCCACACAATTCCAGAAAAAACACACAAAATTCCAGACAAGTCCCACAAAACTCGCTAAATCATTTCAAAACCCTACCAATTCACAGGAATGTCCCACAAAATCTCCACCAATTCCCAGAACATCCCACAAAAATCTCACAAAAATCCCTAAATCTTCTGAAAACTCGACCAAATTCCAGAAACGCCCCATAAAATCAGCACAGTTTCCCACAAAATTCAAGAAAAAACACCACAAAATTCCCTAAATCTTCTCAAAACACAACCAAATTCTAGAAAAATATCCCACCAAATCTCCACAAATTCCCACAAAATACATGAGAAATCCCTCAAGATCCCTAAATTGCCTCAATATCCCCCAAAATCCCACAAAAATCCCACAAAACCTCCACAAGTTTCCACAAAATCTAAGAAAAATTCCTCAAAATTCTTCAAGTCTCCTCAGAATCCCACACAATTCCATAAAAAACACACAAAATTCCAGAGAAGTCCCACAAAACTCCCTAAATCATTTCAAAACCCTACCAATTCACAGGAATGTCCCACAAAATCTCCACCAATTCCCAGAACATCCCACAAAAATCTCACAAAAATCCCTAAATCTTCTGAAAACTCGACCAAATTCCAGAAACGCCCCATAAAATCAGCACAGTTTCCCACAAAATTCAAGAAAAAACACCACAAAATTCCCTAAATCTTCTCAAAACACAACCAAATTCTAGAAAAATATCCCACCAAATCTCCACAAATTCCCACAAAATACATGAAAAATCCCTCAAGATCCCTAAATTGCCTCAATATCCCCCAAAATCCCACAAAAATCCCACAAAACCTCCACAAGTTTCCACAAAATCTAAGAAAAATTCCTCAAAATTCTTCAAGTCTCCTCAGAATCCCACACAATTCCAGAAAAAACACACAAAATTCCAGAGAAGTCCCACAAAACTCCCTTAATCATTTCAAAACCCTACCAATTCACAGGAATGTCCCACAAAATCTCCACCAATTCCCAGAACATCCCACAAAAATCCCACAAAAATCCCTAAATCTTCTGAAAACTCAACCAAATTCCAGAAATGCCACATAAAATCAGCACAGTTTCCCACAAAATTCAAGAAAAAACACCACACAATTCCCTAAATCTTTTCAAAATACCACAAAATTCTTGAAAAGCCCCACCAAATTCCAGAAACATCCCACAAAATGTCCTCAATACCCAACAAAATCCCAGAAAAATCACACCAAATTCCCTAAATCTTCTCAAAACACGGCCAAAATCCACAAAAATCCCATCAAATCTCCACAAATTCCCACAGAATACATGAAAAATCCCTGATAATTTGTCAGTTCTCTACAGAATCTCACCAAATTCCAGAAGAGTCCCTCAAAGTTCCACAAACATCCCACAAAATCTCCTCAATATCCCACAAAATTCAAGAAAAATCACACAAAATTCCCTAAATCTTCTCAAAACACGACCAAATTCTAGAAAAATATCCCACCAAATCTCCACAAATTCCCACAAAATACATGAAAAATCCCTCAAGATCCCGAAATCGCCTCAATATCCCACAAAATCCCACAAAAATCACACAAAACCTCCACAAGTTTCCACAAAATCTAAGAAAAATTCCTCAAAATTCTTCAAGTCTCCTCAAAACCACACAAAGTCCTTGAAAAGGCCCACCAAATTCCAGTAAAATCCCACAGATTCTCCACAAATTCCCACAAAATCTAAAACAAATTCCTCAAAATTCTTCAAGTCTCCTCAGAATCCCACACAATTCCAGAAAAAACACACAAAATTCCAGACAAGTCCCACAAAACTCCCTAAATCATTTCAAAACCCTACCAATTCACACACAAAATTCCCTAAATCTTCTCAAAACACGGCCGAAATCCAAAAATATCCCACAGAATCTCCACAAATTCCCACAGAATACATGACAAATCCCTGATAATTCGTCAGTTCTCTACAGAATCTCACCAAATTCCTAAAAAGTCCCTCAAAGTTCCAAAAACATCCCACAAAATGTCCTCAATATCCAACAAAATCCCAGAAAAATCACACAAAATTCCCTAAATCTTCTCAAAACACGGCCAAAATCCACAAAAATCCCACCAAATCTCCACAAATTCCCACAGAATACATGAAAAATCCCTGATAATTTGTCAGTTCTCTACAGAATCTCACCAAATTCCAGAAGAGTCCCTCAAAGTTCCACAAACATCCCACAAAATCTCCTCAATATCCCACAAAATTCAAGAAAAATCACACAAAATTCCCTAAATCTTCTCAAAACACGACCAAATTCTAGAAAAATATCCCACCAAATCTCCACAAATTCCCACAAAATACATGATAAATCCCTCAAGATCCCTAAATCGCCTCAATATCCCACAAAATCGCACAAAAAATACACAAAACCTCCACAAGTTTCCACAAAATCTAAGAAAAATTCCTCAAAATTCTTCAAGTCTCCTCAAAACCACACAAAGTTCCTGAAAAGGCCCACCAAATTCCAGAAAAATCCCACAGAATCTCCACAAATTCCCAAAAAAATCTAAATCAAATTCCTCAAAATTCTTCAAGTCTCCTCAGAATCCCACACAATTCCAGAAAAAACACACCAAATTCCAGACAAGTCCCACAAAACTCCCTAAATCATTTCAAAACCCTACCAATTCACAGGAATGTCCCACAAAATCTCTACCAATTCCCAGAACATCCCACAAAAATCTCACAAAAATCCCTAACACTTCTGAAAACTCGACCAAATTCTAGACACGCCCCATAAAATCAGCAGTTTCCCACAAAATTCAAGAAAAAACACCACAAAATTCCCTAAACCTTTTCAAAATACCACAAAATTCTTGAAAAGCCCCACCAAATTCCAGAAACATCCCACAAAATGTCCTCAATACCCAACAAAATCCCAGAAAAATCACACAAAATTCCCTAAATTTTCTCAAAACATAACCAAAATTCCAGAAAAATCCCACCGAATCTCCACAAATTCCCACAGAATACGTGAAAAATCCCTGATAATTCGTCAGTTCTCTACAGAATCTCACCAAATTCCAGAAAAGTCCCTCAAAGTTCCACAAACATCCCACAAAATCTCCTCAATATCCAACAAAATTCAAGAAAAATCCCACAAAATTCTCTAAATCTTCTCAAAACACGACCAAATTCTAGAAAAATATCCCACCAAATCTCCACAAATTTCCACAAAATGCATGATAAATCCCTCAAGATCCCTAAATCGCCTCAATATCCCACAAAATCCCACAAAAATCACCCAAAACCACCACAAGTTTCCACAAAAATCTAAGAAAAATTCCTCAAAATTCTTCAAGTCTCCTCAAAACCACACAAAGTTCCTGAAAAGGCCCACCAAATTCCAAAAAAATCCCACAGAATCTCCACAAATTCCCACAAAAATCTAAATCAAATTCCTCAGAATTCTTCAAGTCTCCTCAGAATCCCACACAATTCCAGAAAAACCCCACCAAATTCCAGAGAAGTCTCACAAAACTCCCTAAATCATTTCAAAACCCTACCAATTCACAGGAATGTCCCACAAAATCTCTACCAATTCCCAGAACATCCCACAAAAATCTCACAAAAATCCCTAAATCTTCTGAAAACTCGACCAAATTCCAGAAACGCCCCATAAAATCAGCACAGTTTCCCACAAAATTCAAGAAAAAACACCACAAAATTCCCTAAACCTTTTCAAAATACCACAAAATTCTTGAAAAGCCCCACCAAATTCCAGAAACATCCCACAAAATGTCCTCAATATCCAACAAAATCCCAGAAAAATCACACAAAATTCCCTAAATCTTATCAAAACACGGCCAAAATCCACAAAAATCCCACCGAATCTCCACAAATTCCCACAGAATACATGAAAAATCCCTGATAATTCGGCATTTCTCTACAGAATCTCACCAAATTCCAGAAGAGTCCCTCAAAGTTCCACAAACATCCCACAAAATCTCCCCAGTATCCAACAAAATTCCAGGAAAAATCCCACAAAATTCCCTAAATCTTCTCAAAACACGGCCAAAATCCACAAAAATCCCACAAAATCTCCACAAATTCCCACAGAATACATGAAAAATCCCTGATAATTCATCAGTTCTCTACAGAATCTCACCAAATTCCAGAAGAGTCCCTCAAAGTTCCACAAACATCCCACAAAATCTCCCCAGTATCCAACAAAATTCAAGGAAAAATCTCACAAAATTCCATAAATCTTCTCAAAACACGGCCAAAATCCTCAAAAATCCCACCGAATCTCCACAAATTCCCACAGAATACATGAAAAATCCCTGATAATTCGTCAGTTCTCTACAGAATCTCACCAAATTCCAGAAAAGTCCCTCAAAGTTCCACACACATCCTACAAAATCTCCCTAATATCCAACAAAATTCAAGAAAAATCCCACAAAATTCCATAAATCTTCTCAAAACACGACCAAATTCTAGAAAAATATCCCACCAAATCTCCACAAATTCCCACAAAATACATGATAAATCCCTCAAGATCCCTAAATCTCCTCAATATCCCACAAAATCGCACAAAAAATACACAAAACCTCCACAAGTTTCCACAAAATCTAAGAAAAATTCCTCAAAATTCTTCAAGTCTCCTCAAAACCACACAAAGTTCGTGAAATGGCCCACCAAATTCCAGAAAAATCCCACAGAATCTCCACAAATTCCCAAAAAAATCTAAATCAAATTCCTCAAAATTCTTCAAGTCTCCTCAGAATCCCACACAATTCCAGAAAAACCCCACCAAATTCCAGAGAAGTCTCACAAAACTCCCTAAATCATTTCAAAACCCTACCAATTCACAGGAATGTCCCACAAAATCTCTACCAATTCCCAGAACATCCCACAAAAATCTCACAAAAATCCCTAAATCTTCTGAAAACTCGACCAAATTCCAGAAACGCCCCATAAAATCAGCACAGTTTCCCACAAAATTCAAGAAAAAACACCACAAAATACCCTAAACCTTTTCAAAATACCACAAAATTCTTGAAAAGCCCCACCAAATTCCAGAAACATCCCACAAAATGTCCTCAATATCCAACAAAATCCCAGAAAAATCACACAAAATTCCCTAAATCTTATCAAAACACGGCCAAAATCCACAAAAATCCCACCGAATCTCCACAAATTCCCACAGAATACATGAAAAATCCCTGATAATTCGGCATTTCTCTACAGAATCTCACCAAATTCCAGAAGAGTCCCTCAAAGTTCCACAAACATCCCACAAAATCTCCCCAGTATCCAACAAAATTCCAGGAAAAATCCCACAAAATTCCCTAAATCTTCTCAAAACACGGCCAAAATCCACAAAAATCCCACAAAATCTCCACAAATTCCCACAGAATACATGAAAAATCCCTGATAATTCATCAGTTCTCTACAGAATCTCACCAAATTCCAGAAGAGTCCCTCAAAGTTCCACAAACATCCCACAAAATCTCCCCAGTATCCAACAAAATTCAAGGAAAAATCTCACAAAATTCCATAAATCTTCTCAAAACACGGCCAAAATCCTCAAAAATCCCACCGAATCTCCACAAATTCCCACAGAATACATGAAAAATCCCTGATAATTCGTCAGTTCTCTACAGAATCTCACCAAATTCCAGAAAAGTCCCTCAAAGTTCCACACACATCCTACAAAATCTCCCTAATATCCAACAAAATTCAAGAAAAATCCCACAAAATTCCATAAATCTTCTCAAAACACGACCAAATTCTAGAAAAATATCCCACCAAATCTCCACAAATTCCCACAAAATACATGATAAATCCCTCAAGATCCCTAAATCTCCTCAATATCCCACAAAATCGCACAAAAAATACACAAAACCTCCACAAGTTTCCACAAAATCTAAGAAAAATTCCTCAAAATTCTTCAAGTCTCCTCAAAACCACACAAAGTTCGTGAAATGGCCCACCAAATTCCAGAAAAATCCCACAGAATCTCCACAAATTCCCAAAAAAATCTAAATCAAATTCCTCAAAATTCTTCAAGTCTCCTCAGAATCCCACACAATTCCAGAAAAACCCCACCAAATTCCAGAGAAGTCTCACAAAACTCCCTAAATCATTTCAAAACCCTACCAATTCACAGGAATGTCCCACAAAATCTCTACCAATTCCCAGAACATCCCACAAAAATCTCACAAAAATCCCTAAATCTTCTGAAAACTCGACCAAATTCCAGAAACGCCCCATAAAATCAGCACAGTTTCCCACAAAATTCAAGAAAAAACACCACAAAATTCCCTAAACCTTTTCAAAATACCACAAAATTCTTGAAAAGCCCCACCAAATTCCAGAAACATCCCACAAAATGTCCTCAATATCCAACAAAATCCCAGAAAAATCACACAAAATTCCCTAAATCTTATCAAAACACGGCCAAAATCCACAAAAATCCCACCGAATCTCCACAAATTCCCACAGAATACATGAAAAATCCCTGATAATTCGGCATTTCTCTACAGAATCTCACCAAATTCCAGAAGAGTCCCTCAAAGTTCCACAAACATCCCACAAAATCTCCCCAGTATCCAACAAAATTCCAGGAAAAATCCCACAAAATTCCCTAAATCTTCTCAAAACACGGCCAAAATCCACAAAAATCCCACAAAATCTCCACAAATTCCCACAGAATACATGAAAAATCCCTGATAATTTGTCAGTTCTCTACAGAATCTCACCAAATTCCAGAAAAGTCCCTCAAAGTTCCACACACATCCCACAAAATCTCCTCAATATCCAACAAAATTCAAGAAAAATCCCACAAAATTCCCTAAATCTTCTCAAAACACGACCAAATTCTAGAAAAATATCCCACAGAATCTCCACAAATTCCCACAAAATACATGATAAATCCCTCAAGATCCCTAAATCTCCTCAATATCCCACAAAATCGCACAAAAAATACACAAAACCTCCACAAGTTTCCACAAAATCTAAGAAAAATTCCTCAAAATTCTTCAAGTCTCCTCAAAACCACACAAAGTTCGTGAAATGGCCCACCAAATTCCAGAAAAATCCCACAGAATCTCCACAAATTACCAAAAAAATCTAAATCAAATTCCTCAAAATTCTTCAAGTCTCCTCAGAATCCCACACAATTCCAGAAAAACCCCACAAAATTCCAGAGAAGTCCCACAAAACTCCCTAAATCATTTCAAAACCCTACCAATTCACAGGAATGTCCCACAAAATCTCTACCAATTCCCAGAACATCCCACAAAAATCTCACAAAAATCCCTAACACTTCTGAAAACTTGACCAAATTCCAGAAACGCCCCATAAAATCAGCACAGTTTCCCACAAAATTCAAGAAAAAACACCACAAAATTCCCAAAATCTTTTCAAAATACCACAAAATTCTTGAAAAGCCCCACCAAATTCCAGAAACATCCCACAAAATGTCCTCAATACCCAACAAAATCCCAGAAAAATCCCACAATATTCTCTAAATTTTCTCAAAACACAACCAAAATTCCAGAAAAATCCCACCGAATCTCCACAAATTCCCACAGAATACATGAAAAATCCCTGATAATTTGTCAGTTCTCTACAGAATCTCACCAAATTCCAGAAAAGTCCCTCAAAGTTCCACAAACATCCCACAAAATCTCCTCAATATCCCACAAAATTCAAGAAAAATCCCACAAAATTCTCTAAATCTTCTCAAAACACGACCAAATTCTAGAAAAATATCCCACCAAATCTCCACAAATTTCCACAAAATGCATGATAAATCCCTCAAGATCCCTAAATCGCCTCAATATCCCACAAAATCACACAAAAATCACCCAAAACCACCACAAGTTTCCACAAAAATCTAAGAAAAATTCCTCAAAATTCTTCAAGTCTCCTCAAAACCACACAAAGTTCGTGAAAAGGCCCACCAAATTCCAAAAAAATCCCACAGAATCTCCACAAATTCCCAAAAAAATCTAAATCAAATTCCTCAGAATTCTTCAAGTCTCCTCAGAATCCCACACAATTCCAGAAAAAACACACCAAATTCCAGAGAAGTCCCACAAAACTCCCTAAATCATTTCAAAACCCTACCAATTCACAGGAATGTCCCACAAAATCTCTACCAATTCCCAGAACATCCCACAAAAATCTCACAAAAATCCCTAACACTTCTGAAAACTTGACCAAATTCCAGAAACGCCCCATAAAATCAGCACCGTTTCCCACAAAATTCAAGAAAAAACACCACAAAATTCCCAAAATCTTTTCAAAATACCACAAAATTCTTGAAAAGCCCCACCAAATTCCAGAAACATCCCACAAAATGTCCTCAATACCCAACAAAATCCCAGAAAAATCCCACAAAATTCCCTAAATTTTCTCAAAACACAACCAAAATTCCAGAAAAATCCCACCGAATCTCCACAAATTCCCACAGAATACATGAAAAATCCCTGATAATTCGTCAGTTCTCTACAGAATCTCACCAAATTCCAGAAAAGTCCCTCAAAGTTCCACAAACATCCCACAAAATCTCCTCAATATCCAAAAAAATTCAGAAAAAACCCACAATATTCTCTAAATCTTCTCAAAACACGGCCAAAATCCTCAAAAATCCCACCGAATCTCCACAAATTCCCACAGAATACATGAAAAATCCCTGATAATTCGTCAGTTCTCTACAGAATCTCACCAAATTCCAGAAAGTCCCTCAAAGTTCCACAAACATCCCACAAAATCTCCCCAGTATCCAACAAAATTCCAGGAAAAATCCCACAAAATTCCCTAAATCTTCTCAAAACACGGCCAAAATCCACAAAAATCCCACAAAATCTCCACAAATTCCCACAGAATACATGAAAAATCCCTGATAATTCGTCAGTTCTCTACAGAATCTCACCAAATTCCAGAAAAGTCCCTCAAAGTTCCACAAACATCCCACAAAATCTCCCCAGTATCCAACAAAATTCAAGGAAAAATCTCACAAAATTCCATAAATCTTCTCAAAACACGGCCAAAATCCTCAAAAATCCCACCGAATCTCCACAAATTCCCACAGAATACATGAGAAATCCCTGATAATTCGTCAGTTCTCCACAGAATCTCACCAAATTCCAGAAGAGTCCCTCAAAGTTCCACACACATCCCACAAAATCTCCCTAATATCCAACAAAATTCAAGAAAAATCCCACAAAATTCCCTAAATCTTCTCAAAACACGACCAAATTCTAGAAAAATATCCCACCAAATCTCCACAAATTATCACAAAATACATGATAAATCCCTCAAGATCCCGAAATCGCCTCAATATCCCACAAAATCGCACAAAAAATACACAGAACCTCCACAAGTTTCCACAAAATCTAAGAAAAATTCCTCAAAATTCTTCAAGTCTCCTCAAAACCACACAAAGTTCGTGAAAAGGCCCACCAAATTCCAGAAAAATCCCACAGAATCTCCACAAATTCCCAAAAAAATCTAAATCAAATTCCTCAAAATTCTTCAAGTCTCCTCAGAATCCCACACAATTCCAGAAAAAACACACCAAATTCCAGAGAAGTCCCACAAAACTCCCTAAATCATTTCAAAACCCTACCAATTCACAGGAATGTCCCACAAAATCTCTACCAATTCCCAGAACATCCCACAAAAATCTCACAAAAATCCCTAAATCTTCTGAAAACTCGACCAAATTCCAGAAACGCCCCATAAAATCAGCACAGTTTCCCACAAAATTCAAGAAAAAACACCACAAAATACCCTAAACCTTTTCAAAATACCACAAAATTCTTGAAAAGCCCCACCAAATTCCAGAAACATCCCACAAAATGTCCTCAATATCCAACAAAATCCCAGAAAATCACACAAAATTCTCTAAATCTTCTCAAAACACGGCCAAAATCCACAAAAATCCCACCGAATCTCCACAAATTCCCACAGAATACATGAAAAATTCCTGATAATTCGTCAGTTCTCTACAGAATCTCACCAAATTCCAGAAGAGTCCCTCAAAGTTCCACAAACATCCCACAAAATCTCCCCAGTATCCAACAAAATTCCAGGAAAAATCCCACAAAATTCCCTAAATCTTCTCAAAACACGGCCAAAATCCACAAAAATCCCACAAAATCTCCACAAAATCCCACAGAATACATGAAAAATCCCTGATAATTCGTCAGTTCTCTACAGAATCTCACCAAATTCCAGAAAAGTCCCTCAAAGTTCCACAAACATCCCACAAAATCTCCCCAGTATCCAACAAAATTCAAGGAAAAATCTCACAAAATTCTCTAAATCTTCTCAAAACACGGCCAAAATCCTCAAAAATCCCACCGAATCTCCACAAATTCCCACAGAATACATGAAAAATCCCTGATAATTTGTCAGTTCTCTACAGAATCTCACCAAATTCCAGAAAAGTCCCTCAAAGTTCCACACACATCCCACAAAATCTCCCTAATATCCAACAAAATTCAAGAAAAATCCCACAAAATTCCCTAAATCTTCTCAAAACACGACCAAATTCTAGAAAAATATCCCACCAAATCTCCACAAATTCCCACAAAATACATGATAAATCCCTCAAGATCCCTAAATCGCCTCAATATCCCACAAAATCGCACAAAAAATACACAAAACCTCCACAAGTTTCCACAAAATCTAAGAAAAATTCCTCAAAAGTCTTCAAGTCTCCTCAAAACCACACAAAGTTCGTGAAATGGCCCACCAAATTCCAGAAAAATCTTACAGAATCTCCACAAATTCCCAAAAAAATCTAAATCAAATTCCTCAAAATTCTTCAAGTCTCCTCAGAATCCCACACAATTCCAGAAAAACCCCACCAAATTCCAGAGAAGTCTCACAAAACTCCCTAAATCATTTCAAAACCCTACCAATTCACAGGAATGTCCCACAAAATCTCCACCAATTCCCAGAACATCCCACAAAAATCTCACAAAAATCCCTAAATCTTCTGAAAACTCGACCAAATTCCAGAAACGCCCCATAAAATCAGCACAGTTTCCCACAAAATTCAAGAAAAAACACCACAAAATTCCCTAAACCTTTTCAAAATACCACAAAATTCTTGAAAAGCCCCACCAAATTCCAGAAACATCCCACAAAATGTCCTCAATATCCAACAAAATCCCAGAAAAATCACACAAAATTCCCTAAATCTTCTCAAAACACGGCCAAAATCCACAAAAGTCCCACCGAATCTCCACAAATTCCCACAGAATACATGAAAAATCCCTGATAATTCGTCAGTTCTCTACAGAATCTCACCAAATTCCAGAAGAGTCCCTCAAAGTTCCACAAACATCCCACAAAATCTCCCTAATATCCAACAAAATTCCAGGAAAAATCTCACACAATTCCCTAAATCTTCTGAGAACTTGACCAAATTCCAGAAACGCCCCATAAAATCAGCACAGTTTCCCACAAAATTCAAGAAAAAACACCACAAAATTCCCTAAATCTTCTCAAAACACGACCAAATTCTAGAAAAATCCCCCCAAATCTCCACAAATTCCCACAGAATACATGAAAAATCCCTGATAATTCGTCAGTTCTCTACAGAATCTCACCCAATTCCAGAAAAGTCCCTCAAAGTTCCACAAACAATCCACAAAAATCTCACAAAAATCCCTAACACTTGTGAAAACTCGACCAAATTCCAGAAACGCCCCATAAAATCAGCACAGTTTCCCACAAAATTCAAGAAAAAACACCACAAAATTCCCAAAATCTTATCAAAATACCACAAAATTCTTGAAAAGCCCCACCAAATTCCAGAAACATCCCACAAAATCTCCTCAATACCCAACAAAATCCCAGAAAAATCCCACAAAATTCCCTAAATCTTCTCAAAACATAACCAAAATTCCAGAAAAATCCCACCGAATCTCCACAAATTCCCACAGAATACATGAAAAATCCCTGATAATTTGTCAGTTCTCTACAGAATCTCACCAAATTCCAGAAAAGTCCCTCAAAGTTCCACACACATCCCACAAAATCTCCCTAATATCCAACAAAATTCAAGAAAAATCCCACAAAATTCCCTAAATCTTCTCAAAACACGACCAAATTCTAGAAAAATATCCCACCAAATCTCCACAAATTCCCACAAAATACATGATAAATCCCTCAAGATCCCTAAATCGCCTCAATATCTTACAAAATCGCACAAAAAATACACAAAACCTCCTCAAGTTTTCACAAAATCTAAGTAAAATTCCTCAAAATTCTTCAAGTCTCCTCAAAACCACACAAAGTTCGTGAAAAGGCCCACCAAATTCCAGAAAAATCCCACAGAATCTCCACAAATTCCCAAAAAAATCTAAATCAAATACCTCAAAATTCTTCAAGTCTCCTCAGAATCCCACACAATTCCAGAAAAACCCCACCAAATTCCAGAGAAGTCCCACAAAACTCCCTAAATCATTTCAAAACCCTACCAATTCACAGGAATGTCCCACAAAATCTCCACCAATTCCCAGAACATCCCACAAAAATCTCACAAAAAATCCCTAACACTTCTGAAAACTCGACCAAATTCTAGAAACGCCCCATAAAATCAGCAGTTTCCCACAAAATTCAAGAAAAAACACCACAAAATTCCCTAAACCTTTTCAAAATACCAAAAAATTCTTGAAAAGCCCCACCAAATTCCAGAAACATCCCACAAAATGTCCTCAATACCCAACAAAATCCCAGAAAAATCACACAAAATTCCCTAAATTTTCTCAAAACATAACCAAAATTCCAGAAAAATCCCACCGAATCTCCACAAATTCCCACAGAATACGTGAAAAATCCCTGATAATTCGTCAGTTCTCTACAGAATCTCACCAAATTCCAGAAAAGTCCCTCAAAGTTCCACAAACATCCCACAAAATCTCCTCAATATCCAACAAAATTCAAGAAAAGTCCCACAAAATTCTCTAAATCTTCTCAAAACACGACCAAATTCTAGAAAAATATCCCACCAAATCTCCACAAATTTCCACAAAATGCATGAAAAATCCCTCAAGATCCCTAAATCGCCTCAATATCCCACAAAATCACACAAAAATCACCCAAAACCACCACAAGTTTCCACAAAAATCTAAGAAAAATTCCTCAAAATTCTTCAAGTCTCCTCAAAACCACACAAAGTTCGTGAAAAGGCCCACCAAATTCCAAAAAAATCCCACAGAATCTCCACAAATTCCCACAAAAATCTAAATCAAATTCCTCAGAATTCTTCAAGTCTCCTCAGAATCCCACACAATTCCAGAAAAACCCCACCAAATTCCAGAGAAGTCTCACAAAACTCCCTAAATCATTTCAAAACCCTACCAATTCACAGGAATGTCCCACAAAATCTCCACCAATTCCCAGAACATCCCACAAAAATCTCACAAAAATCCCTAAATCTTCTGAAAACTCGACCAAATTCCAGAAACGCCCCATAAAATCAGCACAGTTTCCCACAAAATTCAAGAAAAAACACCACAAAATTCCCTAAACCTTTTAAAAATACGACCAAATTCTTGAAAAGCCCCACCAAATTCCAGAAACATCCCACAAAATGTCCTCAATATCCAACAAAATCCCAGAAAAATCACACAAAATTCCCTAAATCTTCTCAAAACACGGCCAAAATCCACAAAAATCCCACCGAATCTCCACAAATTCCCACAGAATACATGAAAAATCCCTGATAATTCGTCAGTTCTCTACAGAATCTCACCAAATTCCAGAAGAGTCCCTCAAAGTTCCACAAACATCCCACAAAATCTCCCCAGTATCCAACAAAATTCTAGGAAAAATCCCACAAAATTCCCTAAATCTTCTCAAAACACGACCAAATTCTAGAAAAATATCCCACCGAATCTCCAGAAATTCCCACAGAATACATGAAAAATCCCTGATAATTCGTCAGTTCTCTACAGAATCTCACCAAATACCAGAAAAGTCCCCCAAAGTTCCACAAGCCTCCCACAAAATCTCCCTAATATCCAACAAAATTCCAGGAAAAATCTCACACAATTCCCTAAATCTTCTGAGAACTTGACCAAATTCCAGAAACGCCCCATAAAATCAGCACAGTTTCCCACAAAATTCAAGAAAAAACACCACAAAATTCCCTAAATCTTCTCAAAACACGACCAAATTCCAGAAAAATCCCACAGAATCTCCACAAATTCCCACAGAATACATGAAAAATCCCTGATAATTCGTCAGTTCTCTACAGAATCTCACCAAATTCCAGAAAAGTCCCACACAGTTCCACAAACAATCCACAAAAATCTCACAAAAATCCCTAACACTTCTGAAAACTCGACCAAATTCCAGAAACGCCCCATAAAATCAGCACAGTTTCCCACAAAATTCAAGAAAAAACACCACAAAATTCCTAAAATCTTTTCAAAATACCACAAAATTCTTGAAAAGCCCCACCAAATTCCAGAAACATCCCACAAAATCTCCTCAATACCCAACAAAATCCCAGAAAAATCCCACAAAATTCCCTAAATTTTCTCAAAACATAACCAAAATTCCAGAAAAATCCCACCGAATCTCCACAAATTCCCACAGAATACATGAAAAATCCCTGATAATTCGTCAGTTCTCTACAGAATCTCACCAAATTCCAGAAAAGTCCCTCAAAGTTCCACAAACATCCCACAAAATCTCCTCAATATTCAACAAAATTCAAGAAAAATCCCAAAATATGCTCTAAATCTTCTCAAAACACGGCCAAAATCCTCAAAAATCCCACCAAATCTCCACAAATTCCCACAAAATACATGAGAAATGCCTCAAGATCCCTAAATCGCCTCAATATCCCACAAAATCACACAAAAATCCCACAAAACCTCCACAAGTTTCCACAAAATCTAAGAAAAATTCCTCAAAATTTTTCAAGTCTCCTCAGAATCCCACACAATTCCAGAAAAAACCCACAAAATTCCAGAGAAGTCCCACAAAACTCCCTAAATCATTTCAAAACCCTACCAATTCACAGGAATGTCCCACAAAATCTCCACCAATTCCCAGAACATCCCACAAAAATCTCACAAAAATCCCTAAATCTTCTGAAAACTCGACCAAATTCCAGAAACGCCCCATAAAATCAGCACAGTTTCCCACAAAATTCAAGAAAAAACACCAGAAAATTCCCTAAATCTTTTCAAAATACCACAAAATTCTTGAAAAGCCCCACCAAATTCCAGAAACATCCCACAAAATGTCCTCAATATCCAACAAAATCCCAGAAAAATCACACAAAATTCCCTAAATTTTCTCAAAACATAACCAAAATTCCAGAAAAATCCCACCAAATCTCCACAAATTCCCACAGAATACGTGAAAAATCCCTGATAATTCGTCAGTTCTCTACAGAATCTCACCAAATTCCAGAAAAGTCCCTCAAAGTTCCACAAACATCCCACAAAATCTCCCCAGTATCCAACAAAATTCCAGGAAAAATCCCACAAAATTCCCTAAATCTTCTCAAAACTCTACCAAATTCCAAAAAAACCCCACAGAATATCCACAAATTCCCACAGAATACATGAAAAATCCCTGATAATTCGTCAGTTCTCTACAGAATCTCACCAAATTCCAGAAAAGTCCCTCAAAGTTCCACAAACATCCCACAAAATCTCCTCAATATCCAACAAAATTCAAGAAAAATCCCAAAATATGCTCTAAATCTTCTCAAAACACGGCCAAAATCCTCAAAAATCCCACCGAATCTCCACAAATTCCCACAGAATACGTGAGAAATGCCTCAAGATCCCTAAATCGCCTCAATATCCCACAAAATCACACAAAAATCACCCAAAACCTCCACAAGTTTCCACAAAATCTAAGAAAAATTCCTCAAAATTCTTCAAGTCTCCTCAGAATCCCACACAATTCCAGAAAAAACACACAAAATTCCAGAGAAGTCCCACAAAACTCCCTAAATCATTTCAAAACCCTACCAATTCACAGGAATGTCCCACAAAATCTCCACCAATTCCCAGAACATCCCACAGAAATCCCACAAAAATCCCTAAATCTTCTGAAAACTCGACCAAATTCCAGAAATGCCCCATAAAATCAGCACAGTTTCTCACAAAATTCAAGAAAAAACACCACAAAATTCCCTAAATCTTTTCAAAATACCACAAAATTCTTGAAAAGCCCCACCAAATTCCCGAAACATCCCACAAAATGTCCTCAATATCCAACAAAATCCCAGAAAAATCACACAAAATTCCCTAAATTTTCTCAAAACATAACCAAAATTCCAGAAAAATCCCACCAAATCTCCACAAATTCCCACAGAATACGTGAAAAATCCCTGATAATTCGTCAGTTCTCTACAGAATCTCACCAAATTCCAGAAAAGTCCCTCAAAGTTCCACAAACATCCCACAAAATCTCCTCAATATCCAACAAAATTCCAGGAAAAATCCCACAAAATTCCCTAAATCTTCTCAAAACACGGCCAAAATGCACAAAAATCCCACCAAATCTCCACAAATTCCCACAGAATACATGAAAAATCCCTGATAATTCGTCAGTTCTCTACAGAATCTCACCAAATACCAGAAAAGTCCCCCAAAGTTCCACAAGCATCCCACAAAATCTCCCTAATATCCAACAAAATTCCAGGAAAAATCTCACACAATTCCCTAAATCTTCTGAACACTTGACCAAATTCCAGAAGCGCCCCACAAAATCAGCACAGTTTCCCACAATATTCAAGAAAAAACACCACAAAATTCCCAAAATCTTTTCAAAATACCACAAAATTCTTGAAAAGCCCCACCAAATTCCAGAAACATCCCGCAAAATCTCCTCAATACCCAACAAAATCCCAGAAAAATCCCACAAAATTCTCTAAATCTTCTCAAAACACGGCCAAAATCCTCAAAAATCCCACTGAATCTCCACAAATTCCCACAGAATACGTGAAAAATCCCTGATAATTCGTCAGTTCTCTACAGAATCTCACCAAATTCCAGAGAAGTCCCTCAAAGTTCCACAAACATCCCACAAAATGTCCTCAATATCCAACAAAATCCCAGAAAAATCACACAAAATTCCCTAAATCTTCTCAAAACACGGCCAAAATCCTCAAAAATCCCACCGAATCTCCACAAATTCCCACAGAATACATGAAAAATCCCTGATAATTCGTCAGTTCTCTACAGAATCTCACCAAATTCCAGAAAAGTCCCTCAAAGTTCCACAAACATCCCACAAAATCTCCCCAGTATCCAACAAAATTCAAGGAAAAATCTCACAAAATTCTCTAAATCTTCTCAAAACACGGCCAAAATCCTCAAAAATCCCACCGAATCTCCACAAATTCCCACAGAATACATGAAAAATCCCTGATAATTTGTCAGTTCTCTACAGAATCTCACCAAATTCCAGAAAAGTCCCTCAAAGTTCCACACACATCCCACAAAATCTCCCTAATATCCAACAAAATTCAAGAAAAATCCCACAAAATTCCCTAAATCTTCTCAAAACACGACCAAATTCTAGAAAAATATCCCACCAAATCTCCACAAATTCCCACAAAATACATGATAAATCCCTCAAGATCCCTAAATCGCCTCAATATCCCACAAAATCGCACAAAAAATACACAAAACCTCCACAAGTTTCCACAAAATCTAAGAAAAATTCCTCAAAAGTCTTCAAGTCTCCTCAAAACCACACAAAGTTCGTGAAATGGCCCACCAAATTCCAGAAAAATCTTACAGAATCTCCACAAATTCCCAAAAAAATCTAAATCAAATTCCTCAAAATTCTTCAAGTCTCCTCAGAATCCCACACAATTCCAGAAAAACCCCACCAAATTCCAGAGAAGTCTCACAAAACTCCCTAAATCATTTCAAAACCCTACCAATTCACAGGAATGTCCCACAAAATCTCCACCAATTCCCAGAACATCCCACAAAAATCTCACAAAAATCCCTAAATCTTCTGAAAACTCGACCAAATTCCAGAAACGCCCCATAAAATCAGCACAGTTTCCCACAAAATTCAAGAAAAAACACCACAAAATTCCCTAAACCTTTTCAAAATACCACAAAATTCTTGAAAAGCCCCACCAAATTCCAGAAACATCCCACAAAATGTCCTCAATATCCAACAAAATCCCAGAAAAATCACACAAAATTCCCTAAATCTTCTCAAAACACGGCCAAAATCCACAAAAGTCCCACCGAATCTCCACAAATTCCCACAGAATACATGAAAAATCCCTGATAATTCGTCAGTTCTCTACAGAATCTCACCAAATTCCAGAAGAGTCCCTCAAAGTTCCACAAACATCCCACAAAATCTCCCTAATATCCAACAAAATTCCAGGAAAAATCTCACACAATTCCCTAAATCTTCTGAGAACTTGACCAAATTCCAGAAACGCCCCATAAAATCAGCACAGTTTCCCACAAAATTCAAGAAAAAACACCACAAAATTCCCTAAATCTTCTCAAAACACGACCAAATTCTAGAAAAATCCCCCCAAATCTCCACAAATTCCCACAGAATACATGAAAAATCCCTGATAATTCGTCAGTTCTCTACAGAATCTCACCCAATTCCAGAAAAGTCCCTCAAAGTTCCACAAACAATCCACAAAAATCTCACAAAAATCCCTAACACTTGTGAAAACTCGACCAAATTCCAGAAACGCCCCATAAAATCAGCACAGTTTCCCACAAAATTCAAGAAAAAACACCACAAAATTCCCAAAATCTTATCAAAATACCACAAAATTCTTGAAAAGCCCCACCAAATTCCAGAAACATCCCACAAAATCTCCTCAATACCCAACAAAATCCCAGAAAAATCCCACAAAATTCCCTAAATCTTCTCAAAACATAACCAAAATTCCAGAAAAATCCCACCGAATCTCCACAAATTCCCACAGAATACATGAAAAATCCCTGATAATTTGTCAGTTCTCTACAGAATCTCACCAAATTCCAGAAAAGTCCCTCAAAGTTCCACACACATCCCACAAAATCTCCCTAATATCCAACAAAATTCAAGAAAAATCCCACAAAATTCCCTAAATCTTCTCAAAACACGACCAAATTCTAGAAAAATATCCCACCAAATCTCCACAAATTCCCACAAAATACATGATAAATCCCTCAAGATCCCTAAATCGCCTCAATATCTTACAAAATCGCACAAAAAATACACAAAACCTCCTCAAGTTTTCACAAAATCTAAGTAAAATTCCTCAAAATTCTTCAAGTCTCCTCAAAACCACACAAAGTTCGTGAAAAGGCCCACCAAATTCCAGAAAAATCCCACAGAATCTCCACAAATTCCCAAAAAAATCTAAATCAAATACCTCAAAATTCTTCAAGTCTCCTCAGAATCCCACACAATTCCAGAAAAACCCCACCAAATTCCAGAGAAGTCCCACAAAACTCCCTAAATCATTTCAAAACCCTACCAATTCACAGGAATGTCCCACAAAATCTCCACCAATTCCCAGAACATCCCACAAAAATCTCACAAAAAATCCCTAACACTTCTGAAAACTCGACCAAATTCTAGAAACGCCCCATAAAATCAGCAGTTTCCCACAAAATTCAAGAAAAAACACCACAAAATTCCCTAAACCTTTTCAAAATACCAAAAAATTCTTGAAAAGCCCCACCAAATTCCAGAAACATCCCACAAAATGTCCTCAATACCCAACAAAATCCCAGAAAAATCACACAAAATTCCCTAAATTTTCTCAAAACATAACCAAAATTCCAGAAAAATCCCACCGAATCTCCACAAATTCCCACAGAATACGTGAAAAATCCCTGATAATTCGTCAGTTCTCTACAGAATCTCACCAAATTCCAGAAAAGTCCCTCAAAGTTCCACAAACATCCCACAAAATCTCCTCAATATCCAACAAAATTCAAGAAAAGTCCCACAAAATTCTCTAAATCTTCTCAAAACACGACCAAATTCTAGAAAAATATCCCACCAAATCTCCACAAATTTCCACAAAATGCATGAAAAATCCCTCAAGATCCCTAAATCGCCTCAATATCCCACAAAATCACACAAAAATCACCCAAAACCACCACAAGTTTCCACAAAAATCTAAGAAAAATTCCTCAAAATTCTTCAAGTCTCCTCAAAACCACACAAAGTTCGTGAAAAGGCCCACCAAATTCCAAAAAAATCCCACAGAATCTCCACAAATTCCCACAAAAATCTAAATCAAATTCCTCAGAATTCTTCAAGTCTCCTCAGAATCCCACACAATTCCAGAAAAACCCCACCAAATTCCAGAGAAGTCTCACAAAACTCCCTAAATCATTTCAAAACCCTACCAATTCACAGGAATGTCCCACAAAATCTCCACCAATTCCCAGAACATCCCACAAAAATCTCACAAAAATCCCTAAATCTTCTGAAAACTCGACCAAATTCCAGAAACGCCCCATAAAATCAGCACAGTTTCCCACAAAATTCAAGAAAAAACACCACAAAATTCCCTAAACCTTTTAAAAATACGACCAAATTCTTGAAAAGCCCCACCAAATTCCAGAAACATCCCACAAAATGTCCTCAATATCCAACAAAATCCCAGAAAAATCACACAAAATTCCCTAAATCTTCTCAAAACACGGCCAAAATCCACAAAAATCCCACCGAATCTCCACAAATTCCCACAGAATACATGAAAAATCCCTGATAATTCGTCAGTTCTCTACAGAATCTCACCAAATTCCAGAAGAGTCCCTCAAAGTTCCACAAACATCCCACAAAATCTCCCCAGTATCCAACAAAATTCTAGGAAAAATCCCACAAAATTCCCTAAATCTTCTCAAAACACGACCAAATTCTAGAAAAATATCCCACCGAATCTCCAGAAATTCCCACAGAATACATGAAAAATCCCTGATAATTCGTCAGTTCTCTACAGAATCTCACCAAATACCAGAAAAGTCCCCCAAAGTTCCACAAGCCTCCCACAAAATCTCCCTAATATCCAACAAAATTCCAGGAAAAATCTCACACAATTCCCTAAATCTTCTGAGAACTTGACCAAATTCCAGAAACGCCCCATAAAATCAGCACAGTTTCCCACAAAATTCAAGAAAAAACACCACAAAATTCCCTAAATCTTCTCAAAACACGACCAAATTCCAGAAAAATCCCACAGAATCTCCACAAATTCCCACAGAATACATGAAAAATCCCTGATAATTCGTCAGTTCTCTACAGAATCTCACCAAATTCCAGAAAAGTCCCACACAGTTCCACAAACAATCCACAAAAATCTCACAAAAATCCCTAACACTTCTGAAAACTCGACCAAATTCCAGAAACGCCCCATAAAATCAGCACAGTTTCCCACAAAATTCAAGAAAAAACACCACAAAATTCCTAAAATCTTTTCAAAATACCACAAAATTCTTGAAAAGCCCCACCAAATTCCAGAAACATCCCACAAAATCTCCTCAATACCCAACAAAATCCCAGAAAAATCCCACAAAATTCCCTAAATTTTCTCAAAACATAACCAAAATTCCAGAAAAATCCCACCGAATCTCCACAAATTCCCACAGAATACATGAAAAATCCCTGATAATTCGTCAGTTCTCTACAGAATCTCACCAAATTCCAGAAAAGTCCCTCAAAGTTCCACAAACATCCCACAAAATCTCCTCAATATTCAACAAAATTCAAGAAAAATCCCAAAATATGCTCTAAATCTTCTCAAAACACGGCCAAAATCCTCAAAAATCCCACCAAATCTCCACAAATTCCCACAAAATACATGAGAAATGCCTCAAGATCCCTAAATCGCCTCAATATCCCACAAAATCACACAAAAATCCCACAAAACCTCCACAAGTTTCCACAAAATCTAAGAAAAATTCCTCAAAATTTTTCAAGTCTCCTCAGAATCCCACACAATTCCAGAAAAAACCCACAAAATTCCAGAGAAGTCCCACAAAACTCCCTAAATCATTTCAAAACCCTACCAATTCACAGGAATGTCCCACAAAATCTCCACCAATTCCCAGAACATCCCACAAAAATCTCACAAAAATCCCTAAATCTTCTGAAAACTCGACCAAATTCCAGAAACGCCCCATAAAATCAGCACAGTTTCCCACAAAATTCAAGAAAAAACACCAGAAAATTCCCTAAATCTTTTCAAAATACCACAAAATTCTTGAAAAGCCCCACCAAATTCCAGAAACATCCCACAAAATGTCCTCAATATCCAACAAAATCCCAGAAAAATCACACAAAATTCCCTAAATTTTCTCAAAACATAACCAAAATTCCAGAAAAATCCCACCAAATCTCCACAAATTCCCACAGAATACGTGAAAAATCCCTGATAATTCGTCAGTTCTCTACAGAATCTCACCAAATTCCAGAAAAGTCCCTCAAAGTTCCACAAACATCCCACAAAATCTCCCCAGTATCCAACAAAATTCCAGGAAAAATCCCACAAAATTCCCTAAATCTTCTCAAAACTCTACCAAATTCCAAAAAAACCCCACAGAATATCCACAAATTCCCACAGAATACATGAAAAATCCCTGATAATTCGTCAGTTCTCTACAGAATCTCACCAAATTCCAGAAAAGTCCCTCAAAGTTCCACAAACATCCCACAAAATCTCCTCAATATCCAACAAAATTCAAGAAAAATCCCAAAATATGCTCTAAATCTTCTCAAAACACGGCCAAAATCCTCAAAAATCCCACCGAATCTCCACAAATTCCCACAGAATACGTGAGAAATGCCTCAAGATCCCTAAATCGCCTCAATATCCCACAAAATCACACAAAAATCACCCAAAACCTCCACAAGTTTCCACAAAATCTAAGAAAAATTCCTCAAAATTCTTCAAGTCTCCTCAGAATCCCACACAATTCCAGAAAAAACACACAAAATTCCAGAGAAGTCCCACAAAACTCCCTAAATCATTTCAAAACCCTACCAATTCACAGGAATGTCCCACAAAATCTCCACCAATTCCCAGAACATCCCACAGAAATCCCACAAAAATCCCTAAATCTTCTGAAAACTCGACCAAATTCCAGAAATGCCCCATAAAATCAGCACAGTTTCTCACAAAATTCAAGAAAAAACACCACAAAATTCCCTAAATCTTTTCAAAATACCACAAAATTCTTGAAAAGCCCCACCAAATTCCCGAAACATCCCACAAAATGTCCTCAATATCCAACAAAATCCCAGAAAAATCACACAAAATTCCCTAAATTTTCTCAAAACATAACCAAAATTCCAGAAAAATCCCACCAAATCTCCACAAATTCCCACAGAATACGTGAAAAATCCCTGATAATTCGTCAGTTCTCTACAGAATCTCACCAAATTCCAGAAAAGTCCCTCAAAGTTCCACAAACATCCCACAAAATCTCCTCAATATCCAACAAAATTCCAGGAAAAATCCCACAAAATTCCCTAAATCTTCTCAAAACACGGCCAAAATGCACAAAAATCCCACCAAATCTCCACAAATTCCCACAGAATACATGAAAAATCCCTGATAATTCGTCAGTTCTCTACAGAATCTCACCAAATTCCAGAAAAGTCCCCCAAAGTTCCACAAGCATCCCACAAAATCTCCCTAATATCCAACAAAATTCCAGGAAAAATCTCACACAATTCCCTAAATCTTCTGAACACTTGACCAAATTCCAGAAGCGCCCCACAAAATCAGCACAGTTTCCCACAATATTCAAGAAAAAACACCACAAAATTCCCAAAATCTTTTCAAAATACCACAAAATTCTTGAAAAGCCCCACCAAATTCCAGAAACATCCCGCAAAATCTCCTCAATACCCAACAAAATCCCAGAAAAATCCCACAAAATTCTCTAAATCTTCTCAAAACACGGCCAAAATCCTCAAAAATCCCACTGAATCTCCACAAATTCCCACAGAATACGTGAAAAATCCCTGATAATTCGTCAGTTCTCTACAGAATCTCACCAAATTCCAGAGAAGTCCCTCAAAGTTCCACAAACATCCCACAAAATGTCCTCAATATCCAACAAAATCCCAGAAAAATCACACAAAATTCCCTAAATCTTCTCAAAACACGGCCAAAATCCTCAAAAATCCCACCGAATCTCCACAAATTCCCACAGAATACATGAAAAATCCCTGATAATTTGTCAGTTCTCTACAGAATCTCACCAAATTCCAGAAAAGTCCCTCAAAGTTCCACAAACATCCCACAAAATCTCCCCAGTATCCAACAAAATTCCAGGAAAAATCCCACAAAATTCCCTAAATCTTCCCAAAACACGACCAAATTCTAGAAAAATATCCCACCAAATCTCCACAAATTCCCACAAAATACATGAGAAATCCCTCAAGATCCCTAAATCTCCTCAATATCACACAAAATCACACAAAAATCACCCAAAACCTCCACAAGTTTCCACAAAATCTAAGAAAAATTCCTCAAAATTCTTCAAGTCTCCTCAGAATCCCACACAATTCCAGAAAAAACACACAAAATTCCAGACAAGTCCCACAAAACTCCCTAAATCATTTCAAAACCCTACCAATTCACAGGAATGTCCCACAAAATCTCCACCAATTCCCAGAACATCCCACAAAAATCTCACAAAAATCCCTAACACTTCTGAAAACTCGACCAAATTCCAGAAACGCCCCATAAAATCAGCACAGTTTCCCACAAAATTCAAGAAAAAACACCACAAAATTCCCTAAACCTTTTCAAAATACCACAAAATCCTTGAAAAGCTCCACCAAATTCCAGAAACATCCCACAAAATGTCCTCAATACCCAACAAAATCCCAGAAAAATCACACAAAATTCCCTAAATCTGCTCAAAACACGGCCAAAATCCACAAAAATCCCACCAAATCTCCAGAAATTCCCACAGAATACATGAAAAATCCCTGATAATTCGTCAGTTCTCTATAGAATCTCACCAAATTCCAGAAAAGTCCCTCAAAGTTCCACAAACATCCCACAAAATCTCCCCAGTATCCAACAAAATTCCAGGAAAAATCCCACAAAATTCCCTAAATCTTCTCAAAACACGGCCAAAATCCACAAAAATCCCACCACATCTCCACAAATTCCCACAGAATACATGAAAATACCCCTGATAATTCGTCAGTTCTCTACAGAATCTCACCAAATTCCAGAAGAGTCCCTCAAAGTTCCACAAACATCCCACAAAATCTCCCCAGTATCCAACAAAATTCCAGGAAAAATCTCACAAAATTCCCTAAATCTTCTCAAAACACGACTAAATTCTAGAAAAATATCCCACCAAATCTCCACAAATTCCCACAAAATACATGAAAAATCCCTCAAGATCCCTAAATCGCCTCAATATCCCACAAAATCCCACAAAAATCACACAAAACCTCCACAAGTTTCCACAAAATCTAAGAAAAATTCCTCAAAATTCTTCAAGTCTCCTCAGAATCCCACACAATTCCAGAAAAAACACACAAAATTCCAGACAAGTCCCACAAAACTCCCTAAATCATTTCAAAACCCTACCAATTCACAGGAATGTCCCACAAAATCTCCACCAATTCCCAGAACATCCCATAAAAATCCCTAACACTTCTGAAAAGTAGACCAAATTCCAGAAACGCCCCATAAAATCAGCACAGTTTCCCACAAAATTCAAGAAAAAACACCACAAAATTCCCTAAATCTTTTCAAAATACCACAAAATTCTAGAAAAATATCCCACCAAATCTCCACAAATTCCCACAAAATACATGAGAAATCCCTCAAGATCCCGAAATCGCCTCAATATCCCACAAAATCCCACAAAAATCACACAAAACCTCCACAAGTTTCCACAAAATCTAAGAAAAATTCCTCAAAAGTCTTCAAGTCTCCTCAGAATCCCACACAATTCCAGAAAAAACACACAAAATTCCAGACAAGTCCCACAAAACTCCCTAAATCATTTCAAAACCCTACCAATTCACAGGAATGTCCCACAAAATCTCCACCAATTCCCAGAAAATCCCACAAAAATCTCACAAAAATCCCTAAATCTTCTGAAAACTCGACCAAATTCCAGAAACGCCCCATAAAATCAGCACAGTTTCCCACAAAATTCAAGAAAAAACACCACAAAATTCCCAAAATCTTTTCAAAATACCACAAAATTCTTGAAAAGCCCCACCAAATTCCAGAAACATCCCACAAAATGTCCTCAATATCCAACAAAATCCCAGAAAAGTCCCACAAAATTCCCTAAATCTTCTCAAAACTCTACCAAATTCCAGAAAAATCCCACAGAATCTCCACAAATTCCCACAGAATACATGACAAATCCCTGATAATTCGTCAATTCTCTACAGAATCTCACCAAATTCCTAAAAAGTCCCTCAAAGTTCCACAAACATCCCACAAAATCTCCTCAATATCCCACAAAATTCAAGAAAAATCACACAAAATTCCCTAAATCTTCTCAAAACACGACCAAATTCTAGAAAAATATCCCACCAAATCTCCACAAAATCCCACAAAATACACAAAAAATCCCTCAAGATCCCGAAATCGCCTCAATATCCCACAAAATCCCACAAAAATCACACAAAACCTCCACAAGTTTCCACAAAATCTAAGAAAAATTCCTCAAAATTCTTCAAGTCTCCTCAAAACCACACAAAGTCCTTGAAAAGGCCCACCAAATTCCAGTAAAATCCCACAGATTCTCCACAAATTCCCACAAAATCTAAAACAAATTCCTCAAAATTCTTCAAGTCTCCTCAGAATCCCACACAATTCCAGAAAAAACACACAAAATTCCAGACAAGTCCCACAAAACTCCCTAAATCATTTCAAAACCCTACCAATTCACAGGAATGTCCCACAAAATCTCCACCAATTCCCAGAACATCCCACAAAAATCTCACAAAAATCCCTACCACTTCTGAAAAGTAGACCAAATTCCAGAAACGCCCCATAAAATCAGCACAGTTTCCCACAAAATTCAAGAAAAAACACCACAAAATTCCCTAAATCTTCTCAAAACACAACCAAATTCTAGAAAAATATCCCACCAAATCTCCACAAATTCCCACAAAATACATGAAAAATCCCTCAAGATCCCTAAATCGCCTCAATATCCCACAAAATCACACAAAAATCCCACAAAACCTCCACAAGTTTCCACAAAATCTAAGAAAAATTCCTCAAAATTCTTCAAGTCTCCTCAGAATCCCACACAATTCCAGAAAAAACACACAAAATTCCAGACAAGTCCCACAAAACTCCCTAAATCATTTCAAAACCCTACCAATTCACAGGAATGTCCCACAAAATCTCCACCAATTCCCAGAACATCCCACAAAAATCTCACAAAAATCCCTAAATCTTCTGAAAACTCGACCAAATTCCAGAAACGCCCCATAAAATCAGCACAGTTTCCCACAAAATTCAAGAAAAAACACCACAAAATTCCCTAAATCTTCTCAAAACACAACCAAATTCTAGAAAATTATCCCACCAAATCTCCACAAATTCCCACAAAATACATGAGAAATCCCTCAAGATCCCTAAATCGCCTCAATATCCCACAAAATCCCACAAAAATCCCACAAAACCTCCACAAGTTTCCACAAAATCTAAGAAAAATTCCTCAAAATACTTCAAGTCTCCTCAGAATCCCACACAATTCCAGAAAAAACACACAAAATTCCAGAGAAGTCCCACAAAACTCCCTAAATCATTTCAAAACCCTACCAATTCACAGGAATGTCCCACAAAATCTCCACCAATTCCCAGAACATCCCACAAAAATCTCACAAAAATCCCTAAATCTTCTGAAAACTCGACCAAATTCCAGAAACGCCCCATAAAATCAGCACAGTTTCCCACAAAATTCAAGAAAAAACACCACAAAATTCCCTAAATCTTTTCAAAATACCACAAAATTCTTGAAAAGCCCCACCAAATTCCCGAAACATCCCACAAAATGTCCTCAATACCCAACAAAATCCCAGAAAAGTCACACAAAATTCCCTAAATCTTCTCAAAACACGGCCAAAATCCACAAAAATCCCACAGAATCTCCACAAATTCCCACAGAATACATGACAAATCCCTGATAATTCATCAGTTCTCTACAGAATCTCACCAAATTCCTAAAAAGTCCCACAAAGTTCCAAAAACATCCCACAAAATCTCCCCGGTATCCAATAAAATTCCAGGAAAAATCCCACAAAATTCCCTAAATCTTCTCAAAACATGGCCAAAATCCACAAAAATCCCACCGAATCTCCACAAATTCCCACAGAATACATGAAAATACCCCTGATAATTCGTCAGTTCTCTACAGAATCTCACCAAATTCCAGAAAAGTCCCTCAAAGTTCCACAAACATCCCACAAAATCTCCTCAATATCCAACAAAATCCCAGAAAAATCACACAAAATTCCCTAAATCTTCTCAAAACACGACTAAATTCTAGAAAAATGTCCCACCAAATCTCCACAAAATCCCACAAAATACATGAAAAATCCCTCAAGATCCCTAAATTGCCTCAATATCCCACAAAATCCCACAAAAATCACAAAAAACCTCCACAAGTTTCCACAAAATCTAAGAAAAATTCCTCAAAATTCTTCAAGTCTCCTCAAAACCACACAAAGTCCTTGAAAAGGCCCACCAAATTCCAGAGAAAATCCCACAGATTCTCCACAAATTCCCACAAAATCTAAAACAAATTCCTCAAAATTCTTCAAGTCTCCTCAGAATCCCACACAATTCCAGAAAAAACACACAAAATTCCAGACAAGTCCCACAAAACTCCCTAAATCATTTCAAAACCCTACCAATTCACAGGAATGTCCCACAAAATCTCCACCAATTCCCAGAACATCCCACAAAAATCTCACAAAAATCCCTACCACTTCTGAAAAGTAGACCAAATTCCAGAAACGCCCCATAAAATCAGCACAGTTTCCCACAAAATTCAAGAAAAAACACCACAAAATTCCCTAAATCTTCTCAAAACACAACCAAATTCTAGAAAAATATCCCACCAAATCTCCACAAATTCCCACAAAATACATGAAAAATCCCTCAAGATCCCTAAATCGCCTCAATATCCCACAAAATCACACAAAAATCCCACAAAACCTCCACAAGTTTCCACAAAATCTAAGAAAAATTCCTCAAAATTCTTCAAGTCTCCTCAGAATCCCACACAATTCCAGAAAAAACACACAAAATTCCAGACAAGTCCCACAAAACTCCCTAAATCATTTCAAAACCCTACCAATTCACAGGAATGTCCCACAAAATCTCCACCAATTCCCAGAACATCCCACAAAAATCTCACAAAAATCCCTAAATCTTCTGAAAACTCGACCAAATTCCAGAAACGCCCCATAAAATCAGCACAGTTTCCCACAAAATTCAAGAAAAAACACCACAAAATTCCCTAAATCTTCTCAAAACACAACCAAATTCTAGAAAATTATCCCACCAAATCTCCACAAATTCCCACAAAATACATGAGAAATCCCTCAAGATCCCTAAATCGCCTCAATATCCCACAAAATCCCACAAAAATCCCACAAAACCTCCACAAGTTTCCACAAAATCTAAGAAAAATTCCTCAAAATACTTCAAGTCTCCTCAGAATCCCACACAATTCCAGAAAAAACACACAAAATTCCAGAGAAGTCCCACAAAACTCCCTAAATCATTTCAAAACCCTACCAATTCACAGGAATGTCCCACAAAATCTCCACCAATTCCCAGAACATCCCACAAAAATCTCACAAAAATCCCTAAATCTTCTGAAAACTCGACCAAATTCCAGAAACGCCCCATAAAATCAGCACAGTTTCCCACAAAATTCAAGAAAAAACACCACAAAATTCCCTAAATCTTTTCAAAATACCACAAAATTCTTGAAAAGCCCCACCAAATTCCCGAAACATCCCACAAAATGTCCTCAATACCCAACAAAATCCCAGAAAAGTCACAAAAAATTCCCTAAATCTTCTCAAAACACGGCCAAAATCCACAAAAATCCCACAGAATCTCCACAAATTCCCACAGAATACATGACAAATCCCTGATAATTCATCAGTTCTCTACAGAATCTCACCAAATTCCTAAAAAGTCCCACAAAGTTCCAAAAACATCCCACAAAATCTCCCCGGTATCCAATAAAATTCCAGGAAAAATCCCACAAAATTCCCTAAATCTTCTCAAAACATGGCCAAAATCCACAAAAATCCCACCGAATCTCCACAAATTCCCACAGAATACATGAAAATACCCCTGATAATTCGTCAGTTCTCTACAGAATCTCACCAAATTCCAGAAAAGTCCCTCAAAGTTCCACAAACATCCCACAAAATCTCCTCAATATCCAACAAAATCCCAGAAAAATCACACAAAATTCCCTAAATCTTCTCAAAACACGACTAAATTCTAGAAAAATGTCCCACCAAATCTCCACAAAATCCCACAAAATACATGAAAAATCCCTCAAGATCCCTAAATTGCCTCAATATCCCACAAAATCCCACAAAAATCACAAAAAACCTCCACAAGTTTCCACAAAATCTAAGAAAAATTCCTCAAAATTCTTCAAGTCTCCTCAAAACCACACAAAGTCCTTGAAAAGGCCCACCAAATTCCAGTAAAATCCCACAGATTCTCCACAAATTCCCACAAAATCTAAAACAAATTCCTCAAAATTCTTCAAGTCTCCTCAGAATCCCACACAATTCCAGAAAAAACACACAAAATTCCAGACAAGTCCCACAAAACTCCCTAAATCATTTCAAAACCCTACCAATTCACAGCAATGTCCCACAAAATCTCCACCAATTCCCAGAACATCCCACAAAAATCCCACAAAAATCCCTAAATCTTCTGAAAACTCAACCAAATTCCAGAAATGCCCCATAAAATCAGCACAGTTTCCCACAAAATTCAAGAAAAAACACCACAAAATTCCCTAAATCTTTTCAAAATGCCACAAAATTCTTGAAAAGCCCCACCAAATTCCAGAAACATCCCACAAAATGTCCTCAATACCCAACAAAATCCCAGAAAAATCACACAAAATTCCCTAAATCTTCTCAAAACACGGCCAAAATCCACAAAAATCCCATCAAATCTCCACAAATTCCCACAGAATACATGAAAATACCCCTGATAATTTGTCAGTTCTCTATAGAATCTCACCAAATTCCAGAAGAGTCCCTCAAAGTTCCACAAACATCCCACAAAATCTCCTCAATATCCCACAAAATTCAAGAAAAATCACACAAAATTCCCTAAATCTTCTCAAAACACGACCAAATTCTAGAAAAATATCCCACCAAATCTCCACAAATTCCCACAAAATACATGAAAAATCCCTCAAGATCCCGAAATCGCCTCAATATCCCACAAAATCCCACAAAAATCACACAAAACCTCCACAAGTTTCCACAAAATCTAAGAAAAATTCCTCAAAATTCTTCAAGTCTCCTCAAAACCACACAATTCCAGAAAAACCCCACAAAATTCCAGAGAAGTCCCACAAAACTCCCTAAATCATTTCAAAACCCTACCAATTCACAGGAATGTCCCACAAAATCTCCACCAATTCCCAGAACATCCCACAAAAATCTCACAAAAATCCCTAAATCTTCTGAAAACTCGACCAAATTCCAGAAACGCCCCATAAAATCAGCACAGTTTCCCACAAAATTCAAGAAAAAACACCACAAAATTCCCTAAATCTTCTCAAAACACAACCAAATTCTAGAAAAATATCCCACCAAATCTCCACAAATTCCCACAAAATACATGAGAAATCCCTCAAGATCCCTAAATTGCCTCAATATCCCCCAAAATCCCACAAAAATCCCACAAAACCTCCACAAGTTTCCACAAAATCTAAGAAAAATTCCTCAAAATACTTCAAGTCTCCTCAGAATCCCACACAATTCCAGAAAAAACACACAAAATTCCAGAGAAGTCCCACAAAACTCCCTAAATCATTTCAAAACCCTACCAATTCACAGGAATGTCCCACAAAATCTCCACCAATTCCCAGAACATCCCACAAAAATCTCACAAAAATCCCTAAATCTTCTGAAAACTCGACCAAATTCCAGAAACGCCCCATAAAATCAGCACAGTTTCCCACAAAATTCAAGAAAAAACACCACAAAATTCCCTAAATCTTTTCAAAATACCACAAAATTCTTGAAAAGCCCCACCAAATTCCCGAAACATCCCACAAAATGTCCTCAATACCCAACAAAATCCCAGAAAAGTCACACAAAATTCCCTAAATCTTCTCAAAACACGGCCAAAATCCACAAAAATCCCAGCAAATCTCCACAAATTCCCACAGAATACATGACAAATCCCTGATAATTCGTCAGTTCTCTACAGAATCTCACCAAATTCCTAAAAAGTCCCACAAAGTTCCAAAAACATCCCACAAAATCTCCCCAGTATCCAACAAAATTCCAGGAAAAATCCCACAAAATTCCCTAAATCTTCTCAAAACACGGCCAAAATCCACAAAAATCCCACCGAATCTCCACAAATTCCCACAGAATACATGAAAATACCCCTGATAATTCGTCAGTTCTCTACAGAATCTCACCAAATTCCAGAAAAGTCCCTCAAAGTTCCACAAACATCCCACAAAATCTCCTCAATATCCAACAAAATTCAAGAAAAAACACCACAAAATTCCCTAAATCTTCTCAAAACACAACCAAATTCTAGAAAAATATCCCACCAAATCTCCACAAATTCCCACAAAATACATGAGAAATCCCTCAAGATCCCTAAATTGCCTCAATATCCCCCAAAATCCCACAAAAATCCCACAAAACCTCCACAAGTTTCCACAAAATCTAAGAAAAATTCCTCAAAATTCTTCAAGTCTCCTCAGAATCCCACACAATTCCATAAAAAACACACAAAATTCCAGAGAAGTCCCACAAAACTCCCTAAATCATTTCAAAACCCTACCAATTCACAGGAATGTCCCACAAAATCTCCACCAATTCCCAGAACATCCCACAAAAATCTCACAAAAATCCCTAAATCTTCTGAAAACTCGACCAAATTCCAGAAACGCCCCATAAAATCAGCACAGTTTCCCACAAAATTCAAGAAAAAACACCACAAAATTCCCTAAATCTTTTCAAAATACCACAAAATTCTTGAAAAGCCCCACCAAATTCCCGAAACATCCCACAAAATGTCCTCAATACCCAACAAAATCCCAGAAAAGTCACAAAAAATTCCCTAAATCTTCTCAAAACACGGCCAAAATCCACAAAAATCCCACCGAATCTCCACAAATTCCCACAGAATACCTGAAAATACCCCTGATAATTCGTCAGTTCTCTACAGAATCTCACCAAATTCCTAAAAAGTCCCACAAAGTTCCAAAAACATCCCACAAAATCTCCCCGGTATCCAATAAAATTCCAGGAAAAATCCCACAAAATTCCCTAAATCTTCTCAAAACATGGCCAAAATCCACAAAAATCCCACCGAATCTCCACAAATTCCCACAGAATACATGAAAATACCCCTGATAATTCGTCAGTTCTCTACAGAATCTCACCAAATTCCAGAAAAGTCCCTCAAAGTTCCACAAACATCCCACAAAATCTCCTCAATATCCAACAAAATCCCAGAAAAATCACACAAAATTCCCTAAATCTTCTCAAAACACGACTAAATTCTAGAAAAATGTCCCACCAAATCTCCACAAAATCCCACAAAATACATGAAAAATCCCTCAAGATCCCTAAATTGCCTCAATATCCCACAAAATCCCACAAAAATCACAAAAAACCTCCACAAGTTTCCACAAAATCTAAGAAAAATTCCTCAAAATTCTTCAAGTCTCCTCAAAACCACACAAAGTCCTTGAAAAGGCCCACCAAATTCCAGTAAAATCCCACAGATTCTCCACAAATTCCCACAAAATCTAAAACAAATTCCTCAAAATTCTTCAAGTCTCCTCAGAATCCCACACAATTCCAGAAAAAACACACAAAATTCCAGACAAGTCCCACAAAACTCGCTAAATCATTTCAAAACCCTACCAATTCACAGCAATGTCCCACAAAATCTCCACCAATTCCCAGAACATCCCACAAAAATCCCACAAAAATCCCTAAATCTTCTGAAAACTCAACCAAATTCCAGAAATGCCCCATAAAATCAGCACAGTTTCCCACAAAATTCAAGAAAAAACACCACAAAATTCCCTAAATCTTTTCAAAATGCCACAAAATTCTTGAAAAGCCCCACCAAATTCCAGAAACATCCCACAAAATGTCCTCAATACCCAACAAAATCCCAGAAAAATCACACAAAATTCCCTAAATCTTCTCAAAACACGGCCAAAATCCACAAAAATCCCATCAAATCTCCACAAATTCCCACAGAATACATGAAAATACCCCTGATAATTTGTCAGTTCTCTATAGAATCTCACCAAATTCCAGAAGAGTCCCTCAAAGTTCCACAAACATCCCACAAAATCTCCTCAATATCCCACAAAATTCAAGAAAAATCACACAAAATTCCCTAAATCTTCTCAAAACACGACCAAATTCTAGAAAAATATCCCACCAAATCTCCACAAATTCCCACAAAATACATGAAAAATCCCTCAAGATCCCGAAATCGCCTCAATATCCCACAAAATCCCACAAAAATCACACAAAACCTCCACAAGTTTCCACAAAATCTAAGAAAAATTCCTCAAAATTCTTCAAGTCTCCTCAAAACCACACAATTCCAGAAAAACCCCACAAAATTCCAGAGAAGTCCCACAAAACTCCCTAAATCATTTCAAAACCCTACCAATTCACAGGAATGTCCCACAAAATCTCCACCAATTCCCAGAACATCCCACAAAAATCTCACAAAAATCCCTAAATCTTCTGAAAACTCGACCAAATTCCAGAAACGCCCCATAAAATCAGCACAGTTTCCCACAAAATTCAAGAAAAAACACCACAAAATTCCCTAAATCTTCTCAAAACACAACCAAATTCTAGAAAAATATCCCACCAAATCTCCACAAATTCCCACAAAATACATGAGAAATCCCTCAAGATCCCTAAATCGCCTCAATATCCCAGAAAATCCCACAAAAATCCCACAAAACCTCCACAAGTTTCCACAAAATCTAAGAAAAATTCCTCAAAATACTTCAAGTCTCCTCAGAATCCCACACAATTCCAGAAAAAACACACAAAATTCCAGAGAAGTCCCACAAAACTCCCTAAATCATTTCAAAACCCTACCAATTCACAGGAATGTCCCACAAAATCTCCACCAATTCCCAGAACATCCCACAAAAATCTCACAAAAATCCCTAAATCTTCTGAAAACTCGACCAAATTCCAGAAACGCCCCATAAAATCAGCACAGTTTCCCACAAAATTCAAGAAAAAACACCACAAAATTCCCTAAATCTTTTCAAAATACCACAAAATTCTTGAAAAGCCCCACCAAATTCCCGAAACATCCCACAAAATGTCCTCAATACCCAACAAAATCCCAGAAAAGTCACACAAAATTCCCTAAATCTTCTCAAAACACGGCCAAAATCCACAAAAATCCCAGCAAATCTCCACAAATTCCCACAGAATACATGACAAATCCCTGAGAATTCGTCAGTTCTCTACAGAATCTCACCAAATTCCTAAAAAGTCCCACAAAGTTCCAAAAACATCCCACAAAATCTCCCCAGTATCCAACAAAATTCCAGGAAAAATCCCACAAAATTCCCTAAATCTTCTCAAAACACGGCCAAAATCCACAAAAATCCCACCGAATCTCCACAAATTCCCACAGAATACATGAAAATACCCCTGATAATTCGTCAGTTCTCTACAGAATCTCACCAAATTCCAGAAAAGTCCCTCAAAGTTCCACAAACATCCCACAAAATCTCCTCAATATCCAACAAAATTCAAGAAAAAACACCACAAAATTCCCTAAATCTTCTCAAAACACAACCAAATTCTAGAAAAATATCCCACCAAATCTCCACAAATTCCCACAAAATACATGAGAAATCCCTCAAGATCCCTAAATTGCCTCAATATCCCCCAAAATCCCACAAAAATCCCACAAAACCTCCACAAGTTTCCACAAAATCTAAGAAAAATTCCTCAAAATTCTTCAAGTCTCCTCAGAATCCCACACAATTCCATAAAAAACACACAAAATTCCAGAGAAGTCCCACAAAACTCCCTAAATCATTTCAAAACCCTACCAATTCACAGGAATGTCCCACAAAATCTCCACCAATTCCCAGAACATCCCACAAAAATCTCACAAAAATCCCTAAATCTTCTGAAAACTCGACCAAATTCCAGAAACGCCCCATAAAATCAGCACAGTTTCCCACAAAATTCAAGAAAAAACACCACAAAATTCCCTAAATCTTTTCAAAATACCACAAAATTCTTGAAAAGCCCCACCAAATTCCCGAAACATCCCACAAAATGTCCTCAATACCCAACAAAATCCCAGAAAAGTCACAAAAAATTCCCTAAATCTTCTCAAAACACGGCCAAAATCCACAAAAATCCCACCGAATCTCCACAAATTCCCACAGAATACCTGAAAATACCCCTGATAATTCGTCAGTTCTCTACAGAATCTCACCAAATTCCTAAAAAGTCCCACAAAGTTCCAAAAACATCCCACAAAATCTCCCCGGTATCCAATAAAATTCCAGGAAAAATCCCACAAAATTCCCTAAATCTTCTCAAAACATGGCCAAAATCCACAAAAATCCCACCGAATCTCCACAAATTCCCACAGAATACATGAAAATACCCCTGATAATTCGTCAGTTCTCTACAGAATCTCACCAAATTCCAGAAAAGTCCCTCAAAGTTCCACAAACATCCCACAAAATCTCCTCAATATCCAACAAAATCCCAGAAAAATCACACAAAATTCCCTAAATCTTCTCAAAACACGACTAAATTCTAGAAAAATGTCCCACCAAATCTCCACAAAATCCCACAAAATACATGAAAAATCCCTCAAGATCCCTAAATTGCCTCAATATCCCACAAAATCCCACAAAAATCACAAAAAACCTCCACAAGTTTCCACAAAATCTAAGAAAAATTCCTCAAAATTCTTCAAGTCTCCTCAAAACCACACAAAGTCCTTGAAAAGGCCCACCAAATTCCAGTAAAATCCCACAGATTCTCCACAAATTCCCACAAAATCTAAAACAAATTCCTCAAAATTCTTCAAGTCTCCTCAGAATCCCACACAATTCCAGAAAAAACACACAAAATTCCAGACAAGTCCCACAAAACTCGCTAAATCATTTCAAAACCCTACCAATTCACAGCAATGTCCCACAAAATCTCCACCAATTCCCAGAACATCCCACAAAAATCCCACAAAAATCCCTAAATCTTCTGAAAACTCAACCAAATTCCAGAAATGCCCCATAAAATCAGCACAGTTTCCCACAAAATTCAAGAAAAAACACCACAAAATTCCCTAAATCTTTTCAAAATGCCACAAAATTCTTGAAAAGCCCCACCAAATTCCAGAAACATCCCACAAAATGTCCTCAATACCCAACAAAATCCCAGAAAAATCACACAAAATTCCCTAAATCTTCTCAAAACACGGCCAAAATCCACAAAAATCCCATCAAATCTCCACAAATTCCCACAGAATACATGAAAATACCCCTGATAATTTGTCAGTTCTCTATAGAATCTCACCAAATTCCAGAAGAGTCCCTCAAAGTTCCACAAACATCCCAAAAAATCTCCTCAATATCCCACAAAATTCAAGAAAAATCACACAAAATTCCCTAAATCTTCTCAAAACACGACCAAATTCTAGAAAAATATCCCACCAAATCTCCACAAATTCCCACAAAATACATGAAAAATCCCTCAAGATCCCGAAATCGCCTCAATATCCCACAAAATCCCACAAAAATCACACAAAACCTCCACAAGTTTCCACAAAATCTAAGAAAAATTCCTCAAAATTCTTCAAGTCTCCTCAAAACCACACAATTCCAGAAAAACCCCACAAAATTCCAGAGAAGTCCCACAAAACTCCCTAAATCATTTCAAAACCCTACCAATTCACAGGAATGTCCCACAAAATCTCCACCAATTCCCAGAACATCCCACAAAAATCTCACAAAAATCCCTAAATCTTCTGAAAACTCGACCAAATTCCAGAAACGCCCCATAAAATCAGCACAGTTTCCCACAAAATTCAAGAAAAAACACCACACAATTCCCAAAATCTTCTCAAAACACAACCAAATTCTAGAAAAATATCCCACCAAATCTCCACAAATTCCCACAAAATACATGAGAAATCCCTCAAGATCCCTAAATCGCCTCAATATCCCAGAAAATCCCACAAAAATCCCACAAAACCTCCACAAGTTTCCACAAAATCTAAGAAAAATTCCTCAAAATACTTCAAGTCTCCTCAGAATCCCACACAATTCCAGAAAAAACACACAAAATTCCAGAGAAGTCCCACAAAACTCCCTAAATCATTTCAAAACCCTACCAATTCACAGGAATGTCCCACAAAATCTCCACCAATTCCCAGAACATCCCACAAAAATCTCACAAAAATCCCTAAATCTTCTGAAAACTCGACCAAATTCCAGAAACGCCCCATAAAATCAGCACAGTTTCCCACAAAATTCAAGAAAAAACACCACAAAATTCCCTAAATCTTTTCAAAATACCACAAAATTCTTGAAAAGCCCCACCAAATTCCCGAAACATCCCACAAAATGTCCTCAATACCCAACAAAATCCCAGAAAAGTCACACAAAATTCCCTAAATCTTCTCAAAACACGGCCAAAATCCACAAAAATCCCAGCAAATCTCCACAAATTCCCACAGAATACATGACAAATCCCTGATAATTCGTCAGTTCTCTACAGAATCTCACCAAATTCCTAAAAAGTCCCACAAAGTTCCAAAAACATCCCACAAAATCTCCCCAGTATCCAACAAAATTCCAGGAAAAATCCCACAAAATTCCCTAAATCTTCTCAAAACACGGCCAAAATCCACAAAAATCCCACCGAATCTCCACAAATTCCCACAGAATACATGAAAATACCCCTGATAATTCGTCAGTTCTCTACAGAATCTCACCAAATTCCAGAAAAGTCCCTCAAAGTTCCACAAACATCCCACAAAATCTCCTCAATATCCAACAAAATTCAAGAAAAAACACCACAAAATTCCCTAAATCTTCTCAAAACACAACCAAATTCTAGAAAAATATCCCACCAAATCTCCACAAATTCCCACAAAATACATGAGAAATCCCTCAAGATCCCTAAATTGCCTCAATATCCCCCAAAATCCCACAAAAATCCCACAAAACCTCCACAAGTTTCCACAAAATCTAAGAAAAATTCCTCAAAATTCTTCAAGTCTCCTCAGAATCCCACACAATTCCATAAAAAACACACAAAATTCCAGAGAAGTCCCACAAAACTCCCTAAATCATTTCAAAACCCTACCAATTCACAGGAATGTCCCACAAAATCTCCACCAATTCCCAGAACATCCCACAAAAATCTCACAAAAATCCCTAAATCTTCTGAAAACTCGACCAAATTCCAGAAACGCCCCATAAAATCAGCACAGTTTCCCACAAAATTCAAGAAAAAACACCACAAAATTCCCTAAATCTTTTCAAAATACCACAAAATTCTTGAAAAGCCCCACCAAATTCCCGAAACATCCCACAAAATGTCCTCAATACCCAACAAAATCCCAGAAAAGTCACAAAAAATTCCCTAAATCTTCTCAAAACACGGCCAAAATCCACAAAAATCCCACCGAATCTCCACAAATTCCCACAGAATACCTGAAAATACCCCTGATAATTCGTCAGTTCTCTACAGAATCTCACCAAATTCCTAAAAAGTCCCACAAAGTTCCAAAAACATCCCACAAAATCTCCCCGGTATCCAATAAAATTCCAGGAAAAATCCCACAAAATTCCCTAAATCTTCTCAAAACATGGCCAAAATCCACAAAAATCCCACCGAATCTCCACAAATTCCCACAGAATACATGAAAATACCCCTGATAATTCGTCAGTTCTCTACAGAATCTCACCAAATTCCAGAAAAGTCCCTCAAAGTTCCACAAACATCCCACAAAATCTCCTCAATATCCAACAAAATCCCAGAAAAATCACACAAAATTCCCTAAATCTTCTCAAAACACGACTAAATTCGAGAAAAATGTCCCACCAAATCTCCACAAAATCCCACAAAATACACAAAAAATCCCTCAAGATCCCGAAATCGCCTCAATATCCCACAAAATCACACAAAAATCACACAAAACCTCCACAAGTTTCCACAAAATCTAAGAAAAATTCCTCAAAATTCTTCAAGTCTCCTCAAAACCACACAAAGTCCTTGAAAAGGCCCACCAAATTCCAGTAAAATCCCACAGATTCTCCACAAATTCCCACAAAATCTAAAACAAATTCCTCAAAATTCTTCAAGTCTCCTCAGAATCCCACACAATTCCAGAAAAAACACACAAAATTCCAGACAAGTCCCACAAAACTCGCTAAATCATTTCAAAACCCTACCAATTCACAGGAATGTCCCACAAAATCTCCACCAATTCCCAGAACATCCCACAAAAATCTCACAAAAATCCCTAAATCTTCTGAAAACTCGACCAAATTCCAGAAACGCCCCATAAAATCAGCACAGTTTCCCACAAAATTCAAGAAAAAACACCACAAAATTCCCTAAATCTTCTCAAAACACAACCAAATTCTAGAAAAATATCCCACCAAATCTCCACAAATTCCCACAAAATACATGAGAAATCCCTCAAGATCCCTAAATTGCCTCAATATCCCCCAAAATCCCACAAAAATCCCACAAAACCTCCACAAGTTTCCACAAAATCTAAGAAAAATTCCTCAAAATTCTTCAAGTCTCCTCAGAATCCCACACAATTCCATAAAAAACACACAAAATTCCAGAGAAGTCCCACAAAACTCCCTAAATCATTTCAAAACCCTACCAATTCACAGGAATGTCCCACAAAATCTCCACCAATTCCCAGAACATCCCACAAAAATCTCACAAAAATCCCTAAATCTTCTGAAAACTCGACCAAATTCCAGAAACGCCCCATAAAATCAGCACAGTTTCCCACAAAATTCAAGAAAAAACACCACAAAATTCCCTAAATCTTCTCAAAACACAACCAAATTCTAGAAAAATATCCCACCAAATCTCCACAAATTCCCACAAAATACATGAAAAATCCCTCAAGATCCCTAAATTGCCTCAATATCCCCCAAAATCCCACAAAAATCCCACAAAACCTCCACAAGTTTCCACAAAATCTAAGAAAAATTCCTCAAAATTCTTCAAGTCTCCTCAGAATCCCACACAATTCCAGAAAAAACACACAAAATTCCAGAGAAGTCCCACAAAACTCCCTTAATCATTTCAAAACCCTACCAATTCACAGGAATGTCCCACAAAATCTCCACCAATTCCCAGAACATCCCACAAAAATCCCACAAAAATCCCTAAATCTTCTGAAAACTCAACCAAATTCCAGAAATGCCACATAAAATCAGCACAGTTTCCCACAAAATTCAAGAAAAAACACCACACAATTCCCTAAATCTTTTCAAAATACCACAAAATTCTTGAAAAGCCCCACCAAATTCCAGAAACATCCCACAAAATGTCCTCAATACCCAACAAAATCCCAGAAAAATCACACCAAATTCCCTAAATCTTCTCAAAACACGGCCAAAATCCACAAAAATCCCATCAAATCTCCACAAATTCCCACAGAATACATGAAAAATCCCTGATAATTTGTCAGTTCTCTACAGAATCTCACCAAATTCCAGAAGAGTCCCTCAAAGTTCCACAAACATCCCACAAAATCTCCTCAATATCCCACAAAATTCAAGAAAAATCACACAAAATTCCCTAAATCTTCTCAAAACACGACCAAATTCTAGAAAAATATCCCACCAAATCTCCACAAATTCCCACAAAATACATGAAAAATCCCTCAAGATCCCGAAATCGCCTCAATATCCCACAAAATCCCACAAAAATCACACAAAACCTCCACAAGTTTCCACAAAATCTAAGAAAAATTCCTCAAAATTCTTCAAGTCTCCTCAAAACCACACAAAGTCCTTGAAAAGGCCCACCAAATTCCAGTAAAATCCCACAGATTCTCCACAAATTCCCACAAAATCTAAAACAAATTCCTCAAAATTCTTCAAGTCTCCTCAGAATCCCACACAATTCCAGAAAAAACACACAAAATTCCAGACAAGTCCCACAAAACTCCCTAAATCATTTCAAAACCCTACCAATTCACACACAAAATTCCCTAAATCTTCTCAAAACACGGCCGAAATCCAAAAATATCCCACAGAATCTCCACAAATTCCCACAGAATACATGACAAATCCCTGATAATTCGTCAGTTCTCTACAGAATCTCACCAAATTCCTAAAAAGTCCCTCAAAGTTCCAAAAACATCCCACAAAATGTCCTCAATATCCAACAAAATCCCAGAAAAATCACACAAAATTCCCTAAATCTTCTCAAAACACGGCCAAAATCCACAAAAATCCCACCAAATCTCCACAAATTCCCACAGAATACATGAAAAATCCCTGATAATTTGTCAGTTCTCTACAGAATCTCACCAAATTCCAGAAGAGTCCCTCAAAGTTCCACAAACATCCCACAAAATCTCCTCAATATCCCACAAAATTCAAGAAAAATCACACAAAATTCCCTAAATCTTCTCAAAACACGACCAAATTCTAGAAAAATATCCCACCAAATCTCCACAAATTCCCACAAAATACATGATAAATCCCTCAAGATCCCTAAATCGCCTCAATATCCCACAAAATCGCACAAAAAATACACAAAACCTCCACAAGTTTCCACAAAATCTAAGAAAAATTCCTCAAAATTCTTCAAGTCTCCTCAAAACCACACAAAGTTCCTGAAAAGGCCCACCAAATTCCAGAAAAATCCCACAGAATCTCCACAAATTCCCAAAAAAATCTAAATCAAATTCCTCAAAATTCTTCAAGTCTCCTCAGAATCCCACACAATTCCAGAAAAAACACACCAAATTCCAGAGAAGTCCCACAAAACTCCCTAAATCATTTCAAAACCCTACCAATTCACAGGAATGTCCCACAAAATCTCTACCAATTCCCAGAACATCCCACAAAAATCTCACAAAAATCCCTAAATCTTCTGAAAACTCGACCAAATTCCAGAAACGCCCCATAAAATCAGCACAGTTTCCCACAAAATTCAAGAAAAAACACCACAAAATTCCCTAAACCTTTTCAAAATACCACAAAATTCTTGAAAAGCCCCACCAAATTCCAGAAACATCCCACAAAATGTCCTCAATATCCAACAAAATCCCAGAAAAATCACACAAAATTCTCTAAATCTTCTCAAAACACGGCCAAAATCCACAAAAATCCCACCGAATCTCCACAAATTCCCACAGAATACATGAAAAATCCCTGATAATTCGTCAGTTCTCTACAGAATCTCACCAAATTCCAGAAGAGTCCCTCAAAGTTCCACAAACATCCCACAAAATCTCCCCAGTATCCAACAAAATTCCAGGAAAAATCCCACAAAATTCCCTAAATCTTCTCAAAACACGACCAAATTCTAGAAAAATATCCCACCGAATCTCCAGAAATTCCCACAAAATACATGAAAAATCCCTGATAATTCGTCAGTTCTCTACAGAATCTCACCAAATACCAGAAAAGTCCCACAAAGTTCCACAAGCCTCCCACAAAATCTCCCTAATATCCAACAAAATTCCAGGAAAAATCTCACACAATTCCCTAAATCTTCTGAGAACTTGACCAAATTCCAGAAATGCCCCATAAAATCAGCACAGTTTCCCACAAAATTCAAGAAAAAACACCACAAAATTCCCAAAATCTTTTCAAAATACCACAAAATTCTTGAAAAGCCCCACCAAATTCCAGAAACATCCCACAAAATGTCCTCAATACCCAACAAAATCCCAGAAAAATCCCACAAAATTCCCTAAATTTTCTCAAAACATAACCAAAATTCCAGAAAAATCCCACCGAATCTCCACAAATTCCCACAGAATACGTGAAAAATCCCTGATAATTCGTCAGTTCTCTACAGAATCTCACCAAATTCCAGAAAAGTCCCTCAAAGTTCCACAAGCATCCCAAAAAATCTCCCTAATATCCAACAAAATTCCAGGAAAAATCTCACAGAATTACCTAAATCTTCTGAAAACTTGACAAAATTCCAGAAATGCCCAATAAAATCAGCACAGTTTCCCACAAAATTCAAGAAAAAACACCACAAAATTCCCTAAATCTTCTCAAAACACAACCAAATTCTAGAAAAATATCCCACCAAATCTCCACAAATTCCCACAAAATACATGAAAAATCCCTCAAGATCCCTAAATCGCCTCAATATCCCACAAAATCACACAAAAATCACACAAAACCTCCACAAGTTTCCACAAAATCTAAGAAAAATTCCTCAAAATTCTTCAAGTCTCCTCAAAACCACACAAAGTTCGTGAAAAGGCCCACCAAATTCCAAAAAAATCCCACAGAATCTCCACAAATTCCCACAAAAATCTAAATCAAATTCCTCAAAATTCTTCAAGTCTCCTCAGAATCCCACACAATTCCAGAAAAACCCCACCAAATTCCAGAGAAGTCTCACAAAACTCCCTAAATCATTTCAAAACCCTACCAATTCACAGGAATGTCCCACAAAATCTCTACCAATTACCAGAACATCCCACAAAAATCTCACAAAAATCCCTAAATCTTCTGAAAACTCGACCAAATTCCAGAAACGCCCCATAAAATCAGCACAGTTTCCCACAAAATTCAAGAAAAAACACCACAAAATTCCCTAAACCTTTTCAAAATACCACAAAATTCTTGAAAAGCCCCACCAAATTCCAGAAACATCCCACAAAATGTCCTCAATATCCAACAAAATCCCAGAAAAATCACACCAAATTCCCTAAATCTTCTCAAAACACGGCCAAAATCCACAAAAATCCCACCGAATCTCCACAAATTCCCACAGAATACATGAAAAATCCCTGATAATTCGGCATTTCTCTACAGAATCTCACCAAATTCCAGAAGAGTCCCTCAAAGTTCCACAAACATCCCACAAAATCTCCCCAGTATCCAACAAAATTCAAGGAAAAATCTCACAAAATTCCCTAAATCTTCTCAAAACACGGCCAAAATCCTCAAAAATCCCACCGAATCTCCACAAATTCCCACAGAATACATGAAAAATCCCTGATAATTCATCAGTTCTCTACAGAATCTCACCAAATTCCAGAAAAGTCCCTCAAAGTTCCACACACATCCCACAAAATCTCCCTAATATCCAACAAAATTCAAGAAAAATCCCACAAAATTCCCTAAATCTTCTCAAAACACGACCAAATTCTAGAAAAATATCCCACCAAATCTCCACAAATTCCCACAAAATACATGATAAATCCCCCAAGATCCCTAAATCGCCTCAATATCCCACAAAATCGCACAAAAAATACACAAAACCTCCACAAGTTTCCACAAAATCTAAGAAAAATTCCTCAAAATTCTTCAAGTCTCCTCAAAACCACACAAAGTTCCTGAAAAGGCCCACCAAATTCCAGAAAAATCCCACAGAATCTCCACAAATTCCCAAAAAAATCTAAATCAAATTCCTCAAAATTCTTCAAGTCTCCTCAGAATCCCACACAATTCCAGAAAAAACACACAAAATTCCAGAGAAGTCCCACAAAACTCCCTAAATCATTTCAAAACCCTACCAATTCACAGGAATGTCCCACAAAATCTCTACGAATTCCCAGAACATCCCACAAAAATCTCACAAAAATCCCTAAATCTTCTGAAAACTCGACCAAATTCCAGAAACGCCCCATAAAATCAGCACAGTTTCCCACAAAATTCAAGAAAAAACACCACACAATTCCCTAAATCTTTTCAAAATACCACAAAATTCTTGAAAAGCCCCACCAAATTCCAGAAACATCCCACAAAATGTCCTCAATATCCAACAAAATTCCAGGAAAAATCCCACAAAATTCCCTAAATCTTCTCAAAACACGGCCAAAATCCACAAAAATCCCACCGAATCTCCACAAATTCCCACAGAATACATGAAAAATCCCTGATAATTCGTCAGTTCTCTACAGAATCTCACCAAATTCCAGAAGAGTCCCTCAAAGTTCCACAAACATCCCACAAAATCTCCCCAGTATCCAACAAAATTCCAGGAAAAATCCCACAAAATTCCCTAAATCTTCTCAAAACACGACCAAATTCTAGAAAAATATCCCACCGAATCTCCAGAAATTCCCACAAAATACATGAAAAATCCCTGATAATTCGTCAGTTCTCTACAGAATCTCACCAAATACCAGAAAAGTCCCACAAAGTTCCACAAGCCTCCCACAAAATCTCCCTAATATCCAACAAAATTCCAGGAAAAATCTCACACAATTCCCTAAATCTTCTGAGAACTTGACCAAATTCCAGAAATGCCCCATAAAATCAGCACAGTTTCCCACAAAATTCAAGAAAAAACACCACAAAATTCCCTAAACCTTTTCAAAATACCACAAAATTCTTGAAAAGCCCCACCAAATTCCAGAAACATCCCACAAAATGTCCTCAATACCCAACAAAATCCCAGAAAAATCCCACAAAATTCCCTAAATTTTCTCAAAACATAACCAAAATTCCAGAAAAATCCCACCGAATCTCCACAAATTCCCACAGAATACGTGAAAAATCCCTGATAATTCGTCAGTTCTCTACAGAATCTCACCAAATTCCAGAAAAGTCCCTCAAAGTTCCACAAACATCCCACAAAATCTCCCCAGTATCCAACAAAATTCCAGGAAAAATCCCACAAAATTCCCTAAATCTTCTCAAAACACGGCCAAAATCCTCAAAAATCCCACCGAATCTCCACAAATTCCCACAGAATACATGAAAAATCCCTGATAATTTGTCAGTTCTCTACAGAATCTCACCAAATTCCAGAAAAGTCCCTCAAAGTTCCACACACATCCCACAAAATCTCCCTAATATCCAACAAAATTCAAGAAAAATCCCACAAAATTCCCTAAATCTTCTCAAAACACGACCAAATTCTAGAAAAATATCCCACCAAATCTCCACAAATTCCCACAAAATACATGATAAATCCCTCAAGATCCCTAAATCTCCTCAATATCCCACAAAATCGCACAAAAAATACACAAAACCTCCACAAGTTTCCACAAAATCTAAGAAAAATTCCTCAAAATTCTTCAAGTCTCCTCAAAACCACACAAAGTTCGTGAAATGGCCCACCAAATTCCAGAAAAATCCCACAGAATCTCCACAAATTCCCAAAAAAATCTAAATCAAATTCCTCAAAATTCTTCAAGTCTCCTCAGAATCCCACACAATTCCAGAAAAAACACACCAAATTCCAGAGAAGTCCCACAAAACTCCCTAAATCATTTCAAAACCCTACCAATTCACAGGAATGTCTCACAAAATCTCTACCAATTCCCAGAACATCCCACAAAAATCTCACAAAAATCCCTAACACTTCTGAAAACTTGACCAAATTCCAGAAACGCCCCATAAAATCAGCACAGTTTCCCACAAAATTCAAGAAAAAACACCACAAAATTCCCAAAATCTTTTCAAAATACCACAAAATTCTTGAAAAGCCCCACCAAATTCCAGAAACATCCCACAAAATCTCCTCAATACCCAACAAAATCCCAGAAAAATCCCACAATATTCCCTAAATTTTCTCAAAACACAACCAAAATTCCAGAAAAATCTCCACAAATTCCCACAGAATACATGAAAAATCCCTGATAATTCGTCAGTTCTCTACAGAATCTCACCAAATTCCAGAAAAGTCCCTCAAAGTTCCACAAACATCCCACAAAATCTCCTCAATATCTAAAAAAATTCAAGAAAAATCCCACAATATTCTCTAAATCTTCTCAAAACACGGCCAAAATCCTCAAAAATCCCATCAAATCTCCACAAATTCCCACAGAATACATGAAAAATCCCTGATAATTCGTCAGTTCTCTACAGAATCTCACCAAATTCCAGAAAAGTCCCTCAAAGTTCCACAAACATCCCACAAAATCTCCCCAATGTCCAACAAAATTCCAGGAAAAATCCCACAAAATTCCCTAAATCTTCTCAAAACTCTACCAAATTCCAGAAAAATATCCCACCAAATCTCCACAAATTCCCACAAAATACATGAGAAATCCCTCAAGATCCCTAAATCGCCTCAATATCCCACAAAATCACACAAAAATCACACAAAACCTCCACAAGTTTCCACAAAATCTAAGAAAAATTCCTCAAAATACTTCAAGTCTCCTCCGAATCCCACACAATTCCATAAAAACCCCACAAAATTCCAGAGAAGTCCCACAAAACTCCCTAAATCATTTCAAAACCCTACCAATTCACAGGAATGTCCCACAAAATCTCCACCAATTCCCAGAACATCCCACAAAAATCTCACAAAAATCCCTAAATCTTCTGAAAACTCGACCAAATTCTAGAAACGCCCCATAAAATCAGCAGTTTCCCACAAAATTCAAGAAAAAACACCACAAAATTCCCTAAACCTTTTCAAAATACCACAAAATTCTTGAAAAGCCCCACCAAATTCCAGAAACATCCCACAAAATGTCCTCAATACCCAACAAAATCCCAGAAAAATCACACAAAATTCCCTAAATTTTCTCAAAACATAACCAAAATTCCAGAAAAATCCCACCGAATCTCCACAAATTCCCACAGAATACGTGAAAAATCCCTGATAATTCGTCAGTTCTCTACAGAATCTCACCAAATTCCAGAAAAGTCCCTCAAAGTTCCACAAACATCCCACAAAATCTCCTCAATATCCAACAAAATTCAAGAAAAATCCCACAAAATTCTCTAAATCTTCTCAAAACACGACCAAATTCTAGAAAAATATCCCACCAAATCTCCACAAATTTCCACAAAATGCATGATAAATCCCTCAAGATCCCTAAATCGCCTCAATATCCCACAAAATCCCACAAAAATCACCCAAAACCACCACAAGTTTCCACAAAAATCTAAGAAAAATTCCTCAAAATTCTTCAAGTCTCCTCAAAACCACACAAAGTTCGTGAAAAGGCCCACCAAATTCCAAAAAAATCCCACAGAATCTCCACAAATTCCCACAAAAATCTAAATCAAATTCCTCAGAATTCTTCAAGTCTCCTCAGAATCCCACACAATTCCAGAAAAACCCCATCAAATTCCAGAGAAGTCTCACAAAACTCCCTAAATCATTTCAAAACCCTATCAATTCACAGGAATGTCCCACAAAATCTCTACCAATTCCCAGAACATCCCACAAAAATCTCACAAAAATCCCTAAATCTTCTGAAAACTCGACCAAATTCCAGAAACGCCCCATAAAATCAGCACAGTTTCCCACAAAATTCAAGAAAAAACACCACAAAATTCCCTAAACCTTTTGAAAATACCACAAAATTCTTGAAAAGCCCCACCAAATTCCAGAAACATCCCACAAAATGTCCTCAATATCCAACAAAATCCCAGAAAAATCACACAAAATTCCCTAAATCTTATCAAAACACGGCCAAAATCCACAAAAATCCCACCGAATCTCCACAAATTCCCACAGAATACATGAAAAATCCCTGATAATTCGGCATTTCTCTACAGAATCTCACCAAATTCCAGAAGAGTCCCTCAAAGTTCCACAAACATCCCACAAAATCTCCCCAGTATCCAACAAAATTCCAGGAAAAATCCCACAAAATTCCCTAAATCTTCTCAAAACACGGCCAAAATCCACAAAAATCCCACAAAATCTCCACAAATTCCCACAGAATACATGAAAAATCCCTGATAATTCATCAGTTCTCTACAGAATCTCACCAAATTCCAGAAGAGTCCCTCAAAGTTCCACAAACATCCCACAAAATCTCCCCAGTATCCAACAAAATTCAAGGAAAAATCTCACAAAATTCCATAAATCTTCTCAAAACACGGCCAAAATCCTCAAAAATCCCACCGAATCTCCACAAATTCCCACAGAATACATGAAAAATCCCTGATAATTTGTCAGTTCTCTACAGAATCTCACCAAATTCCAGAAGAGTCCCTCAAAGTTCCACAAACATCCCACAAAATCTCCCTAATATCCAACAAAATTCAAGAAAAATCCCACAAAATTCCCTAAATCTTCTCAAAACACGACCAAATTCTAGAAAAATATCCCACCAAATCTCCACAAATTCCCACAAAATACATGATAAATCCCTCAAGATCCCTAAATCGCCTCAATATCCCACAAAATCGCACAAAAAATACACAAAACCTCCACAAGTTTCCACAAAATCTAAGAAAAATTCCTCAAAATTCTTCAAGTCTCCTCAAAACCACACAAAGTTCGTGAAAAGGCCCACCAAATTCCAAAAAAATCCCACAGAATCTCCACAAATTCCCACAAAAATCTAAATCAAATTCCTCAAAATTCTTCAAGTCTCCTCAGAATCCCACACAATTCCAGAAAAACCCCACCAAATTCCAGAGAAGTCTCACAAAACTCCCTAAATCATTTCAAAACCCTACCAATTCACAGGAATGTCCCAAAAAATCTCTACCAATTCCCAGAACATCCCACAAAAATCTCACAAAAATCCCTAAATCTTCTGAAAACTCGACCAAATTCCAGAAACGCCCCATAAAATCAGCACAGTTTCCCACAAAATTCAAGAAAAAACACCACAAAATTCCCTAAACCTTTTAAAAATACGACCAAATTCTTGAAAAGCCCCACCAAATTCCAGAAACATCCCACAAAATGTCCTCAATATCCAACAAAATCCCAGAAAAATCACACAAAATTCTCTAAATCTTCTCAAAACACGGCCAAAATCCACAAAAATCCCACCGAATCTCCACAAATTCCCACAGAATACATGAAAAATCCCTGATAATTCGTCAGTTCTCTACAGAATCTCACCAAATTCCAGAAAAGTCCCTCAAAGTTCCACAAACAATCCACAAAAATCTCACAAAAATCCCTAACACTTCTGAAAACTCGACCAAATTCCAGAAACGCCCCATAAAATCAGCACAGTTTCCCACAAAATTCAAGAAAAAACACCACAAAATTCCTAAAATCTTTTCAAAATACCACAAAATTCTTGAAAAGCCCCACCAAATTCCAGAAACATCCCACAAAATCTCCTCAATACCCAACAAAATCCCAGAAAAATCCCACAAAATTCCCTAAATTTTCTCAAAACATAACCAAAATTCCAGAAAAATCCCACCGAATCTCCACAAATTCCCACAGAATACATGAAAAATCCCTGATAATTCGTCAGTTCTCTACAGAATCTCACCAAATTCCAGAAAAGTCCCTCAAAGTTCCACAAACATCCCACAAAATCTCCTCAATATCCAACAAAATTCAAGAAAAATCCCACAAAATTCTCTAAATCTTCTCAAAACACGGCCAAAATCCTCAAAAATCCCACCAAATCTCCACAAATTCCCACAAAATACATGAGAAATGCCTCAAGATCCCTAAATCGCCTCAATATCCCACAAAATCACACAAAAATCAACCAAAACCTCCACAAGTTTCCACAAAATCTAAGAAAAATTCCTCAAAATTCTTCAAGTCTCCTCTGAATCCCACACAATTCCAGAAAAAACACACAAAATTCCAGACAAGTCCCACAAAACTCCCTAAATCATTTCAAAACCCTACCAATTCACAGGAATGTCCCACAAAATCTCCACCAATTCCCAGAACATCCCACAGAAATCCCACAAAAATCCCTAAATCTTCTGAAAACTCGACCAAATTCCAGAAACGCCCCATAAAATCAGCACAGTTTCTCACAAAATTCAAGAAAAAACACCACAAAATTCCCTAAATCTTTTCAAAATACCACAAAATTCTTGAAAAGCCCCACCAAATTCCAGAAACATCCCACAAAATCTCCTCAATATCCAAAAAAATTCAGGAAAAATCCCACAATATTCTCTAAATCTTCTCAAAACACGGCCAAAATCCTCAAAAATCCCACCGAATCTCCACAAATTCCCAGAGAATACATGAAAAATCCCTGATAATTCGTCAGTTCTCTACAGAATCTCACCAAATTCCAGAAAGTCCCTCAAAGTTCCACAAACATCCCACAAAATCTCCCCAGTATCCAACAAAATTCCAGGAAAAATCCCACAAAATTCCCTAAATCTTCTCAAAACTGTACCAAATTCCAGAAAAATATCCCACCAAATCTCCACAAATTCCCACAAAATACATGATAAATCCCTCAAGATCCCTAAATCTCCTCAATATCCCACAAAATCGCACAAAAAATACACAAAACCTCCACAAGTTTCCACAAAATCTAAGAAAAATTCCTCAAAATTCTTCAAGTCTCCTCAAAACCACACAAAGTTCCTGAAATGGCCCACCAAATTCCAGAAAAATCCCACAGAATCTCCACAAATTCCCAAAAAAATCTAAATCAAATTCCTCAAAATTCTTCAAGTCTCCTCAGAATCCCACACAATTCCAGAAAAAACACACCAAATTCCAGACAAGTCCCACAAAACTCCCTAAATCATTTCAAAACCCTACCAATTCACAGGAATGTCCCACAAAATCTCTACCAATTCCCAGAACATCCCACAAAAATCTCACAAAAATCCCTAACACTTCTGAAAACTCGACCAAATTCTAGAAACGCCCCATAAAATCAGCAGTTTCCCACAAAATTCAAGAAAAAACACCACAAAATTCCCTAAACCTTTTCAAAATACCACAAAATTCTTGAAAAGCCCCACCAAATTCCAGAAACATCCCACAAAATGTCCTCAATACCCAACAAAATCCCAGAAAAATCACACAAAATTCCCTAAATTTTCTCAAAACATAACCAAAATTCCAGAAAAATCCCACCGAATCTCCACAAATTCCCACAGAATACGTGAAAAATCCCTGATAATTCGTCAGTTCTCTACAGAATCTCACCAAATTCCAGAAAAGTCCCTCAAAGTTCCACAAACATCCCACAAAATCTCCTCAATATCCAACAAAATTCAAGAAAAATCCCACAAAATTCTCTAAATCTTCTCAAAACACGACCAAATTCTAGAAAAATATCCCACCAAATCTCCACAAATTTCCACAAAATGCATGATAAATCCCTCAAGATCCCTAAATCGCCTCAATATCCCACAAAATCCCACAAAAATCACCCAAAACCACCACAAGTTTCCACAAAAATCTAAGAAAAATTCCTCAAAATTCTTCAAGTCTCCTCAAAACCACACAAAGTTCCTGAAAAGGCCCACCAAATTCCAAAAAAATCCCACAGAATCTCCACAAATTCCCACAAAAATCTAAATCAAATTCCTCAGAATTCTTCAAGTCTCCTCAGAATCCCACACAATTCCAGAAAAACCCCACCAAATTCCAGAGAAGTCTCACAAAACTCCCTAAATCATTTCAAAACCCTACCAATTCACAGGAATGTCCCACAAAATCTCTACCAATTCCCAGAACATCCCACAAAAATCTCACAAAAATCCCTAAATCTTCTGAAAACTCGACCAAATTCCAGAAACGCCCCATAAAATCAGCACAGTTTCCCACAAAATTCAAGAAAAAACACCACAAAATTCCCTAAACCTTTTCAAAATACCACAAAATTCTTGAAAAGCCCCACCAAATTCCAGAAACATCCCACAAAATGTCCTCAATATCCAACAAAATCCCAGAAAAATCACACAAAATTCCCTAAATCTTATCAAAACACGGCCAAAATCCACAAAAATCCCACCGAATCTCCACAAATTCCCACAGAATACATGAAAAATCCCTGATAATTCGGCATTTCTCTACAGAATCTCACCAAGTTCCAGAAGAGTCCCTCAAAGTTCCACAAACATCCCACAAAATCTCCCCAGTATCCAACAAAATTCCAGGAAAAATCCCACAAAATTCCCTAAATCTTCTCAAAACACGGCCAAAATCCACAAAAATCCCACAAAATCTCCACAAATTCCCACAGAATACATGAAAAATCCCTGATAATTCATCAGTTCTCTACAGAATCTCACCAAATTCCAGAAGAGTCCCTCAAAGTTCCACAAACATCCCACAAAATCTCCCCAGTATCCAACAAAATTCAAGGAAAAATCTCACAAAATTCCATAAATCTTCTCAAAACACGGCCAAAATCCTCAAAAATCCCACCGAATCTCCACAAATTCCCACAGAATACATGAAAAATCCCTGATAATTTGTCAGTTCTCTACAGAATCTCACCAAATTCCAGAAGAGTCCCTCAAAGTTCCACAAACATCCCACAAAATCTCCCTAATATCCAACAAAATTCAAGAAAAATCCCACAAAATTCCCTAAATCTTCTCAAAACACGACCAAATTCTAGAAAAATATCCCACCAAATCTCCACAAATTCCCACAAAATACATGATAAATCCCTCAAGATCCCTAAATCGCCTCAATATCCCACAAAATCGCACAAAAAATACACAAAACCTCCACAAGTTTCCACAAAATCTAAGAAAAATTCCTCAAAATTCTTCAAGTCTCCTCAAAACCACACAAAGTTCGTGAAAAGGCCCACCAAATTCCAAAAAAATCCCACAGAATCTCCACAAATTCCCACAAAAATCTAAATCAAATTCCTCAAAATTCTTCAAGTCTCCTCAGAATCCCACACAATTCCAGAAAAACCCCACCAAATTCCAGAGAAGTCTCACAAAACTCCCTAAATCATTTCAAAACCCTACCAATTCACAGGAATGTCCCAAAAAATCTCTACCAATTCCCAGAACATCCCACAAAAATCTCACAAAAATCCCTAAATCTTCTGAAAACTCGACCAAATTCCAGAAACGCCCCATAAAATCAGCACAGTTTCCCACAAAATTCAAGAAAAAACACCACAAAATTCCCTAAACCTTTTAAAAATACGACCAAATTCTTGAAAAGCCCCACCAAATTCCAGAAACATCCCACAAAATGTCCTCAATATCCAACAAAATCCCAGAAAAATCACACAAAATTCTCTAAATCTTCTCAAAACACGGCCAAAATCCACAAAAATCCCACCGAATCTCCACAAATTCCCACAGAATACATGAAAAATCCCTGATAATTCGTCAGTTCTCTACAGAATCTCACCAAATTCCAGAAAAGTCCCTCAAAGTTCCACAAACAATCCACAAAAATCTCACAAAAATCCCTAACACTTCTGAAAACTCGACCAAATTCCAGAAACGCCCCATAAAATCAGCACAGTTTCCCACAAAATTCAAGAAAAAACACCACAAAATTCCTAAAATCTTTTCAAAATACCACAAAATTCTTGAAAAGCCCCACCAAATTCCAGAAACATCCCACAAAATCTCCTCAATACCCAACAAAATCCCAGAAAAATCCCACAAAATTCCCTAAATTTTCTCAAAACATAACCAAAATTCCAGAAAAATCCCACCGAATCTCCACAAATTCCCACAGAATACATGAAAAATCCCTGATAATTCGTCAGTTCTCTACAGAATCTCACCAAATTCCAGAAAAGTCCCTCAAAGTTCCACAAACATCCCACAAAATCTCCTCAATATCCAACAAAATTCAAGAAAAATCCCACAAAATTCTCTAAATCTTCTCAAAACACGGCCAAAATCCTCAAAAATCCCACCAAATCTCCACAAATTCCCACAAAATACATGAGAAATGCCTCAAGATCCCTAAATCGCCTCAATATCCCACAAAATCACACAAAAATCAACCAAAACCTCCACAAGTTTCCACAAAATCTAAGAAAAATTCCTCAAAATTCTTCAAGTCTCCTCAGAATCCCACACAATTCCAGAAAAAACACACAAAATTCCAGACAAGTCCCACAAAACTCCCTAAATCATTTCAAAACCCTACCAATTCACAGGAATGTCCCACAAAATCTCCACCAATTCCCAGAACATCCCACAGAAATCCCACAAAAATCCCTAAATCTTCTGAAAACTCGACCAAATTCCAGAAACGCCCCATAAAATCAGCACAGTTTCTCACAAAATTCAAGAAAAAACACCACAAAATTCCCTAAATCTTTTCAAAATACCACAAAATTCTTGAAAAGCCCCACCAAATTCCAGAAACATCCCACAAAATCTCCTCAATATCCAAAAAAATTCAGGAAAAATCCCACAATATTCTCTAAATCTTCTCAAAACACGGCCAAAATCCTCAAAAATCCCACCGAATCTCCACAAATTCCCAGAGAATACATGAAAAATCCCTGATAATTCGTCAGTTCTCTACAGAATCTCACCAAATTCCAGAAAGTCCCTCAAAGTTCCACAAACATCCCACAAAATCTCCCCAGTATCCAACAAAATTCCAGGAAAAATCCCACAAAATTCCCTAAATCTTCTCAAAACTGTACCAAATTCCAGAAAAATATCCCACCAAATCTCCACAAATTCCCACAAAATACATGATAAATCCCTCAAGATCCCTAAATCTCCTCAATATCCCACAAAATCGCACAAAAAATACACAAAACCTCCACAAGTTTCCACAAAATCTAAGAAAAATTCCTCAAAATTCTTCAAGTCTCCTCAAAACCACACAAAGTTCCTGAAATGGCCCACCAAATTCCAGAAAAATCCCACAGAATCTCCACAAATTCCCAAAAAAATCTAAATCAAATTCCTCAAAATTCTTCAAGTCTCCTCAGAATCCCACACAATTCCAGAAAAAACACACCAAATTCCAGACAAGTCCCACAAAACTCCCTAAATCATTTCAAAACCCTACCAATTCACAGGAATGTCCCACAAAATCTCTACCAATTCCCAGAACATCCCACAAAAATCTCACAAAAATCCCTAACACTTCTGAAAACTCGACCAAATTCTAGAAACGCCCCATAAAATCAGCAGTTTCCCACAAAATTCAAGAAAAAACACCACAAAATTCCCTAAACCTTTTCAAAATACCACAAAATTCTTGAAAAGCCCCACCAAATTCCAGAAACATCCCACAAAATGTCCTCAATACCCAACAAAATCCCAGAAAAATCACACAAAATTCCCTAAATTTTCTCAAAACATAACCAAAATTCCAGAAAAATCCCACCGAATCTCCACAAATTCCCACAGAATACGTGAAAAATCCCTGATAATTCGTCAGTTCTCTACAGAATCTCACCAAATTCCAGAAAAGTCCCTCAAAGTTCCACAAACATCCCACAAAATCTCCTCAATATCCAACAAAATTCAAGAAAAATCCCACAAAATTCTCTAAATCTTCTCAAAACACGACCAAATTCTAGAAAAATATCCCACCAAATCTCCACAAATTTCCACAAAATGCATGATAAATCCCTCAAGATCCCTAAATCGCCTCAATATCCCACAAAATCCCACAAAAATCACCCAAAACCACCACAAGTTTCCACAAAAATCTAAGAAAAATTCCTCAAAATTCTTCAAGTCTCCTCAAAACCACACAAAGTTCCTGAAAAGGCCCACCAAATTCCAAAAAAATCCCACAGAATCTCCACAAATTCCCACAAAAATCTAAATCAAATTCCTCAGAATTCTTCAAGTCTCCTCAGAATCCCACACAATTCCAGAAAAACCCCACCAAATTCCAGAGAAGTCTCACAAAACTCCCTAAATCATTTCAAAACCCTACCAATTCACAGGAATGTCCCACAAAATCTCTACCAATTCCCAGAACATCCCACAAAAATCTCACAAAAATCCCTAAATCTTCTGAAAACTCGACCAAATTCCAGAAACGCCCCATAAAATCAGCACAGTTTCCCACAAAATTCAAGAAAAAACACCACAAAATTCCCTAAACCTTTTCAAAATACCACAAAATTCTTGAAAAGCCCCACCAAATTCCAGAAACATCCCACAAAATGTCCTCAATATCCAACAAAATCCCAGAAAAATCACACAAAATTCCCTAAATCTTATCAAAACACGGCCAAAATCCACAAAAATCCCACCGAATCTCCACAAATTCCCACAGAATACATGAAAAATCCCTGATAATTCGGCATTTCTCTACAGAATCTCACCAAGTTCCAGAAGAGTCCCTCAAAGTTCCACAAACATCCCACAAAATCTCCCCAGTATCCAACAAAATTCCAGGAAAAATCCCACAAAATTCCCTAAATCTTCTCAAAACACGGCCAAAATCCACAAAAATCCCACAAAATCTCCACAAATTCCCACAGAATACATGAAAAATCCCTGATAATTCATCAGTTCTCTACAGAATCTCACCAAATTCCAGAAGAGTCCCTCAAAGTTCCACAAACATCCCACAAAATCTCCCCAGTATCCAACAAAATTCAAGGAAAAATCTCACAAAATTCCATAAATCTTCTCAAAACACGGCCAAAATCCTCAAAAATCCCACCGAATCTCCACAAATTCCCACAGAATACATGAAAAATCCCTGATAATTTGTCAGTTCTCTACAGAATCTCACCAAATTCCAGAAGAGTCCCTCAAAGTTCCACAAACATCCCACAAAATCTCCCTAATATCCAACAAAATTCAAGAAAAATCCCACAAAATTCCCTAAATCTTCTCAAAACACGACCAAATTCTAGAAAAATATCCCACCAAATCTCCACAAATTCCCACAAAATACATGATAAATCCCTCAAGATCCCTAAATCGCCTCAATATCCCACAAAATCGCACAAAAAATACACAAAACCTCCACAAGTTTCCACAAAATCTAAGAAAAATTCCTCAAAATTCTTCAAGTCTCCTCAAAACCACACAAAGTTCGTGAAAAGGCCCACCAAATTCCAAAAAAATCCCACAGAATCTCCACAAATTCCCACAAAAATCTAAATCAAATTCCTCAAAATTCTTCAAGTCTCCTCAGAATCCCACACAATTCCAGAAAAACCCCACCAAATTCCAGAGAAGTCTCACAAAACTCCCTAAATCATTTCAAAACCCTACCAATTCACAGGAATGTCCCAAAAAATCTCTACCAATTCCCAGAACATCCCACAAAAATCTCACAAAAATCCCTAAATCTTCTGAAAACTCGACCAAATTCCAGAAACGCCCCATAAAATCAGCACAGTTTCCCACAAAATTCAAGAAAAAACACCACAAAATTCCCTAAACCTTTTAAAAATACGACCAAATTCTTGAAAAGCCCCACCAAATTCCAGAAACATCCCACAAAATGTCCTCAATATCCAACAAAATCCCAGAAAAATCACACAAAATTCTCTAAATCTTCTCAAAACACGGCCAAAATCCACAAAAATCCCACCGAATCTCCACAAATTCCCACAGAATACATGAAAAATCCCTGATAATTCGTCAGTTCTCTACAGAATCTCACCAAATTCCAGAAAAGTCCCTCAAAGTTCCACAAACAATCCACAAAAATCTCACAAAAATCCCTAACACTTCTGAAAACTCGACCAAATTCCAGAAACGCCCCATAAAATCAGCACAGTTTCCCACAAAATTCAAGAAAAAACACCACAAAATTCCTAAAATCTTTTCAAAATACCACAAAATTCTTGAAAAGCCCCACCAAATTCCAGAAACATCCCACAAAATCTCCTCAATACCCAACAAAATCCCAGAAAAATCCCACAAAATTCCCTAAATTTTCTCAAAACATAACCAAAATTCCAGAAAAATCCCACCGAATCTCCACAAATTCCCACAGAATACATGAAAAATCCCTGATAATTCGTCAGTTCTCTACAGAATCTCACCAAATTCCAGAAAAGTCCCTCAAAGTTCCACAAACATCCCACAAAATCTCCTCAATATCCAACAAAATTCAAGAAAAATCCCACAAAATTCTCTAAATCTTCTCAAAACACGGCCAAAATCCTCAAAAATCCCACCAAATCTCCACAAATTCCCACAAAATACATGAGAAATGCCTCAAGATCCCTAAATCGCCTCAATATCCCACAAAATCACACAAAAATCAACCAAAACCTCCACAAGTTTCCACAAAATCTAAGAAAAATTCCTCAAAATTCTTCAAGTCTCCTCAGAATCCCACACAATTCCAGAAAAAACACACAAAATTCCAGACAAGTCCCACAAAACTCCCTAAATCATTTCAAAACCCTACCAATTCACAGGAATGTCCCACAAAATCTCCACCAATTCCCAGAACATCCCACAGAAATCCCACAAAAATCCCTAAATCTTCTGAAAACTCGACCAAATTCCGGAAACGCCCCATAAAATCAGCACAGTTTCTCACAAAATTCAAGAAAAAACACCACAAAATTCCCTAAATCTTTTCAAAATACCACAAAATTCTTGAAAAGCCCCACCAAATTCCAGAAACATCCCACAAAATCTCCTCAATATCCAAAAAAATTCAGGAAAAATCCCACAATATTCTCTAAATCTTCTCAAAACACGGCCAAAATCCTCAAAAATCCCACCGAATCTCCACAAATTCCCAGAGAATACATGAAAAATCCCTGATAATTCGTCAGTTCTCTACAGAATCTCACCAAATTCCAGAAAGTCCCTCAAAGTTCCACAAACATCCCACAAAATCTCCCCAGTATCCAACAAAATTCCAGGAAAAATCCCACAAAATTCTCTAAATCTTCTCAAAACACGGCCAAAATCCTCAAAAATCCCACCGAATCTCCACAAATTCCCAGAGAATACATGAAAAATCCCTGATAATTCGTCAGTTCTCTACAGAATCTCACCAAATTCCAGAAAAGTCCCTCAAAGTTCCACAAACATCCCACAAAATCTCCCCAATGTCCAACAAAATTCCAGGAAAAATCCCACAAAATTCCCTAAATCTTCTCAAAACTCTACCAAATTCCAGAAAAATATCCCACCAAATCTCCACAAATTCCCACAAAATACATGAGAAATCCCTCAAGATCCCTAAATCGCCTCAATATCCCACAAAATCACACAAAAATCACACAAAACCTCCACAAGTTTCCACAAAATCTAAGAAAAATTCCTCAAAATACTTCAAGTCTCCTCAGAATCCCACACAATTCCAGAAAAAACACACAAAATTCCAGAGAAGTCCCACAAAACTCCCTAAATCATTTCAAAACCCTACCAATTCACAGGAATGTCCCACAAAATCTCCACCAATTCCCAGAACATCCCACAAAAATCTCACAAAAATCCCTAACACTTCTGAAAACTCGACCAAATTCCAGAAACGCCCCATAAAATCAGCAGTTTCCCACAAAATTCAAGAAAAAACACCACAAAATTCCCAAAATCTTTTCAAAATACCACAAAATTCTTGAAAAGCCCCACCAAATTCCAGAAACATCCCACAAAATGTCCTTAATACCCAACAAAATCCCAGAAAAATCACACAAAATTCCCTAAATTTTCTCAAAACATAACCAAAATTCCAGAAAAATCCCACCGAATCTCCACAAATTCCCACAGAATACGTGAAAAATCCCTGATAATTCGTCAGTTCTCTACAGAATCTCACCAAATTCCAGAAAAGTCCCTCAAAGTTCCACAAACATCCCACAAAATCTCCTCAATATCCAACAAAATTCAAGAAAAATCCCACAAAATTCTCTAAATCTTCTCAAAACACGACCAAATTCTAGAAAAATATCCCACCAAATCTCCACAAATTTCCACAAAATGCATGAAAAATCCCTCAAGATCCCTAAATCGCCTCAATATCCCACAAAATCACACAAAAATCACCCAAAACCACCACAAGTTTCCACAAAAATCTAAGAAAAATTCCTCAAAATTCTTCAAGTCTCCTCAAAACCACACAAAGTTCGTGAAAAGGCCCACCAAATTCCAAAAAAATCCCACAGAATCTCCACAAATTCCCACAAAAATCTAAATCAAATTCCTCAAAATTCTTCAAGTCTCCTCAGAATCCCACACAATTCCAGAAAAACCCCACCAAATTCCAGAGAAGTCTCACAAAACTCCCTAAATCATTTCAAAACCCTACCAATTCACAGGAATGTCCCAAAAAATCTCTACCAATTCCCAGAACATCCCACAAAAATCTCACAAAAATCCCTAAATCTTCTGAAAACTCGACCAAATTCCAGAAACGCCCCATAAAATCAGCACAGTTTCCCACAAAATTCAAGAAAAAACACCACAAAATTCCCTAAACCTTTTAAAAATACGACCAAATTCTTGAAAAGCCCCACCAAATTCCAGAAACATCCCACAAAATGTCCTCAATATCCAACAAAATCCCAGAAAAATCACACAAAATTCTCTAAATCTTCTCAAAACACGGCCAAAATCCACAAAAATCCCACCGAATCTCCACAAATTCCCACAGAATACATGAAAAATCCCTGATAATTCGTCAGTTCTCTACAGAATCTCACCAAATTCCAGAAAAGTCCCTCAAAGTTCCACAAACAATCCACAAAAATCTCACAAAAATCCCTAACACTTCTGAAAACTCGACCAAATTCCAGAAACGCCCCATAAAATCAGCACAGTTTCCCACAAAATTCAAGAAAAAACACCACAAAATTCCCTAAATCTTTTCAAAATACCACAAAATTCTTGAAAAGCCCCACCAAATTCCAGAAACATCCCACAAAATCTCCTCAATATCCAAAAAAATTCAGGAAAAATCCCACAATATTCTCTAAATCTTCTCAAAACACGGCCAAAATCCTCAAAAATCCCACCGAATCTCCACAAATTCCCAGAGAATACATGAAAAATCCCTGATAATTCGTCAGTTCTCTACAGAATCTCACCAAATTCCAGAAAGTCCCTCAAAGTTCCACAAACATCCCACAAAATCTCCCCAGTATCCAACAAAATTCCAGGAAAAATCCCACAAAATTCTCTAAATCTTCTCAAAACACGGCCAAAATCCTCAAAAATCCCACCGAATCTCCACAAATTCCCAGAGAATACATGAAAAATCCCTGATAATTCGTCAGTTCTCTACAGAATCTCACCAAATTCCAGAAAAGTCCCTCAAAGTTCCACAAACATCCCACAAAATCTCCCCAATGTCCAACAAAATTCCAGGAAAAATCCCACAAAATTCCCTAAATCTTCTCAAAACTCTACCAAATTCCAGAAAAATATCCCACCAAATCTCCACAAATTCCCACAAAATACATGAGAAATCCCTCAAGATCCCTAAATCGCCTCAATATCCCACAAAATCACACAAAAATCACACAAAACCTCCACAAGTTTCCACAAAATCTAAGAAAAATTCCTCAAAATACTTCAAGTCTCCTCAGAATCCCACACAATTCCAGAAAAACCCCACCAAATTCCAGAGAAGTCCCACAAAACTCCCTAAATCATTTCAAAACCCTACCAATTCACAGGAATGTCCCACAAAATCTCCACCAATTCCCAGAACATCCCACAAAAATCTCACAAAAATCCCTAACACTTCTGAAAACTCGACCAAATTCCAGAAACGCCCCATAAAATCAGCAGTTTCCCACAAAATTCAAGAAAAAACACCACAAAATTCCCAAAATCTTTTCAAAATACCACAAAATTCTTGAAAAGCCCCACCAAATTCCAGAAACATCCCACAAAATGTCCTTAATACCCAACAAAATCCCAGAAAAATCACACAAAATTCCCTAAATTTTCTCAAAACATAACCAAAATTCCAGAAAAATCCCACCGAATCTCCACAAATTCCCACAGAATACGTGAAAAATCCCTGATAATTCGTCAGTTCTCTACAGAATCTCACCAAATTCCAGAAAAGTCCCTCAAAGTTCCACAAACATCCCACAAAATCTCCTCAATATCCAACAAAATTCAAGAAAAATCCCACAAAATTCTCTAAATCTTCTCAAAACACGACCAAATTCTAGAAAAATATCCCACCAAATCTCCACAAATTTCCACAAAATGCATGAAAAATCCCTCAAGATCCCTAAATCGCCTCAATATCCCACAAAATCACACAAAAATCACCCAAAACCACCACAAGTTTCCACAAAAATCTAAGAAAAATTCCTCAAAATTCTTCAAGTCTCCTCAAAACCACACAAAGTTCGTGAAAAGGCCCACCAAATTCCAAAAAAATCCCACAGAATCTCCACAAATTCCCACAAAAATCTAAATCAAATTCCTCAAAATTCTTCAAGTCTCCTCAGAATCCCACACAATTCCAGAAAAACCCCACCAAATTCCAGAGAAGTCTCACAAAACTCCCTAAATCATTTCAAAACCCTACCAATTCACAGGAATGTCCCAAAAAATCTCTACCAATTCCCAGAACATCCCACAAAAATCTCACAAAAATCCCTAAATCTTCTGAAAACTCGACCAAATTCCAGAAACGCCCCATAAAATCAGCACAGTTTCCCACAAAATTCAAGAAAAAACACCACAAAATTCCCTAAACCTTTTAAAAATACGACCAAATTCTTGAAAAGCCCCACCAAATTCCAGAAACATCCCACAAAATGTCCTCAATATCCAACAAAATCCCAGAAAAATCACACAAAATTCTCTAAATCTTCTCAAAACACGGCCAAAATCCACAAAAATCCCACCGAATCTCCACAAATTCCCACAGAATACATGAAAAATCCCTGATAATTCGTCAGTTCTCTACAGAATCTCACCAAATTCCAGAAAAGTCCCTCAAAGTTCCACAAACATCCCACAAAATCTCCTCAATATCCAACAAAATTCAAGAAAAATCCCACAAAATTCTCTAAATCTTCTCAAAACACGACCAAATTCTAGAAAAATATCCCACCAAATCTCCACAAATTTCCACAAAATGCATGATAAATCCCTCAAGATCCCTAAATCGCCTCAATATCCCACAAAATCCCACAAAAATCACCCAAAACCACCACAAGTTTCCACAAAAATCTAAGAAAAATTCCTCAAAATTCTTCAAGTCTCCTCAAAACCACACAAAGTTCCTGAAAAGGCCCACCAAATTCCAAAAAAATCCCACAGAATCTCCACAAATTCCCACAAAAATCTAAATCAAATTCCTCAGAATTCTTCAAGTCTCCTCAGAATCCCACACAATTCCAGAAAAACCCCACCAAATTCCAGAGAAGTCTCACAAAACTCCCTAAATCATTTCAAAACCCTACCAATTCACAGGAATGTCCCACAAAATCTCTACCAATTCCCAGAACATCCCACAAAAATCTCACAAAAATCCCTAAATCTTCTGAAAACTCGACCAAATTCCAGAAACGCCCCATAAAATCAGCACAGTTTCCCACAAAATTCAAGAAAAAACACCACAAAATTCCCTAAACCTTTTCAAAATACCACAAAATTCTTGAAAAGCCCCACCAAATTCCAGAAACATCCCACAAAATGTCCTCAATATCCAACAAAATCCCAGAAAAATCACACAAAATTCCCTAAATCTTATCAAAACACGGCCAAAATCCACAAAAATCCCACCGAATCTCCAGAAATTCCCACAGAATACATGAAAAATCCCTGATAATTCGGCATTTCTCTACAGAATCTCACCAAATTCCAGAAGAGTCCCTCAAAGTTCCACAAACATCCCACAAAATCTCCCCAGTATCCAACAAAATTCCAGGAAAAATCCCACAAAATTCCCTAAATCTTCTCAAAACACGGCCAAAATCCACAAAAATCCCACAAAATCTCCACAAATTCCCACAGAATACATGAAAAATCCCTGATAATTCATCAGTTCTCTACAGAATCTCACCAAATTCCAGAAGAGTCCCTCAAAGTTCCACAAACATCCCACAAAATCTCCCCAGTATCCAACAAAATTCAAGGAAAAATCTCACAAAATTCCATAAATCTTCTCAAAACACGGCCAAAATCCTCAAAAATCCCACCGAATCTCCACAAATTCCCACAGAATACATGAAAAATCCCTGATAATTTGTCAGTTCTCTACAGAATCTCACCAAATTCCAGAAGAGTCCCTCAAAGTTCCACAAACATCCCACAAAATCTCCCTAATATCCAACAAAATTCAAGAAAAATCCCACAAAATTCCCTAAATCTTCTCAAAACACGACCAAATTCTAGAAAAATATCCCACCAAATCTCCACAAATTCCCACAAAATACATGATAAATCCCTCAAGATCCCTAAATCGCCTCAATATCCCACAAAATCGCACAAAAAATACACAAAACCTCCACAAGTTTCCACAAAATCTAAGAAAAATTCCTCAAAATTCTTCAAGTCTCCTCAAAACCACACAAAGTTCGTGAAAAGGCCCACCAAATTCCAAAAAAATCCCACAGAATCTCCACAAATTCCCACAAAAATCTAAATCAAATTCCTCAAAATTCTTCAAGTCTCCTCAGAATCCCACACAATTCCAGAAAAACCCCACCAAATTCCAGAGAAGTCTCACAAAACTCCCTAAATCATTTCAAAACCCTACCAATTCACAGGAATGTCCCAAAAAATCTCTACCAATTCCCAGAACATCCCACAAAAATCTCACAAAAATCCCTAAATCTTCTGAAAACTCGACCAAATTCCAGAAACGCCCCATAAAATCAGCACAGTTTCCCACAAAATTCAAGAAAAAACACCACAAAATTCCCTAAACCTTTTAAAAATACGACCAAATTCTTGAAAAGCCCCACCAAATTCCAGAAACATCCCACAAAATGTCCTCAATATCCAACAAAATCCCAGAAAAATCACACAAAATTCTCTAAATCTTCTCAAAACACGGCCAAAATCCACAAAAATCCCACCGAATCTCCACAAATTCCCACAGAATACATGAAAAATCCCTGATAATTCGTCAGTTCTCTACAGAATCTCACCAAATTCCAGAAAAGTCCCTCAAAGTTCCACAAACAATCCACAAAAATCTCACAAAAATCCCTAACACTTCTGAAAACTCGACCAAATTCCAGAAACGCCCCATAAAATCAGCACAGTTTCCCACAAAATTCAAGAAAAAACACCACAAAATTCCCTAAATCTTTTCAAAATACCACAAAATTCTTGAAAAGCCCCACCAAATTCCAGAAACATCCCACAAAATCTCCTCAATATCCAAAAAAATTCAGGAAAAATCCCACAATATTCTCTAAATCTTCTCAAAACACGGCCAAAATCCTCAAAAATCCCACCGAATCTCCACAAATTCCCAGAGAATACATGAAAAATCCCTGATAATTCGTCAGTTCTCTACAGAATCTCACCAAATTCCAGAAAAGTCCCTCAAAGTTCCACAAACATCCCACAAAATCTCCCCAATGTCCAACAAAATTCCAGGAAAAATCCCACAAAATTCCCTAAATCTTCTCAAAACTCTACCAAATTCCAGAAAAATATCCCACCAAATCTCCACAAATTCCCACAAAATACATGAGAAATCCCTCAAGATCCCTAAATCGCCTCAATATCCCACAAAATCACACAAAAATCACACAAAACCTCCACAAGTTTCCACAAAATCTAAGAAAAATTCCTCAAAATACTTCAAGTCTCCTCAGAATCCCACACAATTCCAGAAAAACCCCACCAAATTCCAGAGAAGTCCCACAAAACTCCCTAAATCATTTCAAAACCCTACCAATTCACAGGAATGTCCCACAAAATCTCCACCAATTCCCAGAACATCCCACAAAAATCTCACAAAAATCCCTAACACTTCTGAAAACTCGACCAAATTCCAGAAACGCCCCATAAAATCAGCAGTTTCCCACAAAATTCAAGAAAAAACACCACAAAATTCCCAAAATCTTTTCAAAATACCACAAAATTCTTGAAAAGCCCCACCAAATTCCAGAAACATCCCACAAAATGTCCTTAATACCCAACAAAATCCCAGAAAAATCACACAAAATTCCCTAAATTTTCTCAAAACATAACCAAAATTCCAGAAAAATCCCACCGAATCTCCACAAATTCCCACAGAATACGTGAAAAATCCCTGATAATTCGTCAGTTCTCTACAGAATCTCACCAAATTCCAGAAAAGTCCCTCAAAGTTCCACAAACATCCCACAAAATCTCCTCAATATCCAACAAAATTCAAGAAAAATCCCACAAAATTCTCTAAATCTTCTCAAAACACGACCAAATTCTAGAAAAATATCCCACCAAATCTCCACAAATTTCCACAAAATGCATGAAAAATCCCTCAAGATCCCTAAATCGCCTCAATATCCCACAAAATCACACAAAAATCACCCAAAACCACCACAAGTTTCCACAAAAATCTAAGAAAAATTCCTCAAAATTCTTCAGGTCTCCTCAAAACCACACAAAGTTCGTGAAAAGGCCCACCAAATTCCAAAAAAATCCCACAGAATCTCCACAAATTCCCACAAAAATCTAAATCAAATTCCTCAAAATTCTTCAAGTCTCCTCAGAATCCCACACAATTCTAGAAAAACCCCACCAAATTCCAGAGAAGTCCCACAAAACTCCCTAAATCATTTCAAAACCCTACCAATTCACAGGAATGTCCCAAAAAATCTCTACCAATTCCCAGAACATCCCACAAAAATCTCACAAAAATCCCTAAATCTTCTGAAAACTCGACCAAATTCCAGAAACGCCCCATAAAATCAGCACAGTTTCCCACAAAATTCAAGAAAAAACACCACAAAATTCCCTAAACCTTTTAAAAATACGACCAAATTCTTGAAAAGCCCCACCAAATTCCAGAAACATCCCACAAAATGTCCTCAATATCCAACAAAATCCCAGAAAAATCACACAAAATTCTCTAAATCTTCTCAAAACACGGCCAAAATCCACAAAAATCCCACCGAATCTCCACAAATTCCCACAGAATACATGAAAAATCCCTGATAATTCGTCAGTTCTCTACAGAATCTCACCAAATTCCAGAAAAGTCCCTCAAAGTTCCACAAACAATCCACAAAAATCTCACAAAAATCCCTAACACTTCTGAAAACTCGACCAAATTCCAGAAACGCCCCATAAAATCAGCACAGTTTCCCACAAAATTCAAGAAAAAACACCACAAAATTCCTAAAATCTTTTCAAAATACCACAAAATTCTTGAAAAGCCCCACCAAATTCCAGAAACATCCCACAAAATCTCCTCAATACCCAACAAAATCCCAGAAAAATCCCACAAAATTCCCTAAATTTTCTCAAAACATAACCAAAATTCCAGAAAAATCCCACCGAATCTCCACAAATTCCCACAGAATACATGAAAAATCCCTGATAATTCGTCAGTTCTCTACAGAATCTCACCAAATTCCAGAAAAGTCCCTCAAAGTTCCACAAACATCCCACAAAATCTCCTCAATATCCAACAAAATTCAAGAAAAATCCCACAAAATTCTCTAAATCTTCTCAAAACACGGCCAAAATCCTCAAAAATCCCACCAAATCTCCACAAATTCCCACAAAATACATGAGAAATGCCTCAAGATCCCTAAATCGCCTCAATATCCCACAAAATCACACAAAAATCAACCAAAACCTCCACAAGTTTCCACAAAATCTAAGAAAAATTCCTCAAAATTCTTCAAGTCTCCTCAGAATCCCACACAATTCCAGAAAAAACACACAAAATTCCAGACAAGTCCCACAAAACTCCCTAAATCATTTCAAAACCCTACCAATTCACAGGAATGTCCCACAAAATCTCCACCAATTCCCAGAACATCCCACAGAAATCCCACAAAAATCCCTAAATCTTCTGAAAACTCGACCAAATTCCAGAAACGCCCCATAAAATCAGCACAGTTTCTCACAAAATTCAAGAAAAAACACCACAAAATTCCCTAAATCTTTTCAAAATACCACAAAATTCTTGAAAAGCCCCACCAAATTCCAGAAACATCCCACAAAATCTCCTCAATATCCAAAAAAATTCAGGAAAAATCCCACAATATTCTCTAAATCTTCTCAAAACACGGCCAAAATCCTCAAAAATCCCACCGAATCTCCACAAATTCCCAGAGAATACATGAAAAATCCCTGATAATTCGTCAGTTCTCTACAGAATCTCACCAAATTCCAGAAAGTCCCTCAAAGTTCCACAAACATCCCACAAAATCTCCCCAGTATCCAACAAAATTCCAGGAAAAATCCCACAAAATTCCCTAAATCTTCTCAAAACTGTACCAAATTCCAGAAAAATATCCCACCAAATCTCCACAAATTCCCACAAAATACATGATAAATCCCTCAAGATCCCTAAATCTCCTCAATATCCCACAAAATCGCACAAAAAATACACAAAACCTCCACAAGTTTCCACAAAATCTAAGAAAAATTCCTCAAAATTCTTCAAGTCTCCTCAAAACCACACAAAGTTCCTGAAATGGCCCACCAAATTCCAGAAAAATCCCACAGAATCTCCACAAATTCCCAAAAAAATCTAAATCAAATTCCTCAAAATTCTTCAAGTCTCCTCAGAATCCCACACAATTCCAGAAAAAACACACCAAATTCCAGACAAGTCCCACAAAACTCCCTAAATCATTTCAAAACCCTACCAATTCACAGGAATGTCCCACAAAATCTCTACCAATTCCCAGAACATCCCACAAAAATCTCACAAAAATCCCTAACACTTCTGAAAACTCGACCAAATTCTAGAAACGCCCCATAAAATCAGCAGTTTCCCACAAAATTCAAGAAAAAACACCACAAAATTCCCTAAACCTTTTCAAAATACCACAAAATTCTTGAAAAGCCCCACCAAATTCCAGAAACATCCCACAAAATGTCCTCAATACCCAACAAAATCCCAGAAAAATCACACAAAATTCCCTAAATTTTCTCAAAACATAACCAAAATTCCAGAAAAATCCCACCGAATCTCCACAAATTCCCACAGAATACGTGAAAAATCCCTGATAATTCGTCAGTTCTCTACAGAATCTCACCAAATTCCAGAAAAGTCCCTCAAAGTTCCACAAACATCCCACAAAATCTCCTCAATATCCAACAAAATTCAAGAAAAATCCCACAAAATTCTCTAAATCTTCTCAAAACACGACCAAATTCTAGAAAAATATCCCACCAAATCTCCACAAATTTCCACAAAATGCATGATAAATCCCTCAAGATCCCTAAATCGCCTCAATATCCCACAAAATCCCACAAAAATCACCCAAAACCACCACAAGTTTCCACAAAAATCTAAGAAAAATTCCTCAAAATTCTTCAAGTCTCCTCAAAACCACACAAAGTTCCTGAAAAGGCCCACCAAATTCCAAAAAAATCCCACAGAATCTCCACAAATTCCCACAAAAATCTAAATCAAATTCCTCAGAATTCTTCAAGTCTCCTCAGAATCCCACACAATTCCAGAAAAACCCCACCAAATTCCAGAGAAGTCTCACAAAACTCCCTAAATCATTTCAAAACCCTACCAATTCACAGGAATGTCCCACAAAATCTCTACCAATTCCCAGAACATCCCACAAAAATCTCACAAAAATCCCTAAATCTTCTGAAAACTCGACCAAATTCCAGAAACGCCCCATAAAATCAGCACAGTTTCCCACAAAATTCAAGAAAAAACACCACAAAATTCCCTAAACCTTTTCAAAATACCACAAAATTCTTGAAAAGCCCCACCAAATTCCAGAAACATCCCACAAAATGTCCTCAATATCCAACAAAATCCCAGAAAAATCACACAAAATTCCCTAAATCTTATCAAAACACGGCCAAAATCCACAAAAATCCCACCGAATCTCCACAAATTCCCACAGAATACATGAAAAATCCCTGATAATTCGGCATTTCTCTACAGAATCTCACCAAGTTCCAGAAGAGTCCCTCAAAGTTCCACAAACATCCCACAAAATCTCCCCAGTATCCAACAAAATTCCAGGAAAAATCCCACAAAATTCCCTAAATCTTCTCAAAACACGGCCAAAATCCACAAAAATCCCACAAAATCTCCACAAATTCCCACAGAATACATGAAAAATCCCTGATAATTCATCAGTTCTCTACAGAATCTCACCAAATTCCAGAAGAGTCCCTCAAAGTTCCACAAACATCCCACAAAATCTCCCCAGTATCCAACAAAATTCAAGGAAAAATCTCACAAAATTCCATAAATCTTCTCAAAACACGGCCAAAATCCTCAAAAATCCCACCGAATCTCCACAAATTCCCACAGAATACATGAAAAATCCCTGATAATTTGTCAGTTCTCTACAGAATCTCACCAAATTCCAGAAGAGTCCCTCAAAGTTCCACAAACATCCCACAAAATCTCCCTAATATCCAACAAAATTCAAGAAAAATCCCACAAAATTCCCTAAATCTTCTCAAAACACGACCAAATTCTAGAAAAATATCCCACCAAATCTCCACAAATTCCCACAAAATACATGATAAATCCCTCAAGATCCCTAAATCGCCTCAATATCCCACAAAATCGCACAAAAAATACACAAAACCTCCACAAGTTTCCACAAAATCTAAGAAAAATTCCTCAAAATTCTTCAAGTCTCCTCAAAACCACACAAAGTTCGTGAAAAGGCCCACCAAATTCCAAAAAAATCCCACAGAATCTCCACAAATTCCCACAAAAATCTAAATCAAATTCCTCAAAATTCTTCAAGTCTCCTCAGAATCCCACACAATTCCAGAAAAACCCCACCAAATTCCAGAGAAGTCTCACAAAACTCCCTAAATCATTTCAAAACCCTACCAATTCACAGGAATGTCCCAAAAAATCTCTACCAATTCCCAGAACATCCCACAAAAATCTCACAAAAATCCCTAAATCTTCTGAAAACTCGACCAAATTCCAGAAACGCCCCATAAAATCAGCACAGTTTCCCACAAAATTCAAGAAAAAACACCACAAAATTCCCTAAACCTTTTAAAAATACGACCAAATTCTTGAAAAGCCCCACCAAATTCCAGAAACATCCCACAAAATGTCCTCAATATCCAACAAAATCCCAGAAAAATCACACAAAATTCTCTAAATCTTCTCAAAACACGGCCAAAATCCACAAAAATCCCACCGAATCTCCACAAATTCCCACAGAATACATGAAAAATCCCTGATAATTCGTCAGTTCTCTACAGAATCTCACCAAATTCCAGAAAAGTCCCTCAAAGTTCCACAAACAATCCACAAAAATCTCACAAAAATCCCTAACACTTCTGAAAACTCGACCAAATTCCAGAAACGCCCCATAAAATCAGCACAGTTTCCCACAAAATTCAAGAAAAAACACCACAAAATTCCTAAAATCTTTTCAAAATACCACAAAATTCTTGAAAAGCCCCACCAAATTCCAGAAACATCCCACAAAATCTCCTCAATACCCAACAAAATCCCAGAAAAATCCCACAAAATTCCCTAAATTTTCTCAAAACATAACCAAAATTCCAGAAAAATCCCACCGAATCTCCACAAATTCCCACAGAATACATGAAAAATCCCTGATAATTCGTCAGTTCTCTACAGAATCTCACCAAATTCCAGAAAAGTCCCTCAAAGTTCCACAAACATCCCACAAAATCTCCTCCATATCCAACAAAATTCAAGAAAAATCCCACAAAATTCTCTAAATCTTCTCAAAACACGGCCAAAATCCTCAAAAATCCCACCAAATCTCCACAAATTCCCACAAAATACATGAGAAATGCCTCAAGATCCCTAAATCGCCTCAATATCCCACAAAATCACACAAAAATCAACCAAAACCTCCACAAGTTTCCACAAAATCTAAGAAAAATTCCTCAAAATTCTTCAAGTCTCCTCAGAATCCCACACAATTCCAGAAAAAACACACAAAATTCCAGACAAGTCCCACAAAACTCCCTAAATCATTTCAAAACCCTACCAATTCACAGGAATGTCCCACAAAATCTCCACCAATTCCCAGAACATCCCACAGAAATCCCACAAAAATCCCTAAATCTTCTGAAAACTCGACCAAATTCCAGAAACGCCCCATAAAATCAGCACAGTTTCTCACAAAATTCAAGAAAAAACACCACAAAATTCCCTAAATCTTTTCAAAATACCACAAAATTCTTGAAAAGCCCCACCAAATTCCAGAAACATCCCACAAAATCTCCTCAATATCCAAAAAAATTCAGGAAAAATCCCACAATATTCTCTAAATCTTCTCAAAACACGGCCAAAATCCTCAAAAATCCCACCGAATCTCCACAAATTCCCAGAGAATACATGAAAAATCCCTGATAATTCGTCAGTTCTCTACAGAATCTCACCAAATTCCAGAAAGTCCCTCAAAGTTCCACAAACATCCCACAAAATCTCCCCAGTATCCAACAAAATTCCAGGAAAAATCCCACAAAATTCTCTAAATCTTCTCAAAACACGGCCAAAATCCTCAAAAATCCCACCGAATCTCCACAAATTCCCAGAGAATACATGAAAAATCCCTGATAATTCGTCAGTTCTCTACAGAATCTCACCAAATTCCAGAAAAGTCCCTCAAAGTTCCACAAACATCCCACAAAATCTCCCCAATGTCCAACAAAATTCCAGGAAAAATCCCACAAAATTCCCTAAATCTTCTCAAAACTCTACCAAATTCCAGAAAAATATCCCACCAAATCTCCACAAATTCCCACAAAATACATGAGAAATCCCTCAAGATCCCTAAATCGCCTCAATATCCCACAAAATCACACAAAAATCACACAAAACCTCCACAAGTTTCCACAAAATCTAAGAAAAATTCCTCAAAATACTTCAAGTCTCCTCAGAATCCCACACAATTCCAGAAAAAACACACAAAATTCCAGAGAAGTCCCACAAAACTCCCTAAATCATTTCAAAACCCTACCAATTCACAGGAATGTCCCACAAAATCTCCACCAATTCCCAGAACATCCCACAAAAATCTCACAAAAATCCCTAACACTTCTGAAAACTCGACCAAATTCCAGAAACGCCCCATAAAATCAGCAGTTTCCCACAAAATTCAAGAAAAAACACCACAAAATTCCCAAAATCTTTTCAAAATACCACAAAATTCTTGAAAAGCCCCACCAAATTCCAGAAACATCCCACAAAATGTCCTTAATACCCAACAAAATCCCAGAAAAATCACACAAAATTCCCTAAATTTTCTCAAAACATAACCAAAATTCCAGAAAAATCCCACCGAATCTCCACAAATTCCCACAGAATACGTGAAAAATCCCTGATAATTCGTCAGTTCTCTACAGAATCTCACCAAATTCCAGAAAAGTCCCTCAAAGTTCCACAAACATCCCACAAAATCTCCTCAATATCCAACAAAATTCAAGAAAAATCCCACAAAATTCTCTAAATCTTCTCAAAACACGACCAAATTCTAGAAAAATATCCCACCAAATCTCCACAAATTTCCACAAAATGCATGAAAAATCCCTCAAGATCCCTAAATCGCCTCAATATCCCACAAAATCACACAAAAATCACCCAAAACCACCACAAGTTTCCACAAAAATCTAAGAAAAATTCCTCAAAATTCTTCAAGTCTCCTCAAAACCACACAAAGTTCGTGAAAAGGCCCACCAAATTCCAAAAAAATCCCACAGAATCTCCACAAATTCCCACAAAAATCTAAATCAAATTCCTCAAAATTCTTCAAGTCTCCTCAGAATCCCACACAATTCCAGAAAAACCCCACCAAATTCCAGAGAAGTCTCACAAAACTCCCTAAATCATTTCAAAACCCTACCAATTCACAGGAATGTCCCAAAAAATCTCTACCAATTCCCAGAACATCCCACAAAAATCTCACAAAAATCCCTAAATCTTCTGAAAACTCGACCAAATTCCAGAAACGCCCCATAAAATCAGCACAGTTTCCCACAAAATTCAAGAAAAAACACCACAAAATTCCCTAAACCTTTTAAAAATACGACCAAATTCTTGAAAAGCCCCACCAAATTCCAGAAACATCCCACAAAATGTCCTCAATATCCAACAAAATCCCAGAAAAATCACACAAAATTCTCTAAATCTTCTCAAAACACGGCCAAAATCCACAAAAATCCCACCGAATCTCCACAAATTCCCACAGAATACATGAAAAATCCCTGATAATTCGTCAGTTCTCTACAGAATCTCACCAAATTCCAGAAAAGTCCCTCAAAGTTCCACAAACAATCCACAAAAATCTCACAAAAATCCCTAACACTTCTGAAAACTCGACCAAATTCCAGAAACGCCCCATAAAATCAGCACAGTTTCCCACAAAATTCAAGAAAAAACACCACAAAATTCCCTAAATCTTTTCAAAATACCACAAAATTCTTGAAAAGCCCCACCAAATTCCAGAAACATCCCACAAAATCTCCTCAATATCCAAAAAAATTCAGGAAAAATCCCACAATATTCTCTAAATCTTCTCAAAACACGGCCAAAATCCTCAAAAATCCCACCGAATCTCCACAAATTCCCAGAGAATACATGAAAAATCCCTGATAATTCGTCAGTTCTCTACAGAATCTCACCAAATTCCAGAAAGTCCCTCAAAGTTCCACAAACATCCCACAAAATCTCCCCAGTATCCAACAAAATTCCAGGAAAAATCCCACAAAATTCTCTAAATCTTCTCAAAACACGGCCAAAATCCTCAAAAATCCCACCGAATCTCCACAAATTCCCAGAGAATACATGAAAAATCCCTGATAATTCGTCAGTTCTCTACAGAATCTCACCAAATTCCAGAAAAGTCCCTCAAAGTTCCACAAACATCCCACAAAATCTCCCCAATGTCCAACAAAATTCCAGGAAAAATCCCACAAAATTCCCTAAATCTTCTCAAAACTCTACCAAATTCCAGAAAAATATCCCACCAAATCTCCACAAATTCCCACAAAATACATGAGAAATCCCTCAAGATCCCTAAATCGCCTCAATATCCCACAAAATCACACAAAAATCACACAAAACCTCCACAAGTTTCCACAAAATCTAAGAAAAATTCCTCAAAATACTTCAAGTCTCCTCAGAATCCCACACAATTCCAGAAAAACCCCACCAAATTCCAGAGAAGTCCCACAAAACTCCCTAAATCATTTCAAAACCCTACCAATTCACAGGAATGTCCCACAAAATCTCCACCAATTCCCAGAACATCCCACAAAAATCTCACAAAAATCCCTAACACTTCTGAAAACTCGACCAAATTCCAGAAACGCCCCATAAAATCAGCAGTTTCCCACAAAATTCAAGAAAAAACACCACAAAATTCCCAAAATCTTTTCAAAATACCACAAAATTCTTGAAAAGCCCCACCAAATTCCAGAAACATCCCACAAAATGTCCTTAATACCCAACAAAATCCCAGAAAAATCACACAAAATTCCCTAAATTTTCTCAAAACATAACCAAAATTCCAGAAAAATCCCACCGAATCTCCACAAATTCCCACAGAATACGTGAAAAATCCCTGATAATTCGTCAGTTCTCTACAGAATCTCACCAAATTCCAGAAAAGTCCCTCAAAGTTCCACAAACATCCCACAAAATCTCCTCAATATCCAACAAAATTCAAGAAAAATCCCACAAAATTCTCTAAATCTTCTCAAAACACGACCAAATTCTAGAAAAATATCCCACCAAATCTCCACAAATTTCCACAAAATGCATGAAAAATCCCTCAAGATCCCTAAATCGCCTCAATATCCCACAAAATCACACAAAAATCACCCAAAACCACCACAAGTTTCCACAAAAATCTAAGAAAAATTCCTCAAAATTCTTCAAGTCTCCTCAAAACCACACAAAGTTCGTGAAAAGGCCCACCAAATTCCAAAAAAATCCCACAGAATCTCCACAAATTCCCACAAAAATCTAAATCAAATTCCTCAAAATTCTTCAAGTCTCCTCAGAATCCCACACAATTCCAGAAAAACCCCACCAAATTCCAGAGAAGTCTCACAAAACTCCCTAAATCATTTCAAAACCCTACCAATTCACAGGAATGTCCCAAAAAATCTCTACCAATTCCCAGAACATCCCACAAAAATCTCACAAAAATCCCTAAATCTTCTGAAAACTCGACCAAATTCCAGAAACGCCCCATAAAATCAGCACAGTTTCCCACAAAATTCAAGAAAAAACACCACAAAATTCCCTAAACCTTTTAAAAATACGACCAAATTCTTGAAAAGCCCCACCAAATTCCAGAAACATCCCACAAAATGTCCTCAATATCCAACAAAATCCCAGAAAAATCACACAAAATTCTCTAAATCTTCTCAAAACACGGCCAAAATCCACAAAAATCCCACCGAATCTCCACAAATTCCCACAGAATACATGAAAAATCCCTGATAATTCGTCAGTTCTCTACAGAATCTCACCAAATTCCAGAAAAGTCCCTCAAAGTTCCACAAACAATCCACAAAAATCTCACAAAAATCCCTAACACTTCTGAAAACTCGACCAAATTCCAGAAACGCCCCATAAAATCAGCACAGTTTCCCACAAAATTCAAGAAAAAACACCACAAAATTCCTAAAATCTTTTCAAAATACCACAAAATTCTTGAAAAGCCCCACCAAATTCCAGAAACATCCCACAAAATCTCCTCAATACCCAACAAAATCCCAGAAAAATCCCACAAAATTCCCTAAATTTTCTCAAAACATAACCAAAATTCCAGAAAAATCCCACCGAATCTCCACAAATTCCCACAGAATACATGAAAAATCCCTGATAATTCGTCAGTTCTCTACAGAATCTCACCAAATTCCAGAAAAGTCCCTCAAAGTTCCACAAACATCCCACAAAATCTCCTCAATATCCAACAAAATTCAAGAAAAATCCCACAAAATTCTCTAAATCTTCTCAAAACACGGCCAAAATCCTCAAAAATCCCACCAAATCTCCACAAATTCCCACAAAATACATGAGAAATGCCTCAAGATCCCTAAATCGCCTCAATATCCCACAAAATCACACAAAAATCAACCAAAACCTCCACAAGTTTCCACAAAATCTAAGAAAAATTCCTCAAAATTCTTCAAGTCTCCTCAGAATCCCACACAATTCCAGAAAAAACACACAAAATTCCAGACAAGTCCCACAAAACTCCCTAAATCATTTCAAAACCCTACCAATTCACAGGAATGTCCCACAAAATCTCCACCAATTCCCAGAACATCCCACAGAAATCCCACAAAAATCCCTAAATCTTCTGAAAACTCGACCAAATTCCAGAAACGCCCCATAAAATCAGCACAGTTTCTCACAAAATTCAAGAAAAAACACCACAAAATTCCCTAAATCTTTTCAAAATACCACAAAATTCTTGAAAAGCCCCACCAAATTCCAGAAACATCCCACAAAATCTCCTCAATATCCAAAAAAATTCAGGAAAAATCCCACAATATTCTCTAAATCTTCTCAAAACACGGCCAAAATCCTCAAAAATCCCACCAAATCTCCACAAATTCCCACAGAATACATGAAAAATCCCTGATAATTCGTCAGTTCTCTACAGAATCTCACCAAATTCCAGAAAGTCCCTCAAAGTTCCACAAACATCCCACAAAATCTCCCCAGTATCCAACAAAATTCCAGGAAAAATCCCACAAAATTCTCTAAATCTTCTCAAAACACGGCCAAAATCCTCAAAAATCCCACCGAATCTCCACAAATTCCCAGAGAATACATGAAAAATCCCTGATAATTCGTCAGTTCTCTACAGAATCTCACCAAATTCCAGAAAAGTCCCTCAAAGTTCCACAAGCATCCCACAAAATCTCCCCAATGTCCAACAAAATTCCAGGAAAAATCCCACAAAATTCCCTAAATCTTCTCAAAACACGACCAAATTCCAGAAAAATATCCCACCAAATCTCCACAAATTCCCACAAAATACATGAGAAATCCCTCAAGATCCCTAAATCGCCTCAATATCCCACAAAATCACACAAAAATCACACAAAACCTCCACAAGTTTCCACAAAATCTAAGAAAAATTCCTCAAAATACTTCAAGTCTCCTCCGAATCCCACACAATTCCATAAAAACCCCACAAAATTCCAGAGAAGTCCCACAAAACTCCCTAAATCATTTCAAAACCCTACCAATTCACAGGAATGTCCCACAAAATCTCCACCAATTCCCAGAACATCCCACAAAAATCTCACAAAAATCCCTAAATCTTCTGAAAACTCGACCAAATTCTAGAAACGCCCCATAAAATCAGCAGTTTCCCACAAAATTCAAGAAAAAACACCACAAAATTCCCTAAACCTTTTCAAAATACCACAAAATTCTTGAAAAGCCCCACCAAATTCCAGAAACATCCCACAAAATGTCCTCAATACCCAACAAAATCCCAGAAAAATCACACAAAATTCCCTAAATTTTCTCAAAACATAACCAAAATTCCAGAAAAATCCCACCGAATCTCCACAAATTCCCACAGAATACGTGAAAAATCCCTGATAATTCGTCAGTTCTCTACAGAATCTCACCAAATTCCAGAAAGTCCCTCAAAGTTCCACAAACATCCCACAAAATCTCCCCAGTATCCAACAAAATTCCAGGAAAAATCCCACAAAATTCTCTAAATCTTCTCAAAACACGGCCAAAATCCTCAAAAATCCCACCGAATCTCCACAAATTCCCAGAGAATACATGAAAAATCCCTGATAATTCGTCAGTTCTCTACAGAATCTCACCAAATTCCAGAAAGTCCCTCAAAGTTCCACAAACATCCCACAAAATCTCCCCAGTATCCAACAAAATTCCAGGAAAAATCCCACAAAATTCTCTAAATCTTCTCAAAACACGGCCAAAATCCTCAAAAATCCCACCGAATCTCCACAAATTCCCAGAGAATACATGAAAAATCCCTGATAATTCGTCAGTTCTCTACAGAATCTCACCAAATTCCAGAAAAGTCCCTCAAAGTTCCACAAACAATCCACAAAAATCTCACAAAAATCCCTAACACTTCTGAAAACTCGACCAAATTCCAGAAACGCCCCATAAAATCAGCACAGTTTCCCACAAAATTCAAGAAAAAACACCACAAAATTCCCTAAATCTTTTCAAAATACCACAAAATTCTTGAAAAGCCCCACCAAATTCCAGAAACATCCCACAAAATCTCCTCAATATCCAAAAAAATTCAGGAAAAATCCCACAATATTCTCTAAATCTTCTCAAAACACGGCCAAAATCCTCAAAAATCCCACCGAATCTCCACAAATTCCCAGAGAATACATGAAAAATCCCTGATAATTCGTCAGTTCTCTACAGAATCTCACCAAATTCCAGAAAGTCCCTCAAAGTTCCACAAACATCCCACAAAATCTCCCCAGTATCCAACAAAATTCCAGGAAAAATCCCACAAAATTCTCTAAATCTTCTCAAAACACGGCCAAAATCCTCAAAAATCCCACCGAATCTCCACAAATTCCCAGAGAATACATGAAAAATCCCTGATAATTCGTCAGTTCTCTACAGAATCTCACCAAATTCCAGAAAAGTCCCTCAAAGTTCCACAAACATCCCACAAAATCTCCCCAATGTCCAACAAAATTCCAGGAAAAATCCCACAAAATTCCCTAAATCTTCTCAAAACTCTACCAAATTCCAGAAAAATATCCCACCAAATCTCCACAAATTCCCACAAAATACATGAGAAATCCCTCAAGATCCCTAAATCGCCTCAATATCCCACAAAATCACACAAAAATCACACAAAACCTCCACAAGTTTCCACAAAATCTAAGAAAAATTCCTCAAAATACTTCAAGTCTCCTCAGAATCCCACACAATTCCAGAAAAACCCCACCAAATTCCAGAGAAGTCCCACAAAACTCCCTAAATCATTTCAAAACCCTACCAATTCACAGGAATGTCCCACAAAATCTCCACCAATTCCCAGAACATCCCACAAAAATCTCACAAAAATCCCTAACACTTCTGAAAACTCGACCAAATTCCAGAAACGCCCCATAAAATCAGCAGTTTCCCACAAAATTCAAGAAAAAACACCACAAAATTCCCAAAATCTTTTCAAAATACCACAAAATTCTTGAAAAGCCCCACCAAATTCCAGAAACATCCCACAAAATGTCCTTAATACCCAACAAAATCCCAGAAAAATCACACAAAATTCCCTAAATTTTCTCAAAACATAACCAAAATTCCAGAAAAATCCCACCGAATCTCCACAAATTCCCACAGAATACGTGAAAAATCCCTGATAATTCGTCAGTTCTCTACAGAATCTCACCAAATTCCAGAAAAGTCCCTCAAAGTTCCACAAACATCCCACAAAATCTCCTCAATATCCAACAAAATTCAAGAAAAATCCCACAAAATTCTCTAAATCTTCTCAAAACACGACCAAATTCTAGAAAAATATCCCACCAAATCTCCACAAATTTCCACAAAATGCATGAAAAATCCCTCAAGATCCCTAAATCGCCTCAATATCCCACAAAATCACACAAAAATCACCCAAAACCACCACAAGTTTCCACAAAAATCTAAGAAAAATTCCTCAAAATTCTTCAAGTCTCCTCAAAACCACACAAAGTTCGTGAAAAGGCCCACCAAATTCCAAAAAAATCCCACAGAATCTCCACAAATTCCCACAAAAATCTAAATCAAATTCCTCAAAATTCTTCAAGTCTCCTCAGAATCCCACACAATTCTAGAAAAACCCCACCAAATTCCAGAGAAGTCCCACAAAACTCCCTAAATCATTTCAAAACCCTACCAATTCACAGGAATGTCCCAAAAAATCTCTACCAATTCCCAGAACATCCCACAAAAATCTCACAAAAATCCCTAAATCTTCTGAAAACTCGACCAAATTCCAGAAACGCCCCATAAAATCAGCACAGTTTCCCACAAAATTCAAGAAAAAACACCACAAAATTCCCTAAACCTTTTAAAAATACGACCAAATTCTTGAAAAGCCCCACCAAATTCCAGAAACATCCCACAAAATGTCCTCAATATCCAACAAAATCCCAGAAAAATCACACAAAATTCTCTAAATCTTCTCAAAACACGGCCAAAATCCACAAAAATCCCACCGAATCTCCACAAATTCCCACAGAATACATGAAAAATCCCTGATAATTCGTCAGTTCTCTACAGAATCTCACCAAATTCCAGAAAAGTCCCTCAAAGTTCCACAAACAATCCACAAAAATCTCACAAAAATCCCTAACACTTCTGAAAACTCGACCAAATTCCAGAAACGCCCCATAAAATCAGCACAGTTTCCCACAAAATTCAAGAAAAAACACCACAAAATTCCTAAAATCTTTTCAAAATACCACAAAATTCTTGAAAAGCCCCACCAAATTCCAGAAACATCCCACAAAATCTCCTCAATACCCAACAAAATCCCAGAAAAATCCCACAAAATTCCCTAAATTTTCTCAAAACATAACCAAAATTCCAGAAAAATCCCACCGAATCTCCACAAATTCCCACAGAATACATGAAAAATCCCTGATAATTCGTCAGTTCTCTACAGAATCTCACCAAATTCCAGAAAAGTCCCTCAAAGTTCCACAAACATCCCACAAAATCTCCTCAATATCCAACAAAATTCAAGAAAAATCCCACAAAATTCTCTAAATCTTCTCAAAACACGGCCAAAATCCTCAAAAATCCCACCAAATCTCCACAAATTCCCACAAAATACATGAGAAATGCCTCAAGATCCCTAAATCGCCTCAATATCCCACAAAATCACACAAAAATCAACCAAAACCTCCACAAGTTTCCACAAAATCTAAGAAAAATTCCTCAAAATTCTTCAAGTCTCCTCAGAATCCCACACAATTCCAGAAAAAACACACAAAATTCCAGACAAGTCCCACAAAACTCCCTAAATCATTTCAAAACCCTACCAATTCACAGGAATGTCCCACAAAATCTCCACCAATTCCCAGAACATCCCACAGAAATCCCACAAAAATCCCTAAATCTTCTGAAAACTCGACCAAATTCCAGAAACGCCCCATAAAATCAGCACAGTTTCTCACAAAATTCAAGAAAAAACACCACAAAATTCCCTAAATCTTTTCAAAATACCACAAAATTCTTGAAAAGCCCCACCAAATTCCAGAAACATCCCACAAAATCTCCTCAATATCCAAAAAAATTCAGGAAAAATCCCACAATATTCTCTAAATCTTCTCAAAACACGGCCAAAATCCTCAAAAATCCCACCGAATCTCCACAAATTCCCACAGAATACATGAAAAATCCCTGATAATTCGTCAGTTCTCTACAGAATCTCACCAAATTCCAGAAAGTCCCTCAAAGTTCCACAAACATCCCACAAAATCTCCCCAGTATCCAACAAAATTCCAGGAAAAATCCCACAAAATTCTCTAAATCTTCTCAAAACACGGCCAAAATCCTCAAAAATCCCACCGAATCTCCACAAATTCCCAGAGAATACATGAAAAATCCCTGATAATTCGTCAGTTCTCTACAGAATCTCACCAAATTCCAGAAAAGTCCCTCAAAGTTCCACAAGCATCCCACAAAATCTCCCCAATGTCCAACAAAATTCCAGGAAAAATCCCACAAAATTCCCTAAATCTTCTCAAAACACGACCAAATTCCAGAAAAATATCCCACCAAATCTCCACAAATTCCCACAAAATACATGAGAAATCCCTCAAGATCCCTAAATCGCCTCAATATCCCACAAAATCACACAAAAATCACACAAAACCTCCACAAGTTTCCACAAAATCTAAGAAAAATTCCTCAAAATACTTCAAGTCTCCTCCGAATCCCACACAATTCCATAAAAACCCCACAAAATTCCAGAGAAGTCCCACAAAACTCCCTAAATCATTTCAAAACCCTACCAATTCACAGGAATGTCCCACAAAATCTCCACCAATTCCCAGAACATCCCACAAAAATCTCACAAAAATCCCTAAATCTTCTGAAAACTCGACCAAATTCTAGAAACGCCCCATAAAATCAGCAGTTTCCCACAAAATTCAAGAAAAAACACCACAAAATTCCCTAAACCTTTTCAAAATACCACAAAATTCTTGAAAAGCCCCACCAAATTCCAGAAACATCCCACAAAATGTCCTCAATACCCAACAAAATCCCAGAAAAATCACACAAAATTCCCTAAATTTTCTCAAAACATAACCAAAATTCCAGAAAAATCCCACCGAATCTCCACAAATTCCCACAGAATACGTGAAAAATCCCTGATAATTCGTCAGTTCTCTACAGAATCTCACCAAATTCCAGAAAGTCCCTCAAAGTTCCACAAACATCCCACAAAATCTCCCCAGTATCCAACAAAATTCCAGGAAAAATCCCACAAAATTCTCTAAATCTTCTCAAAACACGGCCAAAATCCTCAAAAATCCCACCGAATCTCCACAAATTCCCAGAGAATACATGAAAAATCCCTGATAATTCGTCAGTTCTCTACAGAATCTCACCAAATTCCAGAAAGTCCCTCAAAGTTCCACAAACATCCCACAAAATCTCCCCAGTATCCAACAAAATTCCAGGAAAAATCCCACAAAATTCTCTAAATCTTCTCAAAACACGGCCAAAATCCTCAAAAATCCCACCGAATCTCCACAAATTCCCAGAGAATACATGAAAAATCCCTGATAATTCGTCAGTTCTCTACAGAATCTCACCAAATTCCAGAAAAGTCCCTCAAAGTTCCACAAACATCCCACAAAATCTCCCCAATGTCCAACAAAATTCCAGGAAAAATCCCACAAAATTCCCTAAATCTTCTCAAAACTCTACCAAATTCCAGAAAAATATCCCACCAAATCTCCACAAATTCCCACAAAATACATGAGAAATCCCTCAAGATCCCTAAATCGCCTCAATATCCCACAAAATCACACAAAAATCACACAAAACCTCCACAAGTTTCCACAAAATCTAAGAAAAATTCCTCAAAATACTTCAAGTCTCCTCAGAATCCCACACAATTCCAGAAAAACCCCACCAAATTCCAGAGAAGTCCCACAAAACTCCCTAAATCATTTCAAAACCCTACCAATTCACAGGAATGTCCCACAAAATCTCCACCAATTCCCAGAACATCCCACAAAAATCTCACAAAAATCCCTAACACTTCTGAAAACTCGACCAAATTCCAGAAACGCCCCATAAAATCAGCAGTTTCCCACAAAATTCAAGAAAAAACACCACAAAATTCCCAAAATCTTTTCAAAATACCACAAAATTCTTGAAAAGCCCCACCAAATTCCAGAAACATCCCACAAAATCTCCTCAATATCCAACAAAATCCCAGAAAAATCACACAAAATTCTCTAAATCTTCTCAAAACACGGCAAAAATCCACAAAAATCCCACCGAATCTTTACAAATTCCCACAGAATACATGAAAAATCCCTGATAATTCGTCAGTTCTCTACAGAATCTCACCAAATTCCAGAAAGTCCCTCAAAGTTCCACAAACATCCCACAAAATCTCCCCAGTATCCAACAAAATTCCAGGAAAAATCCCACAAAATTCTCTAAATCTTCTCAAAACACGACCAAATTCTAGAAAAATATCCCACCAAATCTCCACAAATTTCCACAAAATGCATGAAAAATCCCTCAAGATCCCTAAATCGCCTCAATATCCCACAAAATCACACAAAAATCACCCAAAACCACCACAAGTTTCCACAAAAATCTAAGAAAAATTCCTCAAAATTCTTCAAGTCTCCTCAAAACCACACAAAGTCCTTGAAAAGGCCCACCAAATTCCAAAAAAATCCCACAGAATCTCCACAAATTCCCACAAAAATCTAAATCAAATTCCTCAAAATTCTTCAAGTCTCCTCAGAATCCCACACAATTCCAGAAAAACCCCACCAAATTCCAGAGAAGTCTCACAAAACTCCCTAAATCATTTCAAAACCCTACCAATTCACAGGAATGTCCCAAAAAATCTCTACCAATTCCCAGAACATCCCACAAAAATCTCACAAAAATCCCTAAATCTTCTGAAAACTCGACCAAATTCCAGAAACGCCCCATAAAATCAGCACAGTTTCCCACAAAATTCAAGTAAAAACACCACAAAATTCCCTAAACCTTTTAAAAATACGACCAAATTCTTGAAAAGCCCCACCAAATTCCCGAAACATCCCACAAAATGTCCTCAATATCCAACAAAATCCCAGAAAAATCACACAAAATTCTCTAAATCTTCTCAAAACACGGCCAAAATCCACAAAAATCCCACCGAATCTCCACAAATTCCCACAGAATACATGAAAAATCCCTGATAATTCGTCAGTTCTCTACAGAATCTCACCAAATTCCAGAAAAGTCCCTCAAAGTTCCACAAACAATCCACAAAAATCTCACAAAAATCCCTAACACTTCTGAAAACTCGACCAAATTCCAGAAACGCCCCATAAAATCAGCACAGTTTCCCACAAAATTCAAGAAAAAACACCACAAAATTCCTAAAATCTTTTCAAAATACCACAAAATTCTTGAAAAGCCCCACCAAATTCCAGAAACATCCCACAAAATCTCCTCAATACCCAACAAAATCCCAGAAAAATCCCACAAAATTCCCTAAATTTTCTCAAAACATAACCAAAATTCCAGAAAAATCCCACCGAATCTCCACAAATTCCCACAGAATACATGAAAAATCCCTGATAATTCGTCAGTTCTCTACAGAATCTCACCAAATTCCAGAAAAGTCCCTCAAAGTTCCACAAACATCCCACAAAATCTCCTCAATATCCAACAAAATTCAAGAAAAATCCCACAAAATTCTCTAAATCTTCTCAAAACACGGCCAAAATCCTCAAAAATCCCACCAAATCTCCACAAATTCCCACAAAATACATGAGAAATGCCTCAAGATCCCTAAATCGCCTCAATATCCCACAAAATCACACAAAAATCAACCAAAACCTCCACAAGTTTCCACAAAATCTAAGAAAAATTCCTCAAAATAATTCAAGTCTCCTCAGAATCCCACACAATTCCAGAAAAAACACACAAAATTCCAGACAAGTCCCACAAAACTCCCTAAATCATTTCAAAACCCTACCAATTCACAGGAATGTCCCACAAAATCTCCACCAATTCCCAGAACATCCCACAAAAATCTCACAAAAATCCCTAAATCTTCTGAAAACTCGACCAAATTCTAGAAACGCCCCATAAAATCAGCAGTTTCCCACAAAATTCAAGAAAAAACACCACAAAATTCCCTAAACCTTTTCAAAATACCACAAAATTCTTGAAAAGCCCCACCAAATTCCAGAAACATCCCACAAAATCTCCTCAATACCCAACAAAATCCCAGAAAAATCACACAAAATTCCCTAAATTTTCTCAAAACATAACCAAAATTCCAGAAAAATCCCACCGAATCTCCACAAATTCCCACAGAATACGTGAAAAATCCCTGATAATTCGTCAGTTCTCTACAGAATCTCACCAAATTCCAGAAAGTCCCTCAAAGTTCCACAAACATCCCACAAAATCTCCCCAGTATCCAACAAAATTCCAGGAAAAATCCCACAAAATTCTCTAAATCTTCTCAAAACACGGCCAAAATCCACAAAAATCCCACCGAATCTCCACAAATTCCCAGAGAATACATGAAAAATCCCTGATAATTCGTCAGTTCTCTACAGAATCTCACCAAATTCCAGAAAGTCCCTCAAAGTTCCACAAACATCCCACAAAATCTCCCCAGTATCCAACAAAATTCCAGGAAAAATCCCACAAAATTCTCTAAATCTTCTCAAAACACGGCCAAAATCCTCAAAAATCCCACCGAATCTCCACAAATTCCCAGAGAATACATGAAAAATCCCTGATAATTCGTCAGTTCTCTACAGAATCTCACCAAATTCCAGAAAAGTCCCTCAAAGTTCCACAAACATCCCACAAAATCTCCCCAATGTCCAACAAAATTCCAGGAAAAATCCCACAAAATTCCCTAAATCTTCTCAAAACTCTACCAAATTCCAGAAAAATATCCCACCAAATCTCCACAAATTCCCACAAAATACATGAGAAATCCCTCAAGATCCCTAAATCGCCTCAATATCCCACAAAATCACACAAAAATCACACAAAACCTCCACAAGTTTCCACAAAATCTAAGAAAAATTCCTCAAAATACTTCAAGTCTCCTCAGAATCCCACACAATTCCAGAAAAACCCCACCAAATTCCAGAGAAGTCCCACAAAACTCCCTAAATCATTTCAAAACCCTACCAATTCACAGGAATGTCCCACAAAATCTCCACCAATTCCCAGAACATCCCACAAAAATCTCACAAAAATCCCTAACACTTCTGAAAACTCGACCAAATTCCAGAAACGCCCCATAAAATCAGCAGTTTCCCACAAAATTCAAGAAAAAACACCACAAAATTCCCAAAATCTTTTCAAAATACCACAAAATTCTTGAAAAGCCCCACCAAATTCCAGAAACATCCCACAAAATCTCCTCAATATCCAACAAAATCCCAGAAAAATCACACAAAATTCTCTAAATCTTCTCAAAACACGGCAAAAATCCACAAAAATCCCACCGAATCTCCACAAATTCCCACAGAATACATGAAAAATCCCTGATAATTCGTCAGTTCTCTACAGAATCTCACCAAATTCCAGAAAGTCCCTCAAAGTTCCACAAACATCCCACAAAATCTCCCCAGTATCCAACAAAATTCCAGGAAAAATCCCACAAAATTCTCTAAATCTTCTCAAAACACGACCAAATTCTAGAAAAATATCCCACCAAATCTCCACAAATTTCCACAAAATGCATGAAAAATCCCTCAAGATCCCTAAATCGCCTCAATATCCCACAAAATCACACAAAAATCACCCAAAACCACCACAAGTTTCCACAAAAATCTAAGAAAAATTCCTCAAAATTCTTCAAGTCTCCTCAAAACCACACAAAGTTCGTGAAAAGGCCCACCAAATTCCAAAAAAATCCCACAGAATCTCCACAAATTCCCACAAAAATCTAAATCAAATTCCTCAAAATTCTTCAAGTCTCCTCAGAATCCCACACAATTCCAGAAAAACCCCACCAAATTCCAGAGAAGTCTCACAAAACTCCCTAAATCATTTCAAAACCCTACCAATTCACAGGAATGTCCCAAAAAATCTCTACCAATTCCCAGAACATCCCACAAAAATCTCACAAAAATCCCTAAATCTTCTGAAAACTCGACCAAATTCCAGAAACGCCCCATAAAATCAGCACAGTTTCCCACAAAATTCAAGAAAAAACACCACAAAATTCCCTAAACCTTTTAAAAATACGACCAAATTCTTGAAAAGCCCCACCAAATTCCCGAAACATCCCACAAAATGTCCTCAATATCCAACAAAATCCCAGAAAAATCACACAAAATTCTCTAAATCTTCTCAAAACACGGCCAAAATCCACAAAAATCCCACCGAATCTCCACAAATTCCCACAGAATACATGAAAAATCCCTGATAATTCGTCAGTTCTCTACAGAATCTCACCAAATTCCAGAAAAGTCCCTCAAAGTTCCACAAACAATCCACAAAAATCTCACAAAAATCCCTAACACTTCTGAAAACTCGACCAAATTCCAGAAACGCCCCATAAAATCAGCACAGTTTCCCACAAAATTCAAGAAAAAACACCACAAAATTCCTAAAATCTTTTCAAAATACCACAAAATTCTTGAAAAGCCCCACCAAATTCCAGAAACATCCCACAAAATCTCCTCAATACCCAACAAAATCCCAGAAAAATCCCACAAAATTCCCTAAATTTTCTCAAAACATAACCAAAATTCCAGAAAAATCCCACCGAATCTCCACAAATTCCCACAGAATACATGAAAAATCCCTGATAATTCGTCAGTTCTCTACAGAATCTCACCAAATTCCAGAAAAGTCCCTCAAAGTTCCACAAACATCCCACAAAATCTCCTCAATATCCAACAAAATTCAAGAAAAATCCCACAAAATTCTCTAAATCTTCTCAAAACACGGCCAAAATCCTCAAAAATCCCACCGAATCTCCACAAATTCCCACAAAATACATGAGAAATGCCTCAAGATCCCTAAATCGCCTCAATATCCCACAAAATCACACAAAAATCAACCAAAACCTCCACAAGTTTCCACAAAATCTAAGAAAAATTCCTCAAAATTCTTCAAGTCTCCTCAGAATCCCACACAATTCCAGAAAAAACACACAAAATTCCAGACAAGTCCCACAAAACTCCCTAAATCATTTCAAAACCCTACCAATTCACAGGAATGTCCCACAAAATCTCCACCAATTCCCAGAACATCCCACAGAAATCCCACAAAAATCCCTAAATCTTCTGAAAACTCGACCAAATTCCAGAAACGCCCCATAAAATCAGCACAGTTTCTCACAAAATTCAAGAAAAAACACCACAAAATTCCCTAAATCTTTTCAAAATACCACAAAATTCTTGAAAAGCCCCACCAAATTCCAGAAACATCCCACAAAATCTCCTCAATATCCAACAAAATCCCAGAAAAATCACACAAAATTCTCTAAATCTTCTCAAAACACGGCAAAAATCCACAAAAATCCCACCGAATCTCCACAAATTCCCACAGAATACATGAAAAATCCCTGATAATTCGTCAGTTCTCTACAGAATCTCACCAAATTCCAGAAAGTCCCTCAAAGTTCCACAAACATCCCACAAAATCTCCCCAGTATCCAACAAAATTCCAGGAAAAATCCCACAAAATTCTCTAAATCTTCTCAAAACACGACCAAATTCTAGAAAAATATCCCACCAAATCTCCACAAATTTCCACAAAATGCATGAAAAATCCCTCAAGATCCCTAAATCGCCTCAATATCCCACAAAATCACACAAAAATCACCCAAAACCACCACAAGTTTCCACAAAAATCTAAGAAAAATTCCTCAAAATTCTTCAAGTCTCCTCAAAACCACACAAAGTTCGTGAAAAGGCCCACCAAATTCCAAAAAAATCCCACAGAATCTCCACAAATTCCCACAAAAATCTAAATCAAATTCCTCAAAATTCTTCAAGTCTCCTCAGAATCCCACACAATTCCAGAAAAACCCCACCAAATTCCAGAGAAGTCTCACAAAACTCCCTAAATCATTTCAAAACCCTACCAATTCACAGGAATGTCCCAAAAAATCTCTACCAATTCCCAGAACATCCCACAAAAATCTCACAAAAATCCCTAAATCTTCTGAAAACTCGACCAAATTCCAGAAACGCCCCATAAAATCAGCACAGTTTCCCACAAAATTCAAGAAAAAACACCACAAAATTCCCTAAACCTTTTAAAAATACGACCAAATTCTTGAAAAGCCCCACCAAATTCCAGAAACATCCCACAAAATGTCCTCAATATCCAACAAAATCCCAGAAAAATCACACAAAATTCTCTAAATCTTCTCAAAACACGGCCAAAATCCACAAAAATCCCACCGAATCTCCACAAATTCCCACAGAATACATGAAAAATCCCTGATAATTCGTCAGTTCTCTACAGAATCTCACCAAATTCCAGAAAAGTCCCTCAAAGTTCCACAAACAATCCACAAAAATCTCACAAAAATCCCTAACACTTCTGAAAACTCGACCAAATTCCAGAAACGCCCCATAAAATCAGCACAGTTTCCCACAAAATTCAAGAAAAAACACCACAAAATTCCTAAAATCTTTTCAAAATACCACAAAATTCTTGAAAAGCCCCACCAAATTCCAGAAACATCCCACAAAATCTCCTCAATACCCAACAAAATCCCAGAAAAATCCCACAAAATTCCCTAAATTTTCTCAAAACATAACCAAAATTCCAGAAAAATCCCACCGAATCTCCACAAATTCCCACAGAATACATGAAAAATCCCTGATAATTCGTCAGTTCTCTACAGAATCTCACCAAATTCCAGAAAAGTCCCTCAAAGTTCCACAAACATCCCACAAAATCTCCTCAATATCCAACAAAATTCAAGAAAAATCCCACAAAATTCTCTAAATCTTCTCAAAACACGGCCAAAATCCTCAAAAATCCCACCAAATCTCCACAAATTCCCACAAAATACATGAGAAATGCCTCAAGATCCCTAAATCGCCTCAATATCCCACAAAATCACACAAAAATCAACCAAAACCTCCACAAGTTTCCACAAAATCTAAGAAAAATTCCTCAAAATTCTTCAAGTCTCCTCAGAATCCCACACAATTCCAGAAAAAACACACAAAATTCCAGACAAGTCCCACAAAACTCCCTAAATCATTTCAAAACCCTACCAATTCACAGGAATGTCCCACAAAATCTCCACCAATTCCCAGAACATCCCACAGAAATCCCACAAAAATCCCTAAATCTTCTGAAAACTCGACCAAATTCCAGAAACGCCCCATAAAATCAGCACAGTTTCTCACAAAATTCAAGAAAAAACACCACAAAATTCCCTAAATCTTTTCAAAATACCACAAAATTCTTGAAAAGCCCCACCAAATTCCAGAAACATCCCACAAAATCTCCTCAATATCCAACAAAATCCCAGAAAAATCACACAAAATTCTCTAAATCTTCTCAAAACACGGCCAAAATCCACAAAAATCCCACCGAATCTCCACAAATTCCCACAGAATACATGACAAATCCCTGATAATTCATCAGTTCTCTACAGAATCTCACCAAATTCCAGAAGAGTCCCTCAAAGTTCCACAAACATCCCACAAAATCTCCCCAGTATCCAACAAAATTCCAGGAAAAATCCCACAAAATTCTCTAAATCTTCTCAAAACACGGCCAAAATCCTCAAAAATCCCACCGAATCTCCACAAATTCCCAGAGAATACATGAAAAATCCCTGATAATTCGTCAGTTCTCTACAGAATCTCACCAAATTCCAGAAAAGTCCCTCAAAGTTCCACAAGCATCCCACAAAATCTCCCCAATATCCAACAAAATTCCAGGAAAAATCCCACAAAATTCCCTAAATCTTCTCAAAACTCTACCAAATTCCAGAAAAATATCCCACCAAATCTCCACAAATTCCCACAAAATACATGAGAAATCCCTCAAGATCCCTAAATCGCCTCAATATCCCACAAAATCACACAAAAATCACACAAAACCTCCACAAGTTTCCACAAAATCTAAGAAAAATTCCTCAAAATACTTCAAGTCTCCTCCGAATCCCACACAATTCCATAAAAACCCCACAAAATTCCAGAGAAGTCCCACAAAACTCCCTAAATCATTTCAAAACCCTACCAATTCACAGGAATGTCCCACAAAATCTCCACCAATTCCCAGAACATCCCACAAAAATCTCACAAAAATCCCTAAATCTTCTGAAAACTCGACCAAATTCTAGAAACGCCCCATAAAATCAGCAGTTTCCCACAAAATTCAAGAAAAAACACCACAAAATTCCCTAAACCTTTTCAAAATACCACAAAATTCTTGAAAAGCCCCACCAAATTCCAGAAACATCCCACAAAATGTCCTCAATACCCAACAAAATCCCAGAAAAATCACACAAAATTCCCTAAATTTTCTCAAAACATAACCAAAATTCCAGAAAAATCCCACCGAATCTCCACAAATTCCCACAGAATACGTGAAAAATCCCTGATAATTCGTCAGTTCTCTACAGAATCTCACCAAATTCCAGAAAAGTCCCTCAAAGTTCCACAAACATCCCACAAAATCTCCTCAATATCCAACAAAATTCAAGAAAAATCCCACAAAATTCTCTAAATCTTCTCAAAACACGACCAAATTCTAGAAAAATATCCCACCAAATCTCCACAAATTTCCACAAAATGCATGATAAATCCCTCAAGATCCCTAAATCGCCTCAATATCCCACAAAATCACACAAAAATCACCCAAAACCACCACAAGTTTCCACAAAAATCTAAGAAAAATTCCTCAAAATTCTTCAAGTCTTTTCAAAACCACACAAAGTTCGTGAAAAGGCCCACCAAATTCCAAAAAAATCCCACAGAATCTCCACAAATTCCCACAAAAATCTAAATCAAATTCCTCAGAATTCTTCAAGTCTCCTCAGAATCCCACACAATTCCAGAAAAACCCCATCAAATTCCAGAGAAGTCTCACAAAACTCCCTAAATCATTTCAAAACCCTATCAATTCACAGGAATGTCCCACAAAATCTCTACCAATTCCCAGAACATCCCACAAAAATCTCACAAAAATCCCTAAATCTTCTGAAAACTCGACCAAATTCCAGAAACGCCCCATAAAATCAGCACAGTTTCCCACAAAATTCAAGAAAAAACACCACAAAATTCCCTAAACCTTTTCAAAATACCACAAAATTCTTGAAAAGCCCCACCAAATTCCAGAAACATCCCACAAAATGTCCTCAATATCCAACAAAATCCCAGAAAAATCACACAAAATTCCCTAAATCTTATCAAAACACGGCCAAAATCCACAAAAATCCCACCGAATCTCCACAAATTCCCACAGAATACATGAAAAATCCCTGATAATTCGGCATTTCTCTACAGAATCTCACCAAATTCCAGAAGAGTCCCTCAAAGTTCCACAAACATCCCACAAAATCTCCCCAGTATCCAACAAAATTCCAGGAAAAATCCCACAAAATTCCCTAAATCTTCTCAAAACACGGCCAAAATCCACAAAAATCCCACAAAATCTCCACAAATTCCCACAGAATACATGAAAAATCCCTGATAATTCATCAGTTCTCTACAGAATCTCACCAAATTCCAGAAGAGTCCCTCAAAGTTCCACAAACATCCCACAAAATCTCCCCAGTATCCAACAAAATTCAAGGAAAAATCTCACAAAATTCCATAAATCTTCTCAAAACACGGCCAAAATCCTCAAAAATCCCACCGAATCTCCACAAATTCCCACAGAATACATGAAAAATCCCTGATAATTTGTCAGTTCTCTACAGAATCTCACCAAATTCCAGAAAAGTCCCTCAAAGTTCCACACACATCCCACAAAATCTCCCTAATATCCAACAAAATTCAAGAAAAATCCCACAAAATTCCCTAAATCTTCTCAAAACACGACCAAATTCTAGAAAAATATCCCACCAAATCTCCACAAATTCCCACAAAATACATGATAAATCCCTCAAGATCCCTAAATCTCCTCAATATCCCACAAAATCGCACAAAAAATACACAAAACCTCCACAAGTTTCCACAAAATCTAAGAAAAATTCCTCAAAATTCTTCAAGTCTCCTCAAAACCACACAAAGTTCGTGAAATGGCCCACCAAATTCCAGAAAAATCCCACAGAATCTCCACAAATTCCCAAAAAAATCTAAATCAAATTCCTCAAAATTCTTCAAGTCTCCTCAGAATCCCACACAATTCCAGAAAAACCCCACCAAATTCCAGAAAAGTCCCACAAAACTCCCTAAATCATTTCAAAACCCTACCAATTCACAGGAATGTCCCACAAAATCTCTACCAATTCCCAGAACATCCCACAAAAATCTCACAAAAATCCCTAACACTTCTGAAAACTTGACCAAATTCCAGAAACGCCCCATAAAATCAGCACAGTTTCCCACAAAATTCAAGAAAAAACACCACAAAATTCCCAAAATCTTTTCAAAATACCACAAAATTCTTGAAAAGCCCCACCAAATTCCAGAAACATCCCACAAAATCTCCTCAATACCCAACAAAATCCCAGAAAAATCCCACAATATTCCCTAAATTTTCTCAAAACACAACCAAAATTCCAGAAAAATCCCACCGAATCTCCACAAATTCCCACAGAATACATGAAAAATCCCTGATAATTCGTCAGTTCTCTACAGAATCTCACCAAATTCCAGAAAAGTCCCTCAAAGTTCCACAAACATCCCACAAAATCTCCTCAATATCCAAAAAAATTCAAGAAAAATCCCACAATATTCTCTAAATCTTCTCAAAACACGGCCAAAATCCTCAAAAATCCCACCGAATCTCCACAAATTCCCAGAGAATACATGAAAAATCCCTGATAATTTGTCAGTTCTCTACAGAATCTCACCAAATTCCAGAAAGTCCCTCAAAGTTCCACAAACATCCCACAAAATATCCCCAGTATCCAACAAAATTCCAGGAAAAATCCCACAAAATTCTCTAAATCTTCTCAAAACACGGCCAAAATCCTCAAAAATCCCACCGAATCTCCACAAATTCCCAGAGAATACATGAAAAATCCCTGATAATTCGTCAGTTCTCTACAGAATCTCACCAAATTCCAGAAAAGTCCCTCAAAGTTCCACAAACATCCCACAAAATCTCCCCAATGTCCAACAAAATTCCAGGAAAAATCCCACAAAATTCCCTAAATCTTCTCAAAACTCTACCAAATTCCAGAAAAATATCCCACCAAATCTCCACAAATTCCCACAAAATACATGAGAAATCCCTCAAGATCCCTAAATCGCCTCAATATCCCACAAAATCACACAAAAATCACACAAAACCTCCACAAGTTTCCACAAAATCTAAGAAAAATTCCTCAAAATACTTCAAGTCTCCTCAGAATCCCACACAATTCCAGAAAAACCCCACCAAATTCCAGAGAAGTCCCACAAAACTCCCTAAATCATTTCAAAACCCTACCAATTCACAGGAATGTCCCACAAAATCTCCACCAATTCCCAGAACATCCCACAAAAATCTCACAAAAATCCCTAACACTTCTGAAAACTCGACCAAATTCCAGAAACGCCCCATAAAATCAGCAGTTTCCCACAAAATTCAAGAAAAAACACCACAAAATTCCCAAAATCTTTTCAAAATACCACAAAATTCTTGAAAAGCCCCACCAAATTCCAGAAACATCCCACAAAATGTCCTTAATACCCAACAAAATCCCAGAAAAATCACACAAAATTCCCTAAATTTTCTCAAAACATAACCAAAATTCCAGAAAAATCCCACCGAATCTCCACAAATTCCCACAGAATACATGAAAAATCCCTGATAATTCGTCAGTTCTCTACAGAATCTCACCAAATTCCAGAAGAGTCCCTCAAAGTTCCACAAACATCCCACAAAATCTCCCCAGTATCCAACAAAATTCCAGGAAAAATCTCACAAAATTCCCTAAATCTTCTCAAAACACGACCAAATTCTAGAAAAATATCCCACCAAATCACCACAAATTCCCACAAAATACATGAAAAATCCCTCAAGATCCCTAAATCGCCTCAATATCCCACAAAATCACACAAAAATCACACAAAACCTCCACAAGTTTCCACAAAATCTAAGAAAAATCCCTGAAAATTCTTCAAGTCTCCTCAAAACCACACAAAGTCCTTGAAAAGGCCCACCAAATTCCAGTAAAATCCCACAGAATCTCCACAAATTCCCACAAAATCTAAAACAAATTCCTCAAAATTCTTCAAGTCTCCTCAGAATCCCACACAATTCCAGAAAAAACACACAAAATTCCAGAGAAGTCCCACAAAACTCCCTAAATCATTTCAAAACCCTACCAATTCACAGGAATGTCCCACAAAATCTCCACCAATTCCCAGAACATCCCACAAAAATCTCACAAAAATCCCTCAATCTTCGGAAAACTCGACCAAATTCCAGAAACGCCCCATAAAATCAGCACAGTTTCCCACAAAATTCAAGAAAAAACACCACAAAATTCCCTAAATCTTTTCAAAATACCACAAAATTCTTGAAAAGCCCCACCAAATTCCAGAAACATCCCACAAAATGTCCTCAATACCCATCAAAATCCCAGAAAAATCACACAAAATTCCCTAAATCTGCTCAAAACACGGCCAAAATCCACAAAAATCCCACCAAATCTCCACAAATTCCCACAGAATACATGAAAAATCCCTGATAATTCGTCAGTTCTCTACAGAATCTCACCAAATTCCAGAAGAGTCCCTCAAAGTTCCACAAACATCCCACAAAATCTCCCCAGTATCCAACAAAATTCCAGGAAAAATCCCACAAAATTCCCTAAATCTTCTCAAAACACGACCAAATTCTAGAAAAATATCCCACCAAATCTCCACAAATTCCCACAAAATACATGAAAAATCCCTCAAGATCCCTAAATCGCCTCAATATCCCACAAAATCCCACAAAAATCACACAAAACCTCCACAAGTTTCCACAAAATCTAAGAAAAATCCCTGAAAATTCTTCAAGTCTCCTCCAAACCACACAAAGTCCTTGAAAAGGCCCACCAAATTCCAGTAAAATCCCACAGAATCTCCACAAGTTTCCACAAAATCTAAGAAAAATTCCTCAAAATTCTTCAAGTCTCCTCAGAATCCCACACAATTCCAGAAAAAACACACAAAATTCTAGACAAGTCCCACAAAACTCCCTAAATCATTTCAAAACCCTACCAATTCACAGGAATGTCAAACAAAATCTCCACCAATTCCCAGAACATCCCATAAAAATCCCTAACACTTCTGAAAACTCGACCAAATTCCAGAAACGCCCCATAAAATCAGCACAGTTTCCCACAAAATTCAAGAAAAAACACCACAAAATTCCCTAAATCTTTTCAAAATACCACAAAATTCTAGAAAAATATCCCACCAAATCTCCACAAATTCCCACAAAATACATGAGAAATCCCTCAAGATCCCTAAATCGCCTCAATATCCCACAAAATCACACAAAAATCCCACAAAACCTCCACAAGTTTCCACAAAATCTAAGAAAAATTCCTCAAAATTCTTCAAGTCTCCTCAGAAGGTTCTGGATGAGGGTAGAAATAATTAAAAAGCATCTTAAAAGTAACATCATATTTTTGTCAGCCATCTCTTCAGGGACTACTTTAAATCCCAGAATGTTCAAGAGCCATCATCACTGTACAAACAGAAGCTCCAACTGAACGAAACCAGAAGAAGTGGATATGGCAAATTCTCTGGTCCAAGTGGTGATATTAATCTGGTGAGGCTCTGGATTCCCATTTCAGACATACTATCACAGCTTAAATATAGGAAAAAATTGGGATTTTACTTTGCTGTGGTCTCTTTTTGTTTTGCAAAATATGTGATAGTTAATATATGAGTAAAATCTTGTATAAAAACAGGTTTGTTTTTTGGTTTTTTTTCTAACAAATAGCCAAATGCATATTACCTGCCTTGCTGGAAAATAATTGAGGTCTTCCTCTAAGAAATTTTTTCTCAGAGTGCCTTTCTTTGTGATTTGTGTTCTTATCTTAGGAAGATACAGGAGTTGCTCATTTTAATGCTGTCCAGCGGACTATTCCATGCTTTCTCAGCTGTTTGGATCTGCAGTTCAGGATTGGACCAAGAAAAATGGTGATGGGATGAAATTATTTTTATTCTTAAATGAGGACAATTCCATTTTTAAACATACACATGTGCTTCCAATGCTTTCAGTAGTCAAGGATGAAATTTTGAACAGACATGAATTCCTCAGTCTTTGTTTCTTTTTCCCTGAAGGATGGAATTTGGACTTTGCCCACCAGTGCAGTCCTTGCTATGGGCAGATGTTTCTTCTGTTCTTCTTACCAGCAGTAGGAGTGGTTGGACACTGAACCTCAAAGAAGAGGGAGCTAACATCCCTTACCTGGATAAGTCCCACAGGTAAGCACCTTGGAGAAGTTCTTCAACCAAAACCAGTTCCTGTAAGGCTTTCCAGCCCTTGACAGGAAATAAGCTGATTCCTGCAGGCTGCAACATGAAGACTTCCAGACTGAAGTGAGCATCCTGCTATAAGGAAGGATTTGGGAGTAGTGAGTCATCATTTGTATGGGAAATTAATCTGTGATTTTTATTTATTGTTTTTTTTCATTTGAAGTAACATCACATCATCATAGAGAGACATTGTCTGTCATTTCTGGTGTGGATACCTGAATAACTCAGCTAGACAGGTAGCATGATAAGGTAATACAATGCAGATATTGAAAGGAATTTTTTGGATGATTTTTTTGTTAGTTCAAGCTGCAGTCCCTGATTTATTCAGGCTTTGAAGTACCATGCAAGCCTTTCCCACAGAAGAAATTCTGTTTTATGTAAATAATGCACTGTGCAGTAAACTAGAAGAAAGCAGGGAGCATAGAGCATGAAGTTAGTGTTTCATGCAGGTGTTTGAAGGCAATGTGGGATTCCAGAGCTTAGTGTTTGAATTGCAACTTGAATTTCCTTCTTTGCTGTTATTTAGACTGCTCTGAAGTAGTCATGAGAAGCAAAAATGAAAGGCAATGTTGTTTGATGGGGACTGTGGTAGGGCTTTCTTGCCAGATTTGAAATGGCTTGAATTGATTAAAATCTCCAGGTGAGGGGAAGATTGTATCCATTCCTCTCTCTTATTAAAGCAAATTTTCCAAGAGGGATGTAAAATTGCAGTTGAGGGTTGGGGTGGTTTTTTCTTTTTTCCCTTCTTTCATGTGCAACCTAACAACTCCAATTTCACAGGCCTATTTAACATTTGATCCCTAAAAGTCAGTCCTTTGCTTTGTATTTTGGGCACTTGTTCATCTTGGGGAATTTGTCATCTTCTCAGGGCATTGAAGGTCAACCAAATGCTGCAGGTTTCATTCTTCCTTTCATATGGTCTATGTCCTGGGGTTTGACTCTTAAGCAGAGCTATTTTTTTATTTTGCAGCCTAGCAGTTGTACGGTGGGGCTATGTGCAGGTGAATTCACTTGAGAACGATGGGTAAATCAGCTCCTGGGAAGATGTGCACTGCCTGGCCCCGATGCTTCAGCATGCTTGAGGTCAGCTTGGCTGTCTCTGACTGTCTAATAATAATGCAGAATAACAGAATTAAGTATTCATTGTAATTGGTGATCAGTAAGATTTGTTTTCAGCTAAGTCTGCGTGCTAGTTTCTAAAGCACTCCAGTCTGTTTCATCAATGACCTTTGTGGTTTTAGCTTAAGCTAAAAATCTAGTTTCTGCTGTTGTTATTTTCTGCCCTGTCGCTGTGAGAGGAAGGGATGATGGCTGGAGGTTTGGCAGTCAGCGAGGGCCTGGCCACCACTGCAGTTCTGTACACTCAGCCTTGGAGATGTGATCAGGAATGTGCTGTTAGTTGCCAGTTTTGTATTGCAAAGACTGAGCATGCTGCCATCACTGTGTTTGATGAGTGAGTTTTCATTGGTTTGGTCCAACTCCAAAGCAGCCTTAATTTGAAGGTGGAATTCTTTGTGGATGAGGCTGTGAAGAATATGGTGTTTGTACTCCCATCCTACGGGCAGTACGGTAGAACAACTCCTAACTGATTTGGTAATAAAGACCTAGTTTTTCTTCACTAAACCTGCCCTAGCCAAATTCATCAGCTGGTGATAGCTATCTCTGGAGTGGGAGTTCTTTATTGAGTTGATTGACAATTTGATATACTTTGTCAAGCTGTGTTGTTTAGTTTCTGTTGATCCAGAGACACCTGGGGCTCCTTTTGCTTCCTAAGGGATTAAAGTAGCAAGCACTTAGAATGAGATATTGGGAAGATGGGTGCAGGAGACTTTGTAATTTACTATGGAAAAACATAATAATGATGATGAATATTTCAGGTGGAAACGATAGCATTTCACTATATACTATGTGAAATGCTTTTATGTGGTTTTTTTCATTTCTCTTTTATTTTTTAATCCTGGATAAATTAAATGAGGCTTTTGGGGAAAGCATGAGCTGGAATTTCTATTGAGGTTGATAACCTCTGATTCTGCTCTCATTTGTCTGTCTGCTGGAACTTGTAGCAAACTAGCTATGTCCAAGTTTAATTGTGTAATAATTATCTTTCAAATCGAGCCTTTCTCACTTGGTGCTGATGTATTTGGGGGAGGGAGGGGAATGGAGAGTAAAGAGCTCCTTTCATGAATACAATTGAAATTTCATCTTGCTGATTTGAGCCTTTCCAAGATTCAAGTGAGCATTGGATCAGGTTGGAACTGAGGGGATGACTCATGACTCTGGCATAAAAACTACATTGCATTCCACATATTAGGAGTTTTCTGTTGCCCACAAGAAAGTTCAGGAAAAAAAGACAAAAAGAGAAATGGGTTTCAAATTTCCTGTGCTATTTTCAGTTGACTCCTCTTTCTGGAGATGCCTTAGCAAGTGTAGGACATCTGAAAAACTTGGAACTGCAACTTTCTTGTTGAGGCTCTGATGAACATTGCTTCTGTCATCAAGTTCTTGTGTTCATACTTTGAACTTAGCTGAGTAATGTTGGTATCAGCAGACTCTACTTAAGCCATGCCTTCCTAATTAATAATGCATTCTTAATAAAAAAAAAAAAAATCTATTTCTTCATGTATTTAATTACCTAGTGAGTGTAAGACTGAATGAAGTTAATACCGTGCAGATTTCAAGCAAAACGCTGCTTTTTAATGTGCTTCAGTATAGGCTATGCACAAGTCAATAGACATGATTTTTAAGCTTCAGTTACCTTTCATTACCCTGTGCATATTCAAATTCAGATTGATGAATGCTGAACCAAAAGCAGACATCATAGAGTTAATTGAAGTTCTTTAAATTCAGAGGCAAACTATTTTCATAGCTTTGTTTTGAGGGTGGGTTGCTTTTGATGTCTCGGGTTTTTTTGGCTAAGGCAATGGCAAACATTTATTTATCCTGCTCCCTCCCCATTTTCCACCATCGTTGTTGCCAGTGATGCCTGCAGTGCTCAGTGGTCAATGACCCTCAGCCAGGGTGAGCTGCAGGAGCCTTACAGACGGGCCTGTTCTTTCTCCCAGTGCTAGAACAAGTGCAACAGCACAGTGCCGTTTTGCTAAAAGCTAATATTTTTCCCAGCAGCTTCTTCTCCAGGCAGAATGAAATGCTTTCTTCAAGAGCAACCACATCTTTTCTCTGCCTGAAAGGTTGTGTTTGTTTGGGGTTTTTTCTCTTGCTTTAGGTGAGAGATAAAAAAAAAATGAAGAGGAAAGCCCAAGGAAATGCCAAAAGTACCACCTGGTAGTAATTTTGTGTGAGTGTCTCCATTTACACTTCAAACTTGCTCTTGGAGAACTTGGAGCTGCATTTAAAATGTATTTTGGTAGGTGGTCTGCTGCTGACTATCTGCATTTCTTCTTCCATTTCTTTTCTGTGCTTGTTTGGTATTGCTGCTGAATGTCCCCAAAGAGTAAAGTGGTGTGGAAGAGTTGAGGAAGCAGCTTTTGAAATTCTAAAGCTGATGTGTAGGTTTTGTTCCTCTTGGATTTTTAAAAGCAGGTATGTCATCCAAGTTAACTTTCTTCAGCAAGTAACAAGATTGTCGTCCTTCCACTGATGCTCTGTATTTTAACAGAGGTATTTGATGGTGCTGGAAAGGAGCAAGATGCAGAATGAGTTTGAGAGAAGTGATTTAAAGTGGGAGCACAGATGGTTGATTCCTAAAAATCAAAAAACGGATGTTTTGTTTTGTAGGAAAATGAAATCTAATCCTATTTGAGGGTCAACAGGATAAATACAAAGAACTAAATACAGATGTAGATACATATATACATATATGCGTATATATATATATATATATATGTATAACCCCGCCCCCCGAAATCTATGAAGCAGGACTGATTGGTGCCATAGCCCAGGCAGCCTGTGGATCTAATTGCCTGCCTGTATTCAGCCCTTGCCTGGATGCCAGGGGAGACGTCTCTGGATTTGTCTCCAGACAGCTTTCCAGGGATGATCCTGCTCCTTTCCTGGTGCCCCAGAGTGCTGCAAGCCCCCCATCCTGGGGCCATGGGGATGCCTGCCGGGGCCTTTAGGGTCCCCCCTAAAGGGCAGACAGGGTTTGACTGCAAGCTTCCTTGGAAGGTGGAGGCAGGTGAATATTGGCCACCTTCTTCTTTCCCGCTGCCCTCCGTGCTCTTGCAAAGCCTGCTGGGGCACTGGGGCTCTCCATTGCAGGCAGTCTGGAGCTGCCATGCAAAGCCATCTCTCAAGGAGTCCCCAGGTCTCAGGTGCAACCTCAAGAAAATGACACAGCAACGTGTAGAAAACGTGAACTTTATTCACTTGACTACTTCTAAAATCTACAATCCAACGTTACTAGAAGACTATGGGGTAAGAATCTTAAGGCTAAGAAACTTCAATGCTTCAACTGTTTAGAACTGAACACTAAGGGAAAGGTCAACTTCTTGGGGGAAACGTGGTGGGGAATCGAACAACAACAGGGGTGTGGCTAACTTGTAAGGTGGGGAACGTCGCAGTGCCTGGGCTGGGCACTGGTCACCCGTTCCCCGTAAGGTTCTGTAGCTGGAGCGCAACGCTGGAGGTCAGAGCTGTGGGGAGGTGCGGAGTCTCCTGTCACTGCCCTCTTTTGCCGCCATCTTGGTGGTTGGTTGAGGGCTGTCGCGAAGGAGCAGCCGCATCAGGTCGCGGTTGTCCATCAGCAGCTGCATCAGCTCCTTGGGACAGCCCTGTCTTCGATGGCGGCGGGGCCCCGCACGGCCCGAAGGGCTCTGGAGATTCCGCTGCAAGGCAAAGCACAGGGATCCCCATGGAAGAGGCAGAGGGGCAGAGCGGGGCCGGCACCTGTGGGGCTGCCTTTGGCCTGGGAGACAGAGACTCGGGCCCAGTTGGGCTGGGCTGGCCCGGGGAAGAGGCTGCAGCAGGCAGAGCTCTGCCGCCTCTGCTTGGTGCTGTCCATGGAGCTCAGCCCCTGGGCCGCATTCCCCAGCCAGGAGCTCAGGCCCCTTCTGCCGCAGGGCATTGGCCAAAGGGTGCCCAAGAGGCCCTCAAGGTCTGCCCCATCCCGCCTGCCTGACCCCCCACCCCCCTCCTCACCTCTCGCCAGCGTCTCTGAATTCTTTTTCCGAGCGACCATCCCATGGCCATTCCTATGATGAGCAGGTCGATGAGCAGGAATGTCCTGGCCGCCCACCGGATGCGCTCAGGGTCCGACTCGTCCAGATGACAATCCTCCAGAAGCAGAGGAGAGGCATCCGTGCTGCGCTCAGGTTTGCTCACAGGGTCGAGGGGATGAGCCAAGAGCAGCAGCACGTAAAGCTGCAGCAGCGCGGAGGAGCCGTGAGCAGCCATAGTGCTCTGCCAGCAGCACCGAGGCTCTGGGCGTCTCTCTGCGAGCAGCTGTGCCTGGGCACTGGGGCGCAGCAACAGCTGGGGACAGTTGCCAGCCAGCGTGCCGTCCCCAGAGGCTGTGATGTCACAGAAGCACAGAACGCCCTGGCTGCAGAGAGCCCTGAGAGAATGTTGAGTCCAAGCTGGGAGCCATGGCGGCAAGCATGGCCAGCAGAGCGGGGCCCGAGCGCTGCGGCCTGGCTTGCCTTGCACCCGTGCCACAATGATGACTCCAGCAGCCCCTGTCAGGCCATTGCAGTATCTGATGGCCCACGCTGGGCACAAGTTCTTCCCAATGGCCAGCGTAAACCTCCCTTGGCCCAGCTTCCAAGCCTTGTTGGCATCTGCTCTCTCTTGTCCTTGCCCACCTGGCTGGCGCTGCCGTGTTGCTCGCTGGCCTGTCTGTGGGAGAAGAGGCTGTGCCAATGAGTGCTGCTCAACTTGGAGGCCATTCAAAGGAGGATTTGATTGTGCCTGCTGTGGGAAGAAGGAATATGCGTGCACATGGCCACTTCCCATAGGTTTTACCCCAGATTTTCATGAGCAGCTGTCCTAGTGAAAGTCAAGTCTGTTTTAGTGAGTATTTGAGGGCTTCCAGAGCACAGTGCCATCTCAGGGGAATTCTGCTGGTTGAGTTCTACTGAGGCTTTGAGATGAGTTGCAAATCCTGAAAATGTTCTCCTTGCCCAGGTAGTAATTTCACAGTTTAGACTCTGGGGATATTGATTGCTCAGTGTTGAGGACCTCATGTAACTTTCAGCCCCAGAAACTTTCAACCTCCAGTGATTGTCCTTGAGACAAAACCATTTGAAATCTTTTTTTCTGTGGACAGGAATTGCTTCGGTGTTACTTCACATCATCCATTAAAAATTTGATGCCTGGAACAAATCCCGAGTGCTGTGTGATTTCCTTGGTCGTGTTCTTTGGAATGGCTTCCCCCTCATTTTGTGAAGCTGGCCCCAGAAAGGTCATAGATGGGTGAGAAGTTCTGAAAGGCCAAGTGGTGCAGATCTTTGCCTCCTGTTTCGAGGTCTGCGGTGAGCTGTGAGTCCAAGAGCTGATCTGACGTGATGGTGAAAACACAGTTGTCGTGGTTTTAAAGCAGTAACTGAAAAAATACTAGAAAACTTACTTATTTCTTGCTGTGAGATATGGATTAGAGCAAGAGCAAAACAGGCTTAAAACTTAAAAGGAATAAAGAAAGTTTATTCACAAAACTACAAGAATAAGAACACCAGAATAAACTTTCAGAAAACCCTTTTATCCCGCACTACCCAGCATTCCCTTGTTCACATGACAAGATAGAAACAAAAGACTTTGGAACTTTGGTGTTTAAAACAGTCCCAATTCTTGCTAGAGTCTCTTTATCAGTGTTTGTATAGAAACAGAAATCTTCTTCTGCTAATCTATGGAGTTTCTCACAAGAAAAATATTTCTGTTATAGTTTTCTATTTGTTTGATGCCAGCTGCCCGGAAATCTGCCATGAGTTCACTCCTCCCATTTCACATCACTCTGAGGTGTGTATGGGCCATGAGTCCTCTTCATCTGTCTCTGTGAGCTTCGCAGGAAAACAGTTTTCTCATTGCCCTCAAGGCCTCAAATCTTCACTCCACTCTGTTCCAGCGCCTCACTGTATCACAATTACTCTACTTTTTACTCAAAATCCACACTTTGAACACTCCATGCTTCCCAATATACTCTGTCATGAATTAAAGGAGTTTTTTTCAGAACATGGTTGTCCATCTCCATAGCTTTAAGAGAAAAATATTTCAGCTTATAAAGCATCTCCTTATTCTCTCTTCCCTATCTAAAACTTAAGCCTTGTTTTTGTCCTATATTTTTCTAATACTAAAAAAAAAAAAAATCTGTGTTTTTCTAAAAGTGAAAAAAAAAAATAAAAAAATAAAGTAAAGAGTAGAAACAGAATAATATTTCTGAGAGGCAGGACATTTTTTAGTTTGTGTTGTCCGATGGAACAACAGTCACTTGAAGAAATTCCATATAGTAGAACATGTCACATTTGTCAATTTTAACCTGAAATTTATTAACAGGAATGTCTGTACTACGAACATGTGTTAAGTATAGGAATATATTGCATGTTTTCCTACTTGTAAGAAGTAAATTTCTGTCTTTACAAGCTAACACCATTAATTTCAGCTCTTAGTTATTCCCATTGCATATTCTTTTAAACAGACTTAATCAGACAAATTTTGTGTTATTTAGCAAGTAATGCTTGGTTATTACTACAAGTTCTTGAAGTCATAACACTTAAAATTGCAGTACATATATATTATTCTTACTATGATGATGTGAGTTGGCTGCTAGTCATTTAACTATATATAAGGTCTTACTATTTCTTAGTGCAATTACTTAAAATAAGTGTCTTGGAAATTGTTTTTATTTTTAGATTTAAAACTGTTCTTACTAAAGTTGATTTGTTAAAGATTGGACAATGTATATTTAATAATTAATGTTCCCTAGTGATATTTATTGTCAGTCAGGATTCACTTTACAGTCAATAAATAACCTAAAAAATCTGAATTTTGTAGCCAGTTTTGTCTAATTCTTAGAGCAATGCTTTGGGAAATTGGAGATATATATATATGAATATAAATATGTATATCTGCTATATACCTTTTTTATGACGGTTTTGTCCTACTACTGCAAATGTTTCTTTTTGTTTGTTTTTTCCTAACATACATAAAATTTTCTTAACCATATTTAAAGCTACCAGCTTGTTATTCTGACAAAACCCTGTGAGAATAAATTATTTTTATTAATACTCTACATGTCAAAACCTTGCAGTCAGTCAAATAACAGAAGGAGTGTTCATTGTCTCTCTCCCCCACTGATGCTGTTCTAGGAGTTGGAGTTAGAAGATTCAGACATCAAGTGAAACAGTGAAAGATGATAAGAAAACACTTGATTCTCACAAGGTATTTCCTACTAAAAGAGATTGTTTTGCAGTTTTGTTTGCTCTTGACACTATTTTGAGTAAATGTGAATTCCTAAGACATGCTCAAGGCAATTAAATATTTATGCTCCCCAAACTCAATTTTTAAGCAACATTTTCTGTTTACAAGAATCAGGTTTGCTTTGGTTTTATCTCTTTTCTTTCAGGTTACAAGACAGATTTTTTTATTATTATTTTCATTGGGGGAAAAAGATATGTATTTATAGTGTTTGTGAAGACTTTGCTCAGCTGAAAAAAGTAATAGGTAACATGAGTATAACATTGTGTTCTTCCATATTTCTATTTTTAAGTCCTATTACATGTGATATTTTCCATTTTGCCTTCTATTAGGCCTGAAATTGGAAACTATTTAAAACCTAACAAACCCCGGAGTTTATCCCTGTTCTTTGAATAGCAACAGAAGTATGGCTGTCATGGTTTGACACATCAATGAAGAACAGCCTCTGCTCTGCAGCAGGTACTCAAGTGGAACTTTTGCAAGTGGGCTCTCATCAGGAGTGAAACACTGGCTGCTGACTCTGCTGCTTTTGGTCACAGACTGCTGCCTTTATGAACCAGGTTTGTCCTTCTGCTTCTTTTGTGTTTTATATAGACTTGATTACAAATGAGGCACTTGTCCTCTTACCTGGGAGTTGCAGCAGGTCAGCAGCAGCAGGAGTTACTGGCTGCTTCCCATCAGCTGACTCCTTTTAGCCAACCCTTCCCATTTCCTGCGCCAATCCGATTTTTCCAAGCAATTAGGAAGAAAACTAAACCATAACTTTTACAAAATCACTTTAGGGAAGATGTTGCTTAATTGTTTGCTTCATTCAAATGAACACTTCTAACATTCACTTCTCTGAGTAAGAATGCCTTTTATGAGAAGCTGCTAAAAATAGGAATTTGAGAGCAGGGATGTTAAAAGTAGGGCCAGAGAGGAGCAAATTTGTCGCAGGGCAAGTTCTGTTTGCACTGAGGGAGTACTATCAATTTTGTCTCTGTCCTGTCTTTCACTGGTCCTGAAACAACAGTGCCTGCTTGAACAAACCTGCTCCTCAGGAGTGATTGGATCTGGTGCTCTGGGTGTTAGCAGCTGCAGTGCTGAACCACAGGCAGACATGAGATCTGACTGGATCACCCTTGCTAACATTTTCATGTAGAACCCATAACTCACTTGATCAGCAACACTTGCTTGAATGCTGCCTTTTGCCTTGGCTCTTCCCACTAAATAGTTCTTGAGCTGGGAAGTGGTCCTGATCTAAGAATCTGCAGTAATCTTTAATTCTGCCTTTATAACTCAGGAAACCACAGTAACCTTCATTTTAGAATGTGAACATTTTTTGGACAAACACTGAATTGTAGCTTCATTGACATGAGCTAAAGTAAGCTCTTTCAGTGGTCCTAGAGTGGTAGCTGTAAAAGGCAATCAGAGTGAAGATCCTGAATAATTTTCTTTTCCAGCCAGGTTTTAATGTATTTCCCCTGCAAATCAATTCATGTATCATAGAGCTCAATTACCTGCCCATAAAATGAGAGTTGTTGCTCAGAACTGTGGAATTAGGGTAACAAGAACTGTAATGATACACTAGATAAACACTGTTGCAATACTCTCTCAGCCCTGTTAGGGTATTTTAAATTTGCAGCAGATCTCAGTAAGGATGAGAAAATGCTGAGCTACATAAAAATGATGGAGACTGGAGGAGAAATTAGCCTTGCAGTGTTCTACAGTCCCAACATTTCCAACCACCACACCTGGTAGTGAAAATGCTGGTTTGTATTTGAAAAAAAGGAACTGCAATCAATCAAATGCACTGCCAAGTATAAATTAATTTCTGTAAGTCAAGTCCCTTAGGAACAATTCCTTAATAAAAGATCTGTTTCAAATCTCCTAAGTCTTCTAAAACCAACCCCAACAAAACACAGAAAACATAGTGTCTTTATTTGACCTGTCCTAGACTTCATTTATTTATTTACAGTCTGAAGGATGAGTCAAGTACCTGCAGTGGTGCCTTTAGCAATGCAAAACAAAATATTTTGAATATTCTTATTTAGCGTTCCAGTTTTAATGAGCTTGGAGCATAGTGAAGGAGATCAGATGTTTGCAGGTTCTGGATGAGGGTAGAAATAATTAAAAAGCATCTTAAAAGTAACATCATATTTTTGTCAGCCATCTCTTCAGGGACTACTTTAAATCCCAGAATGTTCAAGAGCCATCATCACTGTACAAACAGAAGCTCCAACTGAACGAAACCAGAAGAAGTGGATATGGCAAATTCTCTGGTCCAAGTGGTGATATTAATCTGGTGAGGCTCTGGATTCCCATTTCAGACATACTATCACAGCTTAAATATAGGAAAAAATTGGGATTTTACTTTGCTGTGGTCTCTTTTTGTTTTGCAAAATATGTGATAGTTAATATATGAGTAAAATCTTGTATAAAAACAGGTTTGTTTTTTGGTTTTTTTTCTAACAAATAGCCAAATGCATATTACCTGCCTTGCTGGAAAATAATTGAGGTCTTCCTCTAAGAAATTTTTTCTCAGAGTGCCTTTCTTTGTGATTTGTGTTCTTATCTTAGGAAGATACAGGAGTTGCTCATTTTAATGCTGTCCAGCGGACTATTCCATGCTTTCTCAGCTGTTTGGATCTGCAGTTCAGGATTGGACCAAGAAAAATGGTGATGGGATCAAATTATTTTTATTCTTAAATGAGGACAATTCCATTTTTAAACATACACATGTGCTTCCAATGCTTTCAGTAGTCAAGGATGAAATTTTGAACAGACATGAATTCCTCAGTCTTTGTTTCTTTTTCCCTGAAGGATGGAATTTGGACTTTGCCCACCAGTGCAGTCCTTGCTATGGGCAGATGTTTCTTCTGTTCTTCTTACCAGCAGTAGGAGTGGTTGGACACTGAACCTCAAAGAAGAGGGAGCTAACATCCCTTACCTGGATAAGTCCCACAGGTAAGCACCTTGGAGAAGTTCTTCAACCAAAACCAGTTCCTGTAAGGCTTTCCAGCCCTTGACAGGAAATAAGCTGATTCCTGCAGGCTGCAACATGAAGACTTCCAGACTGAAGTGAGCATCCTGCTATAAGGAAGGATTTGGGAGTAGTGAGTCATCATTTGTATGGGAAATTAATCTGTGATTTTTATTTATTGTTTTTTTTCATTTGAAGTAACATCACATCATCATAGAGAGACATTGTCTGTCATTTCTGGTGTGGATACCTGAATAACTCAGCTAGACAGGTAGCATGATAAGGTAATACAATGCAGATATTGAAAGGAATTTTTTGGATGATTTTTTTGTTAGTTCAAGCTGCAGTCCCTGATTTATTCAGGCTTTGAAGTACCATGCAAGCCTTTCCCACAGAAGAAATTCTGTTTTATGTAAATAATGCACTGTGCAGTAAACTAGAAGAAAGCAGGGAGCATAGAGCATGAAGTTAGTGTTTCATGCAGGTGTTTGAAGGCAATGTGGGATTCCAGAGCTTAGTGTTTGAATTGCAACTTGAATTTCCTTCTTTGCTGTTATTTAGACTGCTCTGAAGTAGTCATGAGAAGCAAAAATGAAAGGCAATGTTGTTTGATGGGGACTGTGGTAGGGCTTTCTTGCCAGATTTGAAATGGCTTGAATTGATTAAAATCTCCAGGTGAGGGGAAGATTGTATCCATTCCTCTCTCTTATTAAAGCAAATTTTCCAAGAGGGATGTAAAATTGCAGTTGAGGGTTGGGGTGGTTTTTTCTTTTTTCCCTTCTTTCATGTGCAACCTAACAACTCCAATTTCACAGGCCTATTTAACATTTGATCCCTAAAAGTCAGTCCTTTGCTTTGTATTTTGGGCACTTGTTCATCTTGGGGAATTTGTCATCTTCTCAGGGCATTGAAGGTCAACCAAATGCTGCAGGTTTCATTCTTCCTTTCATATGGTCTATGTCCTGGGGTTTGACTCTTAAGCAGAGCTATTTTTTTATTTTGCAGCCTAGCAGTTGTACGGTGGGGCTGTGTGCAGGTGAATTCACTTGAGAACGATGGGTAAATCAGCTCCTGGGAAGATGTGCACTGCTTGGCCCCGATGCTTCAGCATGCTTGAGGTCAGCTTGGCTGTCTCTGACTGTCTAATAATAATGCAGAATGATAGAATTAAGTATTCATTGTAATTGGTGATCAATAAGATTTGTTTTCAGCTAAATCTGCGTGCTAGTTTCTAAAGCACTCCAGTCTGTTTCATCAATGACCTTTGTGGTTTTAGCTTAAGCTAAAAATCTAGTTTCTGCTGTTGTTATTTTCTGCCCTGTCGCTGTGAGAGGAAGGGATGATGGCTGGAGGTTTGGCAGTCAGCGAGGGCCTGGCCACCACTGCAGTTCTGTACACTCAGCCTTGGAGATGTGATCAGGAATGTGCTGTTAGTTGCCAGTTTTGTATTGCAAAGACTGAGCATGCTGCCATCACTGTGTTTGATGAGTGAGTTTTCATTGGTTTGGTCCAACTCCAAAGCAGCCTTAATTTGAAGGTGGAATTCTTTGTGGATGAGGCTGTGAAGAATATGGTGTTTATACTCCCATCCTATGGGCAGTACGGTAGAACAACTCCTAACTGATTTGGTAATAAAGACCTAGTTTTTCTTCACTAAACCTGCCCTAGCCAAATTCATCAGCTGGTGATAGCTATCTCTGGAGTGGGAGTTCTTTATTGAGTTGATTGACAATTTGATATACTTTGTCAAGTATATCAAACTTATGTCAATATATGTCAAACTTCTGAAAACTCGACCAAATTCCAGAAACGCCCCATAAAATCAGCACAGTTTCCCACAAAATTCAAGAAAAAACACCACAAAATTCCCTAAATCTTCTCAAAACACAACCAAATTCTAGAAAAATATCCCACCAAATCTCCACAAATTCCCACAAAATACATGAGAAATGCCTCAAGATCCCTAAATCGCCTCAATATCCCACAAAATCACACAAAAATCACACAAAACCTCCACAAGTTTCCACAAAATCTAAGAAAAATTCCTCAAAATACTTCAAGTCTCCTCCGAGTCCCACACAATTCCATAAAAACCCCACAAAATTCCAGAGAAGTCCCACAAAACTCCCTAAATCATTTCAAAACCCTACCAATTCACAGGAATGTCCCACAAAATCTCCACCAATTCCCAGAACATCCCACAAAAATCTCACAAAAATCCCTAACACTTCTGAAAACTCGACCAAATTCTAGAAACGCCCCATAAAATCAGCAGTTTCCCACAAAATTCAAGAAAAAACACCACAAAATTCCCTAAACCTTTTCAAAATACCACAAAATTCTTGAAAAGCCCCACCAAATTCCAGAAACATCCCACAAAATGTCCTCAATACCCAACAAAATCCCAGAAAAGTCACAAAAAATTCCCTAAATCTTCTCAAAACACGGCCAAAATCCACAAAAATCCCACCGAATCTCCACAAATTCCCACAGAATACATGAAAAATCCCTGATAATTCGTCAGTTCTCTACAGAATCTCACCAAATTCCAGAAGAGTCCCTCAAAGTTCCACAAACATCCCACAAAATCTCCCCAGTATCCAACAAAATTCCAGGAAAAATCCCACAAAATTCCCTAAATCTTCTCAAAACACGACCAAATTCTAGAAAAATATCCCACCGAATCTCCAGAAATTCCCACAAAATACATGAAAAATCCCTGATAATTCGTCAGTTCTCTACAGAATCTCACCAAATACCAGAAAAGTCCCCCAAAGTTCCACAAGCCTCCCACAAAATCTCCCTAATATCCAACAAAATTCCAGGAAAAATCTCACACAATTCCCTAAATCTTCTGAGAACTCGACCAAATTCCAGAAATGCCCCATAAAATCAGCACAGTTTCCCACAAAATTCAAGAAAAAACACCACAAAATTCCCAAAATCTTTTCAAAATACCACAAAATTCTTGAAAAGCCCCACCAAATTCCAGAAACATCCCACAAAATGTCCTCAATACCCAACAAAATCCCAGAAAAATCCCACAAAATTCCCTAAATTTTCTCAAAACATAACCAAAATTCCAGAAAAATCCCACCGAATCTCCACAAATTCCCACAGAATACGTTAAAAATCCCTGATAATTCGTCAGTTCTCTACAGAATCTCACCAAATTCCAGAAAAGTCCCTCAAAGTTCCACAAGCATCCCAAAAAATCTCCCTAATATCCAACAAAATTCCACAAAAATCTCACAGAATTACCTAAATCTTCTGAAAACTTGACAAAATTCCAGAAATGCCCAATAAAATCAGCACAGTTTCCCACAAAATTCAAGAAAAAACACCACAAAATTCCCTAAATCTTCTCAAAACACAACCAAATTCTAGAAAAATATCCCACCAAATCTCCACAAATTCCCACAAAATACATGAAAAATCCCTCAAGATCCCTAAATCGCCTCAATATCCCACAAAATCACACAAAAATCACACAAAACCTCCACAAGTTTACACAAAATCTAAGAAAAATTCCTCAAAATTCTTCAAGTCTCCTCAAAACCACACAAAGTTCGTGAAAAGGCCCACCAAATTCCAAAAAAATCCCACAGAATCTCCACAAATTCCCACAAAAATCTAAATCAAATTCCTCAAAATTCTTCAAGTCTCCTCAGAATCCCACACAATTCCAGAAAAACCCCACCAAATTCCAGAGAAGTCTCACAAAACTCCCTAAATCATTTCAAAACCCTACCAATTCACAGGAATGTCCCACAAAATCTCTACCAATTCCCAGAACATCCCACAAAAATCTCACAAAAATCCCTAAATCTTCTGAAAACTCGACCAAATTCCAGAAACGCCCCATAAAATCAGCACAGTTTCCCACAAAATTCAAGAAAAAACACCACAAAATTCCCTAAACCTTTTCAAAATACCACAAAATTCTTGAAAAGCCCCACCAAATTCCAGAAACATCCCACAAAATGTCCTCAATATCCAACAAAATCCCAGAAAAATCACACAAAATTCCCTAAATCTTATCAAAACACGGCCAAAATCCACAAAAATCCCACCGAATCTCCACAAATTCCCACAGAATACATGAAAAATCCCTGATAATTCGGCATTTCTCTACAGAATCTCACCAAATTCCAGAAGAGTCCCTCAAAGTTCCACAAACATCCCACAAAATCTCCCCAGTATCCAACAAAATTCAAGGAAAAATCTCACAAAATTCCCTAAATCTTCTCAAAACACGGCCAAAATCCTCAAAAATCCCACCGAAACTCCACAAATTCCCACAGAATACATGAAAAATCCCTGATAATTCATCAGTTCTCTACAGAATCTCACCAAATTCCAGAAAAGTCCCTCAAAGTTCCACACACATCCCACAAAATCTCCCTAATATCCAACAAAATTCAAGAAAAATCCCACAAAATTCCCTAAATCTTCTCAAAACACGACCAAATTCTAGAAAAATATCCCACCAAATCTCCACAAATTCCCACAAAATACATGATAAATCCCTCAAGATCCCTAAATCGCCTCAATATCCCACAAAATCGCACAAAAAATACACAAAACCTCCACAAGTTTCCACAAAATCTAAGAAAAATTCCTCAAAATTCTTCAAGTCTCCTCAAAACCACACAAAGTTCCTGAAAAGGCCCACCAAATTCCAGAAAAATCCCACAGAATCTCCACAAATTCCCAAAAAAATCTAAATCAAATTCCTCAAAATTCTTCAAGTCTCCTCAGAATCCCACACAATTCCAGAAAAAACACACAAAATTCCAGAGAAGTCCCACAAAACTCCCTAAATCATTTCAAAACCCTACCAATTCACAGGAATGTCCCACAAAATCTCTACCAATTCCCAGAACATCCCACAAAAATCTCACAAAAATCCCTAAATCTTCTGAAAACTCGACCAAATTCCAGAAACGCCCCATAAAATCAGCACAGTTTCCCACAAAATTCAAGAAAAAACACCACACAATTCCTAAATCTTTTCAAAATACCACAAAATTCTTGAAAAGCCCCACCAAATTCCCGAAACATCCCACAAAATGTCCTCAATATCCAACAAAATTCCAGGAAAAATCCCACAAAATTCCCTAAATCTTCTCAAAACACGGCCAAAATCCACAAAAATCCCACCGAATCTCCACAAATTCCCACAGAATACATGAAAAATCCCTGATAATTCGTCAGTTCTCTACAGAATCTCACCAAATACCAGAAAAGACCCCCAAAGTTCCACAAGCCTCCCACAAAATCTCCCTAATATCCAACAAAATTCCAGGAAAAATCTCACACAATTCCCTAAATCTTCTGAGAACTTGACCAAATTCCAGAAACGCCCCATAAAATCAGCACAGTTTCCCACAAAATTCAAGAAAAAACACCACAAAATTCCCAAAATCTTTTCAAAATACCACAAAATTCTTGAAAAGCCCCACCAAATTCCAGAAACATCCCACAAAATGTCCTCAATACCCAACAAAATCCCAGAAAAATCCCACAAAATTCCCTAAATTTTCTCAAAACATAACCAAAATTCCAGAAAAATCCCACCGAATCTCCACAAATTCCCACAGAATACGTGAAAAATCCCTGATAATTCGTCAGTTCTCTACAGAATCTCACCAAATTCCAGAAAAGTCCCTCAAAGTTCCACAAGCATCCCAAAAAATCTCCCTAATATCCAACAAAATTCCAGGAGAAATCTCACAAAATTACCTAAATCTTCTGAAAACTTGACAAAATTCCAGAAACGCCCAATAAAATCAGCACAGTTTCCCACAAAATTCAAGAAAAAACACCACAAAATTCCCTAAATCTTCTCAAAACACAACCAAATTCTAGAAAAATATCCCACCAAATCTCCACAAATTCCCACAAAATACATGAAAAATCCCTCAAGATCCCTAAATCGCCTCAATATCCCACAAAATCACACAAAAATCACACAAAACCTCCACAAGTTTACACAAAATCTAAGAAAAATTCCTCAAAATACTTCAAGTCTCCTCAAAACCACACAAAGTTCGTGAAAAGGCCCACCAAATTCCAAAAAAATCCCACAGAATCTCCACAAATTCCCACAAAAATCTAAATCAAATTCCTCAAAATTTTTCAAGTCTCCTCAGAATCCCACACAATTCCAGAAAAAAACACACCAAATTCCAGAGAAGTCTCACAAAACTCCCTAAATCATTTCAAAACCCTACCAATTCACAGGAATGTCCCACAAAATCTCTACCAATTCCCAGAACATCCCACAAAAATCTCACAAAAATCCCTAAATCTTCTGAAAACTCGACCAAATTCCAGAAACGCCCCATAAAATCAGCACAGTTTCCCACAAAATTCAAGAAAAAACACCACAAAATTCCCTAAACCTTTTCAAAATACCACAAAATTCTTGAAAAGCCCCACCAAATTCCAGAAACATCCCACAAAATGTCCTCAATATCCAACAAAATCCCAGAAAAATCACACAAAATTCCCTAAATCTTATCAAAACACGGCCAAAATCCACAAAAATCCCACCGAATCTCCACAAATTCCCACAGAATACATGAAAAATCCCTGATAATTCGGCATTTCTCTACAGAATCTCACCAAATTCCAGAAGAGTCCCTCAAAGTTCCACAAACATCCCACAAAATCTCCCCAGTATCCAACAAAATTCCAGGAAAAATCCCACAAAATTCCCTAAATCTTCTCAAAACACGGCCAAAATCCACAAAAATCCCACAAAATCTCCACAAATTCCCACAGAATACATGAAAAATCCCTGATAATTCATCAGTTCTCTACAGAATCTCACCAAATTCCAGAAGAGTCCCTCAAAGTTCCACAAACATCCCACAAAATCTCCCCAGTATCCAACAAAATTCAAGGAAAAATCTCACAAAATTCCATAAATCTTCTCAAAACACGGCCAAAATCCTCAAAAATCCCACCGAATCTCCACAAATTCCCACAGAATACATGAAAAATCCCTGATAATTCGTCAGTTCTCTACAGAATCTCACCAAATTCCAGAAAAGTCCCTCAAAGTTCCACACACATCCTACAAAATCTCCCTAATATCCAACAAAATTCAAGAAAAATCCCACAAAATTCCATAAATCTTCTCAAAACACGACCAAATTCTAGAAAAATATCCCACCAAATCTCCACAAATTCCCACAAAATACATGATAAATCCCTCAAGATCCCTAAATCTCCTCAATATCCCACAAAATCGCACAAAAAATACACAAAACCTCCACAAGTTTCCACAAAATCTAAGAAAAATTCCTCAAAATTCTTCAAGTCTCCTCAAAACCACACAAAGTTCGTGAAATGGCCCACCAAATTCCAGAAAAATCCCACAGAATCTCCACAAATTCCCAAAAAAATCTAAATCAAATTCCTCAAAATTCTTCAAGTCTCCTCAGAATCCCACACAATTCCAGAAAAACCCCACCAAATTCCAGAGAAGTCTCACAAAACTCCCTAAATCATTTCAAAACCCTACCAATTCACAGGAATGTCCCACAAAATCTCTACCAATTCCCAGAACATCCCACAAAAATCTCACAAAAATCCCTAAATCTTCTGAAAACTCGACCAAATTCCAGAAACGCCCCATAAAATCAGCACAGTTTCCCACAAAATTCAAGAAAAAACACCACAAAATTCCCTAAACCTTTTCAAAATACCACAAAATTCTTGAAAAGCCCCACCAAATTCCAGAAACATCCCACAAAATGTCCTCAATATCCAACAAAATCCCAGAAAAATCACACAAAATTCCCTAAATCTTATCAAAACACGGCCAAAATCCACAAAAATCCCACCGAATCTCCACAAATTCCCACAGAATACATGAAAAATCCCTGATAATTCGGCATTTCTCTACAGAATCTCACCAAATTCCAGAAGAGTCCCTCAAAGTTCCACAAACATCCCACAAAATCTCCCCAGTATCCAACAAAATTCCAGGAAAAATCCCACAAAATTCCCTAAATCTTCTCAAAACACGGCCAAAATCCACAAAAATCCCACAAAATCTCCACAAATTCCCACAGAATACATGAAAAATCCCTGATAATTTGTCAGTTCTCTACAGAATCTCACCAAATTCCAGAAAAGTCCCTCAAAGTTCCACACACATCCCACAAAATCTCCTCAATATCCAACAAAATTCAAGAAAAATCCCACAAAATTCCCTAAATCTTCTCAAAACACGACCAAATTCTAGAAAAATATCCCACAGAATCTCCACAAATTCCCACAAAATACATGATAAATCCCTCAAGATCCCTAAATCTCCTCAATATCCCACAAAATCGCACAAAAAATACACAAAACCTCCACAAGTTTCCACAAAATCTAAGAAAAATTCCTCAAAATTCTTCAAGTCTCCTCAAAACCACACAAAGTTCGTGAAATGGCCCACCAAATTCCAGAAAAATCCCACAGAATCTCCACAAATTACCAAAAAAATCTAAATCAAATTCCTCAAAATTCTTCAAGTCTCCTCAGAATCCCACACAATTCCAGAAAAACCCCACAAAATTCCAGAGAAGTCCCACAAAACTCCCTAAATCATTTCAAAACCCTACCAATTCACAGGAATGTCCCACAAAATCTCTACCAATTCCCAGAACATCCCACAAAAATCTCACAAAAATCCCTAACACTTCTGAAAACTTGACCAAATTCCAGAAACGCCCCATAAAATCAGCACAGTTTCCCACAAAATTCAAGAAAAAACACCACAAAATTCCCAAAATCTTTTCAAAATACCACAAAATTCTTGAAAAGCCCCACCAAATTCCAGAAACATCCCACAAAATGTCCTCAATACCCAACAAAATCCCAGAAAAATCCCACAATATTCTCTAAATTTTCTCAAAACACAACCAAAATTCCAGAAAAATCCCACCGAATCTCCACAAATTCCCACAGAATACATGAAAAATCCCTGATAATTTGTCAGTTCTCTACAGAATCTCACCAAATTCCAGAAAAGTCCCTCAAAGTTCCACAAACATCCCACAAAATCTCCTCAATATCCCACAAAATTCAAGAAAAATCCCACAAAATTCTCTAAATCTTCTCAAAACACGACCAAATTCTAGAAAAATATCCCACCAAATCTCCACAAATTTCCACAAAATGCATGATAAATCCCTCAAGATCCCTAAATCGCCTCAATATCCCACAAAATCACACAAAAATCACCCAAAACCACCACAAGTTTCCACAAAAATCTAAGAAAAATTCCTCAAAATTCTTCAAGTCTCCTCAAAACCACACAAAGTTCGTGAAAAGGCCCACCAAATTCCAAAAAAATCCCACAGAATCTCCACAAATTCCCAAAAAAATCTAAATCAAATTCCTCAGAATTCTTCAAGTCTCCTCAGAATCCCACACAATTCCAGAAAAAACACACCAAATTCCAGAGAAGTCCCACAAAACTCCCTAAATCATTTCAAAACCCTACCAATTCACAGGAATGTCCCACAAAATCTCTACCAATTCCCAGAACATCCCACAAAAATCTCACAAAAATCCCTAACACTTCTGAAAACTTGACCAAATTCCAGAAACGCCCCATAAAATCAGCACAGTTTCCCACAAAATTCAAGAAAAAACACCACAAAATTCCCAAAATCTTTTCAAAATACCACAAAATTCTTGAAAAGCCCCACCAAATTCCAGAAACATCCCACAAAATGTCCTCAATACCCAACAAAATCCCAGAAAAATCCCACAAAATTCCCTAAATTTTCTCAAAACACAACCAAAATTCCAGAAAAATCCCACCGAATCTCCACAAATTCCCACAGAATACATGAAAAATCCCTGATAATTCGTCAGTTCTCTACAGAATCTCACCAAATTCCAGAAAAGTCCCTCAAAGTTCCACAAACATCCCACAAAATCTCCTCAATATCCAAAAAAATTCAGAAAAAACCCACAATATTCTCTAAATCTTCTCAAAACACGGCCAAAATCCTCAAAAATCCCACCGAATCTCCACAAATTCCCACAGAATACATGAAAAATCCCTGATAATTCGTCAGTTCTCTACAGAATCTCACCAAATTCCAGAAAGTCCCTCAAAGTTCCACAAACATCCCACAAAATCTCCCCAGTATCCAACAAAATTCCAGGAAAAATCCCACAAAATTCCCTAAATCTTCTCAAAACACGGCCAAAATCCACAAAAATCCCACAAAATCTCCACAAATTCCCACAGAATACATGAAAAATCCCTGATAATTCGTCAGTTCTCTACAGAATCTCACCAAATTCCAGAAAAGTCCCTCAAAGTTCCACAAACATCCCACAAAATCTCCCCAGTATCCAACAAAATTCAAGGAAAAATCTCACAAAATTCCATAAATCTTCTCAAAACACGGCCAAAATCCTCAAAAATCCCACCGAATCTCCACAAATTCCCACAGAATACATGAGAAATCCCTGATAATTCGTCAGTTCTCCACAGAATCTCACCAAATTCCAGAAGAGTCCCTCAAAGTTCCACACACATCCCACAAAATCTCCCTAATATCCAACAAAATTCAAGAAAAATCCCACAAAATTCCCTAAATCTTCTCAAAACACGACCAAATTCTAGAAAAATATCCCACCAAATCTCCACAAATTATCACAAAATACATGATAAATCCCTCAAGATCCCGAAATCGCCTCAATATCCCACAAAATCGCACAAAAAATACACAGAACCTCCACAAGTTTCCACAAAATCTAAGAAAAATTCCTCAAAATTCTTCAAGTCTCCTCAAAACCACACAAAGTTCGTGAAAAGGCCCACCAAATTCCAGAAAAATCCCACAGAATCTCCACAAATTCCCAAAAAAATCTAAATCAAATTCCTCAAAATTCTTCAAGTCTCCTCAGAATCCCACACAATTCCAGAAAAAACACACCAAATTCCAGAGAAGTCCCACAAAACTCCCTAAATCATTTCAAAACCCTACCAATTCACAGGAATGTCCCACAAAATCTCTACCAATTCCCAGAACATCCCACAAAAATCTCACAAAAATCCCTAAATCTTCTGAAAACTCGACCAAATTCCAGAAACGCCCCATAAAATCAGCACAGTTTCCCACAAAATTCAAGAAAAAACACCACAAAATACCCTAAACCTTTTCAAAATACCACAAAATTCTTGAAAAGCCCCACCAAATTCCAGAAACATCCCACAAAATGTCCTCAATATCCAACAAAATCCCAGAAAATCACACAAAATTCTCTAAATCTTCTCAAAACACGGCCAAAATCCACAAAAATCCCACCGAATCTCCACAAATTCCCACAGAATACATGAAAAATTCCTGATAATTCGTCAGTTCTCTACAGAATCTCACCAAATTCCAGAAGAGTCCCTCAAAGTTCCACAAACATCCCACAAAATCTCCCCAGTATCCAACAAAATTCCAGGAAAAATCCCACAAAATTCCCTAAATCTTCTCAAAACACGGACAAAATCCACAAAAATCCCACAAAATCTCCACAAAATCCCACAGAATACATGAAAAATCCCTGATAATTCGTCAGTTCTCTACAGAATCTCACCAAATTCCAGAAAAGTCCCTCAAAGTTCCACAAACATCCCACAAAATCTCCCCAGTATCCAACAAAATTCAAGGAAAAATCTCACAAAATTCTCTAAATCTTCTCAAAACACGGCCAAAATCCTCAAAAATCCCACCGAATCTCCACAAATTCCCACAGAATACATGAGAAATCCCTGATAATTCGTCAGTTCTCCACAGAATCTCACCAAATTCCAGAAGAGTCCCTCAAAGTTCCACACACATCCCACAAAATCTCCCTAATATCCAACAAAATTCAAGAAAAATCCCACAAAATTCCCTAAATCTTCTCAAAACACGACCAAATTCTAGAAAAATATCCCACCAAATCTCCACAAATTATCACAAAATACATGATAAATCCCTCAAGATCCCGAAATCGCCTCAATATCCCACAAAATCGCACAAAAAATACACAGAACCTCCACAAGTTTCCACAAAATCTAAGAAAAATTCCTCAAAATTCTTCAAGTCTCCTCAAAACCACACAAAGTTCGTGAAAAGGCCCACCAAATTCCAGAAAAATCCCACAGAATCTCCACAAATTCCCAAAAAAATCTAAATCAAATTCCTCAAAATTCTTCAAGTCTCCTCAGAATCCCACACAATTCCAGAAAAAACACACCAAATTCCAGAGAAGTCCCACAAAACTCCCTAAATCATTTCAAAACCCTACCAATTCACAGGAATGTCCCACAAAATCTCTACCAATTCCCAGAACATCCCACAAAAATCTCACAAAAATCCCTAAATCTTCTGAAAACTCGACCAAATTCCAGAAACGCCCCATAAAATCAGCACAGTTTCCCACAAAATTCAAGAAAAAACACCACAAAATACCCTAAACCTTTTCAAAATACCACAAAATTCTTGAAAAGCCCCACCAAATTCCAGAAACATCCCACAAAATGTCCTCAATATCCAACAAAATCCCAGAAAATCACACAAAATTCTCTAAATCTTCTCAAAACACGGCCAAAATCCACAAAAATCCCACCGAATCTCCACAAATTCCCACAGAATACATGAAAAATTCCTGATAATTCGTCAGTTCTCTACAGAATCTCACCAAATTCCAGAAGAGTCCCTCAAAGTTCCACAAACATCCCACAAAATCTCCCCAGTATCCAACAAAATTCCAGGAAAAATCCCACAAAATTCCCTAAATCTTCTCAAAACACGGACAAAATCCACAAAAATCCCACAAAATCTCCACAAAATCCCACAGAATACATGAAAAATCCCTGATAATTCGTCAGTTCTCTACAGAATCTCACCAAATTCCAGAAAAGTCCCTCAAAGTTCCACAAACATCCCACAAAATCTCCCCAGTATCCAACAAAATTCAAGGAAAAATCTCACAAAATTCTCTAAATCTTCTCAAAACACGGCCAAAATCCTCAAAAATCCCACCGAATCTCCACAAATTCCCACAGAATACATGAAAAATCCCTGATAATTTGTCAGTTCTCTACAGAATCTCACCAAATTCCAGAAAAGTCCCTCAAAGTTCCACACACATCCCACAAAATCTCCCTAATATCCAACAAAATTCAAGAAAAATCCCACAAAATTCCCTAAATCTTCTCAAAACACGACCAAATTCTAGAAAAATATCCCACCAAATCTCCACAAATTCCCACAAAATACATGATAAATCCCTCAAGATCCCTAAATCGCCTCAATATCCCACAAAATCGCACAAAAAATACACAAAACCTCCACAAGTTTCCACAAAATCTAAGAAAAATTCCTCAAAAGTCTTCAAGTCTCCTCAAAACCACACAAAGTTCGTGAAATGGCCCACCAAATTCCAGAAAAATCTTACAGAATCTCCACAAATTCCCAAAAAAATCTAAATCAAATTCCTCAAAATTCTTCAAGTCTCCTCAGAATCCCACACAATTCTAGAAAAACCCCACCAAATTCCAGAGAAGTCTCACAAAACTCCCTAAATCATTTCAAAACCCTACCAATTCACAGGAATGTCCCACAAAATCTCCACCAATTCCCAGAACATCCCACAAAAATCTCACAAAAATCCCTAAATCTTCTGAAAACTCGACCAAATTCCAGAAACGCCCCATAAAATCAGCACAGTTTCCCACAAAATTCAAGAAAAAACACCACAAAATTCCCTAAACCTTTTCAAAATACCACAAAATTCTTGAAAAGCCCCACCAAATTCCAGAAACATCCCACAAAATGTCCTCAATATCCAACAAAATCCCAGAAAAATCACACAAAATTCCCTAAATCTTCTCAAAACACGGCCAAAATCCACAAAAGTCCCACCGAATCTCCACAAATTCCCACAGAATACATGAAAAATCCCTGATAATTCGTCAGTTCTCTACAGAATCTCACCAAATTCCAGAAGAGTCCCTCAAAGTTCCACAAACATCCCACAAAATCTCCCTAATATCCAACAAAATTCCAGGAAAAATCTCACACAATTCCCTAAATCTTCTGAGAACTTGACCAAATTCCAGAAACGCCCCATAAAATCAGCACAGTTTCCCACAAAATTCAAGAAAAAACACCACAAAATTCCCTAAATCTTCTCAAAACACGACCAAATTCTAGAAAAATCCCCCCAAATCTCCACAAATTCCCACAGAATACATGAAAAATCCCTGATAATTCGTCAGTTCTCTACAGAATCTCACCCAATTCCAGAAAAGTCCCTCAAAGTTCCACAAACAATCCACAAAAATCTCACAAAAATCCCTAACACTTGTGAAAACTCGACCAAATTCCAGAAACGCCCCATAAAATCAGCACAGTTTCCCACAAAATTCAAGAAAAAACACCACAAAATTCCCAAAATCTTATCAAAATACCACAAAATTCTTGAAAAGCCCCACCAAATTCCAGAAACATCCCACAAAATCTCCTCAATACCCAACAAAATCCCAGAAAAATCCCACAAAATTCCCTAAATCTTCTCAAAACATAACCAAAATTCCAGAAAAATCCCACCGAATCTCCACAAATTCCCACAGAATACATGAAAAATCCCTGATAATTTGTCAGTTCTCTACAGAATCTCACCAAATTCCAGAAAAGTCCCTCAAAGTTCCACACACATCCCACAAAATCTCCCTAATATCCAACAAAATTCAAGAAAAATCCCACAAAATTCCCTAAATCTTCTCAAAACACGACCAAATTCTAGAAAAATATCCCACCAAATCTCCACAAATTCCCACAAAATACATGATAAATCCCTCAAGATCCCTAAATCGCCTCAATATCTTACAAAATCGCAGAAAAAATACACAAAACCTCCTCAAGTTTTCACAAAATCTAAGTAAAATTCCTCAAAATTCTTCAAGTCTCCTCAAAACCACACAAAGTTCGTGAAAAGGCCCACCAAATTCCAGAAAAATCCCACAGAATCTCCACAAATTCCCAAAAAAATCTAAATCAAATACCTCAAAATTCTTCAAGTCTCCTCAGAATCCCACACAATTCCAGAAAAACCCCACCAAATTCCAGAGAAGTCCCACAAAACTCCCTAAATCATTTCAAAACCCTACCAATTCACAGGAATGTCCCACAAAATCTCCACCAATTCCCAGAACATCCCACAAAAATCTCACAAAAATCCCTAACACTTCTGAAAACTCGACCAAATTCTAGAAACGCCCCATAAAATCAGCAGTTTCCCACAAAATTCAAGAAAAAACACCACAAAATTCCCTAAACCTTTTCAAAATACCAAAAAATTCTTGAAAAGCCCCACCAAATTCCAGAAACATCCCACAAAATGTCCTCAATACCCAACAAAATCCCAGAAAAATCACACAAAATTCCCTAAATTTTCTCAAAACATAACCAAAATTCCAGAAAAATCCCACCGAATCTCCACAAATTCCCACAGAATACGTGAAAAATCCCTGATAATTCGTCAGTTCTCTACAGAATCTCACCAAATTCCAGAAAAGTCCCTCAAAGTTCCACAAACATCCCACAAAATCTCCTCAATATCCAACAAAATTCAAGAAAAGTCCCACAAAATTCCCTAAATCTTCTCAAAACACGACCAAATTCTAGAAAAATATCCCACCAAATCTCCACAAATTTCCACAAAATGCATGAAAAATCCCTCAAGATCCCTAAATCGCCTCAATATCCCACAAAATCACACAAAAATCACCCAAAACCACCACAAGTTTCCACAAAAATCTAAGAAAAATTCCTCAAAATTCTTCAAGTCTCCTCAAAACCACACAAAGTTCGTGAAAAGGCCCACCAAATTCCAAAAAAATCCCACAGAATCTCCACAAATTACCAAAAAAATCTAAATCAAATTCCTCAAAATTCTTCAAGTCTCCTCAGAATCCCACACAATTCCAGAAAAACCCCACAAAATTCCAGAGAAGTCCCACAAAACTCCCTAAATCATTTCAAAACCCTACCAATTCACAGGAATGTCCCACAAAATCTCTACCAATTCCCAGAACATCCCACAAAAATCTCACAAAAATCCCTAACACTTCTGAAAACTTGACCAAATTCCAGAAACGCCCCATAAAATCAGCACAGTTTCCCACAAAATTCAAGAAAAAACACCACAAAATTCCCAAAATCTTTTCAAAATACCACAAAATTCTTGAAAAGCCCCACCAAATTCCAGAAACATCCCACAAAATGTCCTCAATACCCAACAAAATCCCAGAAAAATCCCACAATATTCTCTAAATTTTCTCAAAACACAACCAAAATTCCAGAAAAATCCCACCGAATCTCCACAAATTCCCACAGAATACATGAAAAATCCCTGATAATTTGTCAGTTCTCTACAGAATCTCACCAAATTCCAGAAAAGTCCCTCAAAGTTCCACAAACATCCCACAAAATCTCCTCAATATCCCACAAAATTCAAGAAAAATCCCACAAAATTCTCTAAATCTTCTCAAAACACGACCAAATTCTAGAAAAATATCCCACCAAATCTCCACAAATTTCCACAAAATGCATGATAAATCCCTCAAGATCCCTAAATCGCCTCAATATCCCACAAAATCACACAAAAATCACCCAAAACCACCACAAGTTTCCACAAAAATCTAAGAAAAATTCCTCAAAATTCTTCAAGTCTCCTCAAAACCACACAAAGTTCGTGAAAAGGCCCACCAAATTCCAAAAAAATCCCACAGAATCTCCACAAATTCCCAAAAAAATCTAAATCAAATTCCTCAGAATTCTTCAAGTCTCCTCAGAATCCCACACAATTCCAGAAAAAACACACCAAATTCCAGAGAAGTCCCACAAAACTCCCTAAATCATTTCAAAACCCTACCAATTCACAGGAATGTCCCACAAAATCTCTACCAATTCCCAGAACATCCCACAAAAATCTCACAAAAATCCCTAACACTTCTGAAAACTTGACCAAATTCCAGAAACGCCCCATAAAATCAGCACAGTTTCCCACAAAATTCAAGAAAAAACACCACAAAATTCCCAAAATCTTTTCAAAATACCACAAAATTCTTGAAAAGCCCCACCAAATTCCAGAAACATCCCACAAAATGTCCTCAATACCCAACAAAATCCCAGAAAAATCCCACAAAATTCCCTAAATTTTCTCAAAACACAACCAAAATTCCAGAAAAATCCCACCGAATCTCCACAAATTCCCACAGAATACATGAAAAATCCCTGATAATTCGTCAGTTCTCTACAGAATCTCACCAAATTCCAGAAAAGTCCCTCAAAGTTCCACAAACATCCCACAAAATCTCCTCAATATCCAAAAAAATTCAGAAAAAACCCACAATATTCTCTAAATCTTCTCAAAACACGGCCAAAATCCTCAAAAATCCCACCGAATCTCCACAAATTCCCACAGAATACATGAAAAATCCCTGATAATTCGTCAGTTCTCTACAGAATCTCACCAAATTCCAGAAAGTCCCTCAAAGTTCCACAAACATCCCACAAAATCTCCCCAGTATCCAACAAAATTCCAGGAAAAATCCCACAAAATTCCCTAAATCTTCTCAAAACACGGCCAAAATCCACAAAAATCCCACAAAATCTCCACAAATTCCCACAGAATACATGAAAAATCCCTGATAATTCGTCAGTTCTCTACAGAATCTCACCAAATTCCAGAAAAGTCCCTCAAAGTTCCACAAACATCCCACAAAATCTCCCCAGTATCCAACAAAATTCAAGGAAAAATCTCACAAAATTCCATAAATCTTCTCAAAACACGGCCAAAATCCTCAAAAATCCCACCGAATCTCCACAAATTCCCACAGAATACATGAGAAATCCCTGATAATTCGTCAGTTCTCCACAGAATCTCACCAAATTCCAGAAGAGTCCCTCAAAGTTCCACACACATCCCACAAAATCTCCCTAATATCCAACAAAATTCAAGAAAAATCCCACAAAATTCCCTAAATCTTCTCAAAACACGACCAAATTCTAGAAAAATATCCCACCAAATCTCCACAAATTATCACAAAATACATGATAAATCCCTCAAGATCCCGAAATCGCCTCAATATCCCACAAAATCGCACAAAAAATACACAGAACCTCCACAAGTTTCCACAAAATCTAAGAAAAATTCCTCAAAATTCTTCAAGTCTCCTCAAAACCACACAAAGTTCGTGAAAAGGCCCACCAAATTCCAGAAAAATCCCACAGAATCTCCACAAATTCCCAAAAAAATCTAAATCAAATTCCTCAAAATTCTTCAAGTCTCCTCAGAATCCCACACAATTCCAGAAAAAACACACCAAATTCCAGAGAAGTCCCACAAAACTCCCTAAATCATTTCAAAACCCTACCAATTCACAGGAATGTCCCACAAAATCTCTACCAATTCCCAGAACATCCCACAAAAATCTCACAAAAATCCCTAAATCTTCTGAAAACTCGACCAAATTCCAGAAACGCCCCATAAAATCAGCACAGTTTCCCACAAAATTCAAGAAAAAACACCACAAAATACCCTAAACCTTTTCAAAATACCACAAAATTCTTGAAAAGCCCCACCAAATTCCAGAAACATCCCACAAAATGTCCTCAATATCCAACAAAATCCCAGAAAATCACACAAAATTCTCTAAATCTTCTCAAAACACGGCCAAAATCCACAAAAATCCCACCGAATCTCCACAAATTCCCACAGAATACATGAAAAATTCCTGATAATTCGTCAGTTCTCTACAGAATCTCACCAAATTCCAGAAGAGTCCCTCAAAGTTCCACAAACATCCCACAAAATCTCCCCAGTATCCAACAAAATTCCAGGAAAAATCCCACAAAATTCCCTAAATCTTCTCAAAACACGGACAAAATCCACAAAAATCCCACAAAATCTCCACAAAATCCCACAGAATACATGAAAAATCCCTGATAATTCGTCAGTTCTCTACAGAATCTCACCAAATTCCAGAAAAGTCCCTCAAAGTTCCACAAACATCCCACAAAATCTCCCCAGTATCCAACAAAATTCAAGGAAAAATCTCACAAAATTCTCTAAATCTTCTCAAAACACGGCCAAAATCCTCAAAAATCCCACCGAATCTCCACAAATTCCCACAGAATACATGAAAAATCCCTGATAATTTGTCAGTTCTCTACAGAATCTCACCAAATTCCAGAAAAGTCCCTCAAAGTTCCACACACATCCCACAAAATCTCCCTAATATCCAACAAAATTCAAGAAAAATCCCACAAAATTCCCTAAATCTTCTCAAAACACGACCAAATTCTAGAAAAATATCCCACCAAATCTCCACAAATTCCCACAAAATACATGATAAATCCCTCAAGATCCCTAAATCGCCTCAATATCCCACAAAATCGCACAAAAAATACACAAAACCTCCACAAGTTTCCACAAAATCTAAGAAAAATTCCTCAAAAGTCTTCAAGTCTCCTCAAAACCACACAAAGTTCGTGAAATGGCCCACCAAATTCCAGAAAAATCTTACAGAATCTCCACAAATTCCCAAAAAAATCTAAATCAAATTCCTCAAAATTCTTCAAGTCTCCTCAGAATCCCACACAATTCCAGAAAAACCCCACCAAATTCCAGAGAAGTCTCACAAAACTCCCTAAATCATTTCAAAACCCTACCAATTCACAGGAATGTCCCACAAAATCTCCACCAATTCCCAGAACATCCCACAAAAATCTCACAAAAATCCCTAAATCTTCTGAAAACTCGACCAAATTCCAGAAACGCCCCATAAAATCAGCACAGTTTCCCACAAAATTCAAGAAAAAACACCACAAAATTCCCTAAACCTTTTCAAAATACCACAAAATTCTTGAAAAGCCCCACCAAATTCCAGAAACATCCCACAAAATGTCCTCAATATCCAACAAAATCCCAGAAAAATCACACAAAATTCCCTAAATCTTCTCAAAACACGGCCAAAATCCACAAAAGTCCCACCGAATCTCCACAAATTCCCACAGAATACATGAAAAATCCCTGATAATTCGTCAGTTCTCTACAGAATCTCACCAAATTCCAGAAGAGTCCCTCAAAGTTCCACAAACATCCCACAAAATCTCCCTAATATCCAACAAAATTCCAGGAAAAATCTCACACAATTCCCTAAATCTTCTGAGAACTTGACCAAATTCCAGAAACGCCCCATAAAATCAGCACAGTTTCCCACAAAATTCAAGAAAAAACACCACAAAATTCCCTAAATCTTCTCAAAACACGACCAAATTCTAGAAAAATCCCCCCAAATCTCCACAAATTCCCACAGAATACATGAAAAATCCCTGATAATTCGTCAGTTCTCTACAGAATCTCACCCAATTCCAGAAAAGTCCCTCAAAGTTCCACAAACAATCCACAAAAATCTCACAAAAATCCCTAACACTTGTGAAAACTCGACCAAATTCCAGAAACGCCCCATAAAATCAGCACAGTTTCCCACAAAATTCAAGAAAAAACACCACAAAATTCCCAAAATCTTATCAAAATACCACAAAATTCTTGAAAAGCCCCACCAAATTCCAGAAACATCCCACAAAATCTCCTCAATACCCAACAAAATCCCAGAAAAATCCCACAAAATTCCCTAAATCTTCTCAAAACATAACCAAAATTCCAGAAAAATCCCACCGAATCTCCACAAATTCCCACAGAATACATGAAAAATCCCTGATAATTTGTCAGTTCTCTACAGAATCTCACCAAATTCCAGAAAAGTCCCTCAAAGTTCCACACACATCCCACAAAATCTCCCTAATATCCAACAAAATTCAAGAAAAATCCCACAAAATTCCCTAAATCTTCTCAAAACACGACCAAATTCTAGAAAAATATCCCACCAAATCTCCACAAATTCCCACAAAATACATGATAAATCCCTCAAGATCCCTAAATCGCCTCAATATCTTACAAAATCGCAGAAAAAATACACAAAACCTCCTCAAGTTTTCACAAAATCTAAGTAAAATTCCTCAAAATTCTTCAAGTCTCCTCAAAACCACACAAAGTTCGTGAAAAGGCCCACCAAATTCCAGAAAAATCCCACAGAATCTCCACAAATTCCCAAAAAAATCTAAATCAAATACCTCAAAATTCTTCAAGTCTCCTCAGAATCCCACACAATTCCAGAAAAACCCCACCAAATTCCAGAGAAGTCCCACAAAACTCCCTAAATCATTTCAAAACCCTACCAATTCACAGGAATGTCCCACAAAATCTCCACCAATTCCCAGAACATCCCACAAAAATCTCACAAAAATCCCTAACACTTCTGAAAACTCGACCAAATTCTAGAAACGCCCCATAAAATCAGCAGTTTCCCACAAAATTCAAGAAAAAACACCACAAAATTCCCTAAACCTTTTCAAAATACCAAAAAATTCTTGAAAAGCCCCACCAAATTCCAGAAACATCCCACAAAATGTCCTCAATACCCAACAAAATCCCAGAAAAATCACACAAAATTCCCTAAATTTTCTCAAAACATAACCAAAATTCCAGAAAAATCCCACCGAATCTCCACAAATTCCCACAGAATACGTGAAAAATCCCTGATAATTCGTCAGTTCTCTACAGAATCTCACCAAATTCCAGAAAAGTCCCTCAAAGTTCCACAAACATCCCACAAAATCTCCTCAATATCCAACAAAATTCAAGAAAAGTCCCACAAAATTCCCTAAATCTTCTCAAAACACGACCAAATTCTAGAAAAATATCCCACCAAATCTCCACAAATTTCCACAAAATGCATGAAAAATCCCTCAAGATCCCTAAATCGCCTCAATATCCCACAAAATCACACAAAAATCACCCAAAACCACCACAAGTTTCCACAAAAATCTAAGAAAAATTCCTCAAAATTCTTCAAGTCTCCTCAAAACCACACAAAGTTCGTGAAAAGGCCCACCAAATTCCAAAAAAATCCCACAGAATCTCCACAAATTCCCACAAAAATCTAAATCAAATTCCTCAGAATTCTTCAAGTCTCCTCAGAATCCCACACAATTCCAGAAAAACCCCACCAAATTCCAGAGAAGTCTCACAAAACTCCCTAAATCATTTCAAAACCCTACCAATTCACAGGAATGTCCCACAAAATCTCCACCAATTCCCAGAACATCCCACAAAAATCTCACAAAAATCCCTAACACTTCTGAAAACTCGACCAAATTCCAGAAACGCCCCATAAAATCAGCACAGTTTCCCACAAAATTCAAGAAAAAACACCACAAAATTCCCTAAATCTTTTCAAAATACCACAAAATTCTTGAAAAGCCCCACCAAATTCCCGAAACATCCCACAAAATGTCCTCAATATCCAACAAAATCCCAGAAAAATCACACAAAATTCCCTAAATCTTCTCAAAACACGGCCAAAATCCACAAAAATCCCACCGAATCTCCACAAATTCCCACAGAATACATGAAAAATCCCTGATAATTCGTCAGTTCTCTACAGAATCTCACCAAATTCCAGAAGAGTCCCTCAAAGTTCCACAAACATCCCACAAAATCTCCCTAATATCCAACAAAATTCCAGGAAAAATCTCACACAATTCCCTAAATCTTCTGAGAACTTGACCAAATTCCAGAAACGCCCCATAAAATCAGCACAGTTTCCCACAAAATTCAAGAAAAAACACCACAAAATTCCCTAAATCTTCTCAAAACACGACCAAATTCCAGAAAAATCCCACCGAATCTCCACAAATTCCCACAGAATACATGAAAAATCCCTGATAATTCGTCAGTTCTCTACAGAATCTCACCAAATTCCAGAAAAGTCCCTCAAAGTTCCACAAACAATCCACAAAAATCTCACAAAAATCCCTAACACTTGTGAAAACTCGACCAAATTCCAGAAACGCCCCATAAAATCAGCACAGTTTCCCACAAAATTCAAGAAAAAACACCACAAAATTCCCAAAATCTTATCAAAATACCACAAAATTCTTGAAAAGCCCCACCAAATTCCAGAAACATCCCACAAAATCTCCTCAATACCCAACAAAATCCCAGAAAAATCCCACAAAATTCCCTAAATCTTCTCAAAACATAACCAAAATTCCAGAAAAATCCCACCGAATCTCCACAAATTCCCACAGAATACATGAAAAATCCCTGATAATTTGTCAGTTCTCTACAGAATCTCACCAAATTCCAGAAAAGTCCCTCAAAGTTCCACACACATCCCACAAAATCTCCCTAATATCCAACAAAATTCAAGAAAAATCCCACAAAATTCCCTAAATCTTCTCAAAACACGACCAAATTCTAGAAAAATATCCCACCAAATCTCCACAAATTCCCACAAAATACATGATAAATCCCTCAAGATCCCTAAATCGCCTCAATATCTTACAAAATCGCACAAAAAATACACAAAACCTCCTCAAGTTTTCACAAAATCTAAGTAAAATTCCTCAAAATTCTTCAAGTCTCCTCAAAACCACACAAAGTTCGTGAAAAGGCCCACCAAATTCCAGAAAAATCCCACAGAATCTCCACAAATTCCCAAAAAAATCTAAATCAAATACCTCAAAATTCTTCAAGTCTCCTCAGAATCCCACACAATTCCAGAAAAACCCCACCAAATTCCAGAGAAGTCCCACAAAACTCCCTAAATCATTTCAAAACCCTACCAATTCACAGGAATGTCCCACAAAATCTCCACCAATTCCCAGAACATCCCACAAAAATCTCACAAAAAATCCCTAACACTTCTGAAAACTCGACCAAATTCTAGAAACGCCCCATAAAATCAGCAGTTTCCCACAAAATTCAAGAAAAAACACCACAAAATTCCCTAAACCTTTTCAAAATACCACAAAATTCTTGAAAAGCCCCACCAAATTCCAGAAACATCCCACAAAATGTCCTCAATACCCAACAAAATCCCAGAAAAATCCCACAAAATTCCCTAAATTTTCTCAAAACATAACCAAAATTCCAGAAAAATCCCACCGAATCTCCACAAATTCCCACAGAATACGTGAAAAATCCCTGATAATTCGTCAGTTCTCTACAGAATCTCACCAAATTCCAGAAAAGTCCCTCAAAGTTCCACAAACATCCCACAAAATCTCCTCAATATCCAACAAAATTCAAGAAAAGTCCCACAAAATTCTCTAAATCTTCTCAAAACACGACCAAATTCTAGAAAAATATCCCACCAAATCTCCACAAATTTCCACAAAATGCATGAAAAATCCCTCAAGATCCCTAAATCGCCTCAATATCCCACAAAATCACACAAAAATCACCCAAAACCACCACAAGTTTCCACAAAAATCTAAGAAAAATTCCTCAAAATTCTTCAAGTCTCCTCAAAACCACACAAAGTTCGTGAAAAGGCCCACCAAATTCCAAAAAAATCCCACAGAATCTCCACAAATTCCCACAAAAATCTAAATCAAATTCCTCAGAATTCTTCAAGTCTCCTCAGAATCCCACACAATTCCAGAAAAACCCCACCAAATTCCAGAGAAGTCTCACAAAACTCCCTAAATCATTTCAAAACCCTACCAATTCACAGGAATGTCCCACAAAATCTCCACCAATTCCCAGAACATCCCACAAAAATCTCACAAAAATCCCTAAATCTTCTGAAAACTCGACCAAATTCCAGAAACGCCCCATAAAATCAGCACAGTTTCCCACAAAATTCAAGAAAAAACACCACAAAATTCCCTAAACCTTTTAAAAATACGACCAAATTCTTGAAAAGCCCCACCAAATTCCAGAAACATCCCACAAAATGTCCTCAATATCCAACAAAATCCCAGAAAAATCACACAAAATTCCCTAAATCTTCTCAAAACACGGCCAAAATCCACAAAAATCCCACCGAATCTCCACAAATTCCCACAGAATACATGAAAAATCCCTGATAATTCGTCAGTTCTCTACAGAATCTCACCAAATTCCAGAAGAGTCCCTCAAAGTTCCACAAACATCCCACAAAATCTCCCCAGTATCCAACAAAATTCTAGGAAAAATCCCACAAAATTCCCTAAATCTTCTCAAAACACGACCAAATTCTAGAAAAATATCCCACCGAATCTCCAGAAATTCCCACAGAATACATGAAAAATCCCTGATAATTCGTCAGTTCTCTACAGAATCTCACCAAATACCAGAAAAGTCCCCCAAAGTTCCACAAGCCTCCCACAAAATCTCCCTAATATCCAACAAAATTCCAGGAAAAATCTCACACAATTCCCTAAATCTTCTGAGAACTTGACCAAATTCCAGAAACGCCCCATAAAATCAGCACAGTTTCCCACAAAATTCAAGAAAAAACACCACAAAATTCCCTAAATCTTCTCAAAACACGACCAAATTCCAGAAAAATCCCACAGAATCTCCACAAATTCCCACAGAATACATGAAAAATCCCTGATAATTCGTCAGTTCTCTACAGAATCTCACCAAATTCCAGAAAAGTCCCACACAGTTCCACAAACAATCCACAAAAATCTCACAAAAATCCCTAACACTTCTGAAAACTCGACCAAATTCCAGAAACGCCCCATAAAATCAGCACAGTTTCCCACAAAATTCAAGAAAAAACACCACAAAATTCCTAAAATCTTTTCAAAATACCACAAAATTCTTGAAAAGCCCCACCAAATTCCAGAAACATCCCACAAAATCTCCTCAATACCCAACAAAATCCCAGAAAAATCCCACAAAATTCCCTAAATTTTCTCAAAACATAACCAAAATTCCAGAAAAATCCCACCGAATCTCCACAAATTCCCACAGAATACATGAAAAATCCCTGATAATTCGTCAGTTCTCTACAGAATCTCACCAAATTCCAGAAAAGTCCCTCAAAGTTCCACAAACATCCCACAAAATCTCCTCAATATTCAACAAAATTCAAGAAAAATCCCAAAATATGCTCTAAATCTTCTCAAAACACGGCCAAAATCCTCAAAAATCCCACCAAATCTCCACAAATTCCCACAAAATACATGAGAAATGCCTCAAGATCCCTAAATCGCCTCAATATCCCACAAAATCACACAAAAATCCCACAAAACCTCCACAAGTTTCCACAAAATCTAAGAAAAATTCCTCAAAATTTTTCAAGTCTCCTCAGAATCCCACACAATTCCAGAAAAAACCCACAAAATTCCAGAGAAGTCCCACAAAACTCCCTAAATCATTTCAAAACCCTACCAATTCACAGGAATGTCCCACAAAATCTCCACCAATTCCCAGAACATCCCACAAAAATCTCACAAAAATCCCTAAATCTTCTGAAAACTCGACCAAATTCCAGAAACGCCCCATAAAATCAGCACAGTTTCCCACAAAATTCAAGAAAAAACACCAGAAAATTCCCTAAATCTTTTCAAAATACCACAAAATTCTTGAAAAGACCCACCAAATTCCAGAAACATCCCACAAAATGTCCTCAATATCCAACAAAATCCCAGAAAAATCACACAAAATTCCCTAAATTTTCTCAAAACATAACCAAAATTCCAGAAAAATCCCACCAAATCTCCACAAATTCCCACAGAATACGTGAAAAATCCCTGATAATTCGTCAGTTCTCTACAGAATCTCACCAAATTCCAGAAAAGTCCCTCAAAGTTCCACAAACATCCCACAAAATCTCCCCAGTATCCAACAAAATTCCAGGAAAAATCCCACAAAATTCCCTAAATCTTCTCAAAACTCTACCAAATTCCAAAAAAACCCCACAGAATATCCACAAATTCCCACAGAATACATGAAAAATCCCTGATAATTCGTCAGTTCTCTACAGAATCTCACCAAATTCCAGAAAAGTCCCTCAAAGTTCCACAAACATCCCACAAAATCTCCTCAATATCCAACAAAATTCAAGAAAAATCCCAAAATATGCTCTAAATCTTCTCAAAACACGGCCAAAATCCTCAAAAATCCCACCGAATCTCCACAAATTCCCACAGAATACGTGAGAAATGCCTCAAGATCCCTAAATCGCCTCAATATCCCACAAAATCACACAAAAATCACCCAAAACCTCCACAAGTTTCCACAAAATCTAAGAAAAATTCCTCAAAATTCTTCAAGTCTCCTCAGAATCCCACACAATTCCAGAAAAAACACACAAAATTCCAGAGAAGTCCCACAAAACTCCCTAAATCATTTCAAAACCCTACCAATTCACAGGAATGTCCCACAAAATCTCCACCAATTCCCAGAACATCCCACAGAAATCCCACAAAAATCCCTAAATCTTCTGAAAACTCGACCAAATTCCAGAAATGCCCCATAAAATCAGCACAGTTTCTCACAAAATTCAAGAAAAAACACCACAAAATTCCCTAAATCTTTTCAAAATACCACAAAATTCTTGAAAATCCCCACCAAATTCCCGAAACATCCCACAAAATGTCCTCAATATCCAACAAAATCCCAGAAAAATCACACAAAATTCCCTAAATTTTCTCAAAACATAACCAAAATTCCAGAAAAATCCCACCAAATCTCCACAAATTCCCACAGAATACGTGAAAAATCCCTGATAATTCGTCAGTTCTCTACAGAATCTCACCAAATTCCAGAAAAGTCCCTCAAAGTTCCACAAACATCCCACAAAATCTCCTCAATATCCAACAAAATTCCAGGAAAAATCCCACAAAATTCCCTAAATCTTCTCAAAACACGGCCAAAATGCACAAAAATCCCACCAAATCTCCACAAATTCCCACAGAATACATGAAAAATCCCTGATAATTCGTCAGTTCTCTACAGAATCTCACCAAATACCAGAAAAGTCCCCCAAAGTTCCACAAGCATCCCACAAAATCTCCCTAATATCCAACAAAATTCCAGGAAAAATCTCACACAATTCCCTAAATCTTCTGAACACTTGACCAAATTCCAGAAGCGCCCCACAAAATCAGCACAGTTTCCCACAATATTCAAGAAAAAACACCACAAAATTCCCAAAATCTTTTCAAAATACCACAAAATTCTTGAAAAGCCCCACCAAATTCCAGAAACATCCCGCAAAATCTCCTCAATACCCAACAAAATCCCAGAAAAATCCCACTAAATTCTCTAAATCTTCTCAAAACACGGCCAAAATCCTCAAAAATCCCACTGAATCTCCACAAATTCCCACAGAATACGTGAAAAATCCCTGATAATTCGTCAGTTCTCTACAGAATCTCACCAAATTCCAGAGAAGTCCCTCAAAGTTCCACAAACATCCCACAAAATGTCCTCAATATCCAACAAAATCCCAGAAAAATCACACAAAATTCCCTAAATCTTCTCAAAACACGGCCAAAATCCTCAAAAATCCCACCGAATCTCCACAAATTCCCACAGAATACATGAAAAATCCCTGATAATTTGTCAGTTCTCTACAGAATCTCACCAAATTCCAGAAAAGTCCCTCAAAGTTCCACAAACATCCCACAAAATCTCCCCAGTATCCAACAAAATTCCAGGAAAAATCCCACAAAATTCCCTAAATCTTCCCAAAACACGACCAAATTCTAGAAAAATATCCCACCAAATCTCCACAAATTCCCACAAAATACATGAGAAATCCCTCAAGATCCCTAAATCTCCTCAATATCACACAAAATCACACAAAAATCACCCAAAACCTCCACAAGTTTCCACAAAATCTAAGAAAAATTCCTCAAAATTCTTCAAGTCTCCTCAGAATCCCACACAATTCCAGAAAAAACACACAAAATTCCAGACAAGTCCCACAAAACTCCCTAAATCATTTCAAAACCCTACCAATTCACAGGAATGTCCCACAAAATCTCCACCAATTCCCAGAACATCCCACAAAAATCTCACAAAAATCCCTAACACTTCTGAAAACTCGACCAAATTCCAGAAACGCCCCATAAAATCAGCACAGTTTCCCACAAAATTCAAGAAAAAACACCACAAAATTCCCTAAACCTTTTCAAAATACCACAAAATCCTTGAAAAGCTCCACCAAATTCCAGAAACATCCCACAAAATGTCCTCAATACCCAACAAAATCCCAGAAAAATCACACAAAATTCCCTAAATCTGCTCAAAACACGGCCAAAATCCACAAAAATCCCACCAAATCTCCAGAAATTCCCACAGAATACATGAAAAATCCCTGATAATTCGTCAGTTCTCTATAGAATCTCACCAAATTCCAGAAAAGTCCCTCAAAGTTCCACACACATCCCACAAAATCTCCCTAATATCCAACAAAATTCAAGAAAAATCCCACAAAATTCCCTAAATCTTCTCAAAACACGACCAAATTCTAGAAAAATATCCCACCAAATCTCCACAAATTCCCACAAAATACATGATAAATCCCTCAAGATCCCTAAATCGCCTCAATATCTTACAAAATCGCACAAAAAATACACAAAATCTCCTCAAGTTTTCACAAAATCTAAGTAAAATTCCTCAAAATTCTTCAAGTCTCCTCAAAACCACACAAAGTTCGTGAAAAGGCCCACCAAATTCCAGAAAAATCCCACAGAATCTCCACAAATTCCCAAAAAAATCTAAATCAAATACCTCAAAATTCTTCAAGTCTCCTCAGAATCCCACACAATTCCAGAAAAACCCCACCAAATTCCAGAGAAGTCCCACAAAACTCCCTAAATCATTTCAAAACCCTACCAATTCACAGGAATGTCCCACAAAATCTCCACCAATTCCCAGAACATCCCACAAAAATCTCACAAAAAATCCCTAACACTTCTGAAAACTCGACCAAATTCTAGAAACGCCCCATAAAATCAGCAGTTTCCCACAAAATTCAAGAAAAAACACCATAAAATTCCCTAAACCTTTTCAAAATACCACAAAATTCTTGAAAAGCCCCACCAAATTCCAGAAACATCCCACAAAATGTCCTCAATACCCAACAAAATCCCAGAAAAATCCCACAAAATTCCCTAAATTTTCTCAAAACATAACCAAAATTCCAGAAAAATCCCACCGAATCTCCACAAATTCCCACAGAATACGTGAAAAATCCCTGATAATTCGTCAGTTCTCTACAGAATCTCACCAAATTCCAGAAAAGTCCCTCAAAGTTCCACAAACATCCCACAAAATCTCCTCAATATCCAACAAAATTCAAGAAAAGTCCCACAAAATTCTCTAAATCTTCTCAAAACACGACCAAATTCTAGAAAAATATCCCACCAAATCTCCACAAATTTCCACAAAATGCATGAAAAATCCCTCAAGATCCCTAAATCGCCTCAATATCCCACAAAATCACACAAAAATCACCCAAAACCACCACAAGTTTCCACAAAAATCTAAGAAAAATTCCTCAAAATTCTTCAAGTCTCCTCAAAACCACACAAAGTTCGTGAAAAGGCCCACCAAATTCCAAAAAAATCCCACAGAATCTCCACAAATTCCCACAAAAATCTAAATCAAATTCCTCAGAATTCTTCAAGTCTCCTCAGAATCCCACACAATTCCAGAAAAACCCCACCAAATTCCAGAGAAGTCTCACAAAACTCCCTAAATCATTTCAAAACCCTACCAATTCACAGGAATGTCCCACAAAATCTCCACCAATTCCCAGAACATCCCACAAAAATCTCACAAAAATCCCTAAATCTTCTGAAAACTCGACCAAATTCCAGAAACGCCCCATAAAATCAGCACAGTTTCCCACAAAATTCAAGAAAAAACACCACAAAATTCCCTAAACCTTTTAAAAATACGACCAAATTCTTGAAAAGCCCCACCAAATTCCAGAAACATCCCACAAAATGTCCTCAATATCCAACAAAATCCCAGAAAAATCACACAAAATTCCCTAAATCTTCTCAAAACACGGCCAAAATCCACAAAAATCCCACCGAATCTCCACAAATTCCCACAGAATACATGAAAAATCCCTGATAATTCGTCAGTTCTCTACAGAATCTCACCAAATTCCAGAAGAGTCCCTCAAAGTTCCACAAACATCCCACAAAATCTCCCCAGTATCCAACAAAATTCTAGGAAAAATCCCACAAAATTCCCTAAATCTTCTCAAAACACGACCAAATTCTAGAAAAATATCCCACCGAATCTCCAGAAATTCCCACAGAATACATGAAAAATCCCTGATAATTCGTCAGTTCTCTACAGAATCTCACCAAATACCAGAAAAGTCCCCCAAAGTTCCACAAGCCTCCCACAAAATCTCCCTAATATCCAACAAAATTCCAGGAAAAATCTCACACAATTCCCTAAATCTTCTGAGAACTTGACCAAATTCCAGAAACGCCCCATAAAATCAGCACAGTTTCCCACAAAATTCAAGAAAAAACACCACAAAATTCCCTAAATCTTCTCAAAACACGACCAAATTCCAGAAAAATCCCACAGAATCTCCACAAATTCCCACAGAATACATGAAAAATCCCTGATAATTCGTCAGTTCTCTACAGAATCTCACCAAATTCCAGAAAAGTCCCACACAGTTCCACAAACAATCCACAAAAATCTCACAAAAATCCCTAACACTTCTGAAAACTCGACCAAATTCCAGAAACGCCCCATAAAATCAGCACAGTTTCCCACAAAATTCAAGAAAAAACACCACAAAATTCCTAAAATCTTTTCAAAATACCACAAAATTCTTGAAAAGCCCCACCAAATTCCAGAAACATCCCACAAAATCTCCTCAATACCCAACAAAATCCCAGAAAAATCCCACAAAATTCCCTAAATTTTCTCAAAACATAACCAAAATTCCAGAAAAATCCCACCGAATCTCCACAAATTCCCACAGAATACATGAAAAATCCCTGATAATTCGTCAGTTCTCTACAGAATCTCACCAAATTCCAGAAAAGTCCCTCAAAGTTCCACAAACATCCCACAAAATCTCCTCAATATTCAACAAAATTCAAGAAAAATCCCAAAATATGCTCTAAATCTTCTCAAAACACGGCCAAAATCCTCAAAAATCCCACCAAATCTCCACAAATTCCCACAAAATACATGAGAAATGCCTCAAGATCCCTAAATCGCCTCAATATCCCACAAAATCACACAAAAATCCCACAAAACCTCCACAAGTTTCCACAAAATCTAAGAAAAATTCCTCAAAATTTTTCAAGTCTCCTCAGAATCCCACACAATTCCAGAAAAAACCCACAAAATTCCAGAGAAGTCCCACAAAACTCCCTAAATCATTTCAAAACCCTACCAATTCACAGGAATGTCCCACAAAATCTCCACCAATTCCCAGAACATCCCACAAAAATCTCACAAAAATCCCTAAATCTTCTGAAAACTCGACCAAATTCCAGAAACGCCCCATAAAATCAGCACAGTTTCCCACAAAATTCAAGAAAAAACACCAGAAAATTCCCTAAATCTTTTCAAAATACCACAAAATTCTTGAAAAGACCCACCAAATTCCAGAAACATCCCACAAAATGTCCTCAATATCCAACAAAATCCCAGAAAAATCACACAAAATTCCCTAAATTTTCTCAAAACATAACCAAAATTCCAGAAAAATCCCACCAAATCTCCACAAATTCCCACAGAATACGTGAAAAATCCCTGATAATTCGTCAGTTCTCTACAGAATCTCACCAAATTCCAGAAAAGTCCCTCAAAGTTCCACAAACATCCCACAAAATCTCCCCAGTATCCAACAAAATTCCAGGAAAAATCCCACAAAATTCCCTAAATCTTCTCAAAACACGGCCAAATTCCAAAAAAACCCCACAGAATATCCACAAATTCCCACAGAATACATGAAAAATCCCTGATAATTCGTCAGTTCTCTACAGAATCTCACCAAATTCCAGAAAAGTCCCTCAAAGTTCCACAAACATCCCACAAAATCTCCTCAATATCCAACAAAATTCAAGAAAAATCCCAAAATATGCTCTAAATCTTCTCAAAACACGGCCAAAATCCTCAAAAATCCCACCGAATCTCCACAAATTCCCACAGAATACGTGAGAAATGCCTCAAGATCCCTAAATCGCCTCAATATCCCACAAAATCACACAAAAATCACCCAAAACCTCCACAAGTTTCCACAAAATCTAAGAAAAATTCCTCAAAATTCTTCAAGTCTCCTCAGAATCCCACACAATTCCAGAAAAAACACACAAAATTCCAGAGAAGTCCCACAAAACTCCCTAAATCATTTCAAAACCCTACCAATTCACAGGAATGTCCCACAAAATCTCCACCAATTCCCAGAACATCCCACAGAAATCCCACAAAAATCCCTAAATCTTCTGAAAACTCGACCAAATTCCAGAAATGCCCCATAAAATCAGCACAGTTTCTCACAAAATTCAAGAAAAAACACCACAAAATTCCCTAAATCTTTTCAAAATACCACAAAATTCTTGAAAAGCCCCACCAAATTCCCGAAACATCCCACAAAATGTCCTCAATATCCAACAAAATCCCAGAAAAATCACACAAAATTCCCTAAATTTTCTCAAAACATAACCAAAATTCCAGAAAAATCCCACCAAATCTCCACAAATTCCCACAGAATACGTGAAAAATCCCTGATAATTCGTCAGTTCTCTACAGAATCTCACCAAATTCCAGAAAAGTCCCTCAAAGTTCCACAAACATCCCACAAAATCTCCTCAATATCCAACAAAATTCCAGGAAAAATCCCACAAAATTCCCTAAATCTTCTCAAAACACGGCCAAAATGCACAAAAATCCCACCAAATCTCCACAAATTCCCACAGAATACATGAAAAATCCCTGATAATTCGTCAGTTCTCTACAGAATCTCACCAAATACCAGAAAAGTCCCCCAAAGTTCCACAAGCATCCCACAAAATCTCCCTAATATCCAACAAAATTCCAGGAAAAATCTCACACAATTCCCTAAATCTTCTGAACACTTGACCAAATTCCAGAAGCGCCCCACAAAATCAGCACAGTTTCCCACAATATTCAAGAAAAAACACCACAAAATTCCCAAAATCTTTTCAAAATACCACAAAATTCTTGAAAAGCCCCACCAAATTCCAGAAACATCCCGCAAAATCTCCTCAATACCCAACAAAATCCCAGAAAAATCCCACTAAATTCTCTAAATCTTCTCAAAACACGGCCAAAATCCTCAAAAATCCCACTGAATCTCCACAAATTCCCACAGAATACGTGAAAAATCCCTGATAATTCGTCAGTTCTCTACAGAATCTCACCAAATTCCAGAGAAGTCCCTCAAAGTTCCACAAACATCCCACAAAATGTCCTCAATATCCAACAAAATCCCAGAAAAATCACACAAAATTCCCTAAATCTTCTCAAAACACGGCCAAAATCCTCAAAAATCCCACCGAATCTCCACAAATTCCCACAGAATACATGAAAAATCCCTGATAATTTGTCAGTTCTCTACAGAATCTCACCAAATTCCAGAAAAGTCCCTCAAAGTTCCACAAACATCCCACAAAATCTCCCCAGTATCCAACAAAATTCCAGGAAAAATCCCACAAAATTCCCTAAATCTTCCCAAAACACGACCAAATTCTAGAAAAATATCCCACCAAATCTCCACAAATTCCCACAAAATACATGAGAAATCCCTCAAGATCCCTAAATCTCCTCAATATCACACAAAATCACACAAAAATCACCCAAAACCTCCACAAGTTTCCACAAAATCTAAGAAAAATTCCTCAAAATTCTTCAAGTCTCCTCAGAATCCCACACAATTCCAGAAAAAACACACAAAATTCCAGACAAGTCCCACAAAACTCCCTAAATCATTTCAAAACCCTACCAATTCACAGGAATGTCCCACAAAATCTCCACCAATTCCCAGAACATCCCACAAAAATCTCACAAAAATCCCTAACACTTCTGAAAACTCGACCAAATTCCAGAAACGCCCCATAAAATCAGCACAGTTTCCCACAAAATTCAAGAAAAAACACCACAAAATTCCCTAAACCTTTTCAAAATACCACAAAATCCTTGAAAAGCTCCACCAAATTCCAGAAACATCCCACAAAATGTCCTCAATACCCAACAAAATCCCAGAAAAATCACACAAAATTCCCTAAATCTGCTCAAAACACGGCCAAAATCCACAAAAATCCCACCAAATCTCCAGAAATTCCCACAGAATACATGAAAAATCCCTGATAATTCGTCAGTTCTCTATAGAATCTCACCAAATTCCAGAAAAGTCCCTCAAAGTTCCACAAACATCCCACAAAATCTCCCCAGTATCCAACAAAATTCCAGGAAAAATCCCACAAAATTCCCTAAATCTTCTCAAAACACGGCCAAAATCCACAAAAATCCCACCACATCTCCACAAATTCCCACAGAATACATGAAAATACCCCTGATAATTCGTCAGTTCTCTACAGAATCTCACCAAATTCCAGAAGAGTCCCTCAAAGTTCCACAAACATCCCACAAAATCTCCCCAGTATCCAACAAAATTCCAGGAAAAATCTCACAAAATTCCCTAAATCTTCTCAAAACACGACCAAATTCTAGAAAAATATCCCACCAAATCTCCACAAATTCCCACAAAATACATGAAAAATCCCTCAAGATCCCTAAATCGCCTCAATATCCCACAAAATCCCACAAAAATCACACAAAACCTCCACAAGTTTCCACAAAATCTAAGAAAAATTCCTCAAAATTCTTCAAGTCTCCTCAGAATCCCACACAATTCCAGAAAAAACACACAAAATTCCAGACAAGTCCCACAAAACTCCCTAAATCATTTCAAAACCCTACCAATTCACAGGAATGTCCCACAAAATCTCCACCAATTCCCAGAACATCCCATAAAAATCCCTAACACTTCTGAAAACTTGCCCAAATTCCAGAAACGCCCCATAAAATCAGCACAGTTTCCCACAAAATTCAAGAAAAAACACCACAAAATTCCCTAAATCTTTTCAAAATACCACAAAATTCTAGAAAAATATCCCACCAAATCTCCACAAATTCCCACAAAATACATGAGAAATCCCTCAAGATCCCTAAATCGCCTCAATATCCCACAAAATCACACAAAAATCCCACAAAACCTCCACAAGTTTCCACAAAATCTAAGAAAAATTCCTCAAAATTCTTCAAGTCTCCTCAGAAGGTTCTGGATGAGGGTAGAAATAATTAAAAAGCATCTTAAAAGTAACATCATATTTTTGTCAGCCATCTCTTCAGGGACTACTTTAAATCCCAGAATGTTCAAGAGCCATCATCACTGTACAAACAGAAGCTCCAACTGAACGAAACCAGAAGAAGTGGATATGGCAAATTCTCTGGTCCAAGTGGTGATATTAATCTGGTGAGGCTCTGGATTCCCATTTCAGACATACTATCACAGCTTAAATATAGGAAAAAATTGGGATTTTACTTTGCTGTGGTCTCTTTTTGTTTTGCAAAATATGTGATAGTTAATATATGAGTAAAATCTTGTATAAAAACAGGTTTGTTTTTTGGTTTTTTTTCTAACAAATAGCCAAATGCATATTACCTGCCTTGCTGGAAAATAATTGAGGTCTTCCTCTAAGAAATTTTTTCTCAGAGTGCCTTTCTTTGTGATTTGTGCTCTTATCTTAGGAAGATACAGGTGTTGCTCATTTTAATGCTGTCCAGCAGACTATTCCATGCTTTCTCAGCTGTTTGGATCTGCAGTTCAGGATTGGACCAAGAAAAATGGTGATGGGATCAAATCATTTTTATTCTTAAATGAGGACAATTCCATTTTTAAACATACACATGTGCTTCCAATGCTTTCAGTAGTCAAGGATGAAATTTTGAACAGACATGAATTCCTCAGTCTTTGTTTCTTTTTCCCTGAAGGATGGAATTTGGACTTTGCCCACCAGTGCAGTCCTTGCTATGGGCAGATGTTTCTTCTGTTCTTCTTACCAGCAGTAGGAGTGGTTGGACACTGAACCTCAAAGAAGAGGGAGCTAACATCCCTTACCTGGATAAGTCCCACAGGTAAGCACCTTGGAGAAGTTCTTCAACCAAAACCAGTTCCTGTAAGGCTTTCCAGCCCTTGACAGGAAATAAGCTGATTCCTGCAGGCTGCAACATGAAGACTTCCAGACTGAAGTGAGCATCCTGCTATAAGGAAGGATTTGGGAGTAGTGAGTCATCATTTGTATGGGAAATTAATCTGTGATTTTTATTTATTGTTTTTTTTCATTTGAAGTAACATCACATCATCATAGAGAGACATTGTCTGTCATTTCTGGTGTGGATACCTGAATAACTCAGCTAGACAGGTAGCATGATAAGGTAATACAATGCAGATATTGAAAGGAATTTTTTGGATGATTTTTTTGTTAGTTCAAGCTGCAGTCCCTGATTTATTCAGGCTTTGAAGTACCATGCAAGCCTTTCCCACAGAAGAAATTCTGTTTTATGTAAATAATGCACTGTGCAGTAAACTAGAAGAAAGCAGGGAGCATAGAGCATGAAGTTAGTGTTTCATGCAGGTGTTTGAAGGCAATGTGGGATTCCAGAGCTTAGTGTTTGAATTGCAACTTGAATTTCCTTCTTTGCTGTTATTTAGACTGCTCTGAAGTAGTCATGAGAAGCAAAAATGAAAGGCAATGTTGTTTGATGGGGACTGTGGTAGGGCTTTCTTGCCAGATTTGAAATGGCTTGAATTGATTAAAATCTCCAGGTGAGGGGAAGATTGTATCCATTCCTCTCTCTTATTAAAGCAAATTTTCCAAGAGGGATGTAAAATTGCAGTTGAGGGTTGGGGTGGTTTTTTCTTTTTTCCCTTCTTTCATGTGCAACCTAACAACTCCAATTTCACAGGCCTATTTAACATTTGATCCCTAAAAGTCAGTCCTTTGCTTTGTATTTTGGGCACTTGTTCATCTTGGGGAATTTGTCATCTTCTCAGGGCATTGAAGGTCAACCAAATGCTGCAGGTTTCATTCTTCCTTTCATATGGTCTATGTCCTGGGGTTTGACTCTTAAGCAGAGCTATTTTTTTATTTTGCAGCCTAGCAGTTGTACGGTGGGGCTGTGTGCAGGTGAATTCACTTGAGAACGATGGGTAAATCAGCTCCTGGGAAGATGTGCACTGCTTGGCCCCGATGCTTCAGCATGCTTGAGGTCAGCTTGGCTGTCTCTGACTGTCTAATAATAATGCAGAATGATAGAATTAAGTATTCATTGTAATTGGTGATCAATAAGATTTGTTTTCAGCTAAATCTGCGTGCTAGTTTCTAAAGCACTCCAGTCTGTTTCATCAATGACCTTTGTGGTTTTAGCTTAAGCTAAAAATCTAGTTTCTGCTGTTGTTATTTTCTGCCCTGTCGCTGTGAGAGGAAGGGATGATGGCTGGAGGTTTGGCAGTCAGCGAGGGCCTGGCCACCACTGCAGTTCTGTACACTCAGCCTTGGAGATGTGATCAGGAATGTGCTGTTAGTTGCCAGTTTTGTATTGCAAAGACTGAGCATGCTGCCATCACTGTGTTTGATGAGTGAGTTTTCATTGGTTTGGTCCAACTCCAAAGCAGCCTTAATTTGAAGGTGGAATTCTTTGTGGATGAGGCTGTGAAGAATATGGTGTTTATACTCCCATCCTACGGGCAGTACGGTAGAACAACTCCTAACTGATTTGGTAATAAAGACCTAGTTTTTCTTCACTAAACCTGCCCTAGCCAAATTCATCAGCTGGTGATAGCTATCTCTGGAGTGGGAGTTCTTTATTGAGTTGATTGACAATTTGATATACTTTGTCAAGCTGTGTTGTTTAGTTTCTGTTGATCCAGAGACACCTGAGGCTCCTTTTGCTTCCTAAGGGATTAAAGTAGCAAGCACTTAGAATGAGATATTGGGAAGATGGGTGCAGGAGACTTTGTAATTTACTATGGAAAAACATAATAATGATGATGAATATTTCAGGTGGAAATGATAGTATTTCACTATATACTATGTGAAATGCTTTTATGTGATTTTTTTTCATTTCTCTTTTATTTTTTAATCCTGGATAAATTAAATGAGGCTTTTGGGGAAAGCATGAGCTGGAATTTCTATTGAGGTTGATAACCTCTGATTCTGCTCTCGTTTGTCTGTCTGCTGGAACTTGTAGCAAACTAGCTATGTCCAAGTTTAATTGTGTAATAATTATCTTTCAAATCGAGCCTTTCTCACTTGGTGCTGATGTATTTGGGGGAGGGAGGGGAATGGAGAGTAAAGAGCTCCTTTCATGAATACAATTTTAATTTCATCTTGCTGATTCGAGCCTTTCCAAGATTCAAGTGAGCATTGGATCAGGTTGGAACTGAGGGGATGACTCATGACTCTGGCATAAAAACTACATTGCATTCCACATATTAGGAGTTTTCTGTTGCCCACAAGAAAGTTCAGGAAAAAAAGACAAAAAGAGAAATGGGTTTCAAATTTCCTGTGCTATTTTCAGTTGACTCCTCTTTCTGGAGATGCCTTAGCAAGTGTAGGACATCTGAAAAACTTGGAACTGCAACTTTCTTGTTGAGGCTCTGATGAACATTGCTTCTGTCATCAAGTTCTTGTGTTCATACTTTGAACTTAGCTGAGTAATGTTGGTATCAGCAGACTCTACTAAAGCCATGCCTTCCTAATTAATAATGCATTCTTAATAAAAAAAAAAAAATCTATTTCTTCATGTATTTAATTACCTAGTGAGTGTAAGACTGAATGAAGTTAATACCGTGCAGATTTCAAGCAAAACGCTGCTTTTTAATGTGCTTCAGTATAGGCTATGCACAAGTCAATAGACATGATTTTTAAGCTTCAGTTACCTTTCATTACCCTGTGCATATTCAAATTCAGATTGATGAATGCTGAACCAAAAGCAGACATCATAGAGTTAATTGAAGTTCTTTAAATTCAGAGGCAAACTATTTTCATAGCTTTGTTTTGAGGGTGGGTTGCTTTTGATGTCTGGGGTTTTTTTGGCTAAGGCAATGGCAAACATTTATTTATCCTGCTCCCTCCCCATTTTCCACCATCGTTGTTGCCAGTGATGCCTGCAGTGCTCAGTGGTCAATGACCCTCAGCCAGGGTGAGCTGCAGGAGCCTTACAGACGGGCCTGTTCTTTCTCCCAGTGCTAGAACAAGTGCAACAGCACAGTGCCATTTTGCTAAAAGCTAATATTTTTCCCAGCAGCTTCTTCTCCAGGCAGAATGAAATGCTTTCTTCAAGAGCAACCACATCTTTTCTCTGCCTGAAAGGTTGTGTTTGTTTGGGGTTTTTTCTCTTGCTTTAGGTGAGAGATAAAAAAAAAATGAAGAGGAAAGCCCAAGGAAATGCCAAAAGTACCACCTGGTAGTAATTTTGTGTGAGTGTCTCCATTTACACTTCAAACTTGCTCTTGGAGAACTTGGAGCTGCATTTAAAATGTATTTTGGTAGGTGGTCAGCTGTTGACTATCTGCATTTCTTCTTCCATTTCTTTTCTGTGCTTGTTTGGTATTGCTGCTGAATGTCCCCAAAGAGTAAAGTGGTGTGGAAGAGTTGAGGAAGCAGCTTTTGAAATTCTAAAGCTGATGTGTAGGTTTTGTTCCTCTTGGATTTTTAAAAGCAGGTATGTCATCCAAGTTAACTTTCTTCAGCAAGTAACAAGATTGTCGTCCTTCCACTGATGCTCTGTATTTTAACAGAGGTATTTGATGGTGCTGGAAAGGAGCAAGATGCAGAATGAGTTTGAGAGAAGTGATTTAAAGTGGGAGCACAGATGGTTGATTCCTAAAAATCAAAAAACGGATGTTTTGTTTTGTAGGAAAATGAAATCTAATCCTATTTGAGGGTCAACAGGATAAATACAAAGAACTAAATACAGATGTAGATACATATATACATATATACGTATATATATATATATATATATATATATATATATATATGTATAACCCCGCCCCCCGAAATCTATGAAGCAGGACTGATTGGTGCCATAGCCCAGGCAGCCTGTGGATCTAATTGCCTGCCTGAATTCAGCCCTTGCCTGGATGCCAGGGGAGACTTCCCTGGATTTGTCTCCAGACAGCTTTCCAGGGATGATCCTGCTCCTTTCCTGGTGCCCCAGAGTGCTGCAAGCCCCCCGTCCTGGGGCCATGGTGATGCCTGCCGGGGCCTTTAGGGTCCCCCCTAAAGGGCAGACAGGGTTTGACTGCAAGCTTCCTTGGAAGGTGGAGGCAGGTGAATATTGGCCACCTTCTTCTTTCCCGCTGCCCTCCGTGCTCTTGCAAAGCCTGCTGGGGCACTGGGGCTCTCCATTGCAGGCAGTCTGGAGCTGCCATGCAAAGCCATCTCTCAAGGAGTCCCCAGGTCTCAGGTGCAACCTCAAGAAAATGACACAGCAACGTGTAGAAAACGTGAACTTTATTCACTTGACTACTTCTAAAATCTACAATCCAACGTTACTAGAAGACTATGGGGTAAGAATCTTAAGGCTAAGAAACTTCAATGCTTCAACTGTTTAGAACTGAACACTAAGGGAAAGGTCAACTTCTTGGGGGAAACGTGGTGGGGAATCGAACAACAACAGGGGTGTGGCTAACTTGTAAGGTGGGGAACGTCGCAGTGCCTGGGCTGGGCACTGGTCACCTGTTCCCCGTAAGGTTCTGTAGCTGGAGCGCGACGCTGGAGGTCAGAGCTGTGGGGAGGTGCGGAGTCTCCTGTCACTGCCCTCTTTTGCCGCCGTCTTGGTGGTTGGCCTCCTCGGCTGAGAGCTGTAGCGAAGGTGCAGCCGCATCAGGTCACGGTTTTGCCTGAGCAGCTGCATCAACTCCGTGGGACAGCTGAGTCTTCGATGGCGGCGGGGCCCCGCACGGCCCGAAGGGCTCTGGAGATTCCGCTGCAAGTCAAAGCACAGGGATCCCCATGGAAGAGGCAGAGAGGCAGAGCGGGGCCGGCACCTGTGGGGCTGCCTTTGGCCTGGGAGACAGAGACTCGGGCCCAGTTGGGCTGGGCTGGCCCGGGGAAGAGGCTGCAGCAGGCAGAGCTCTGCCGCCTCTGCTTGGTGCTGTCCATGGAGCTCAGCCCCTGGGCCACATTCCCCAGCCAGGAGCTCAGGCCCCTTCTGCCGCAGGGCATTGGCCAAAGGGTGCCCAAGAGGCCCTCAAGGTCTGCCCCATCCCACCTGCCCCTGACCCCCCACCCCCTGCCTCACCTCTCCCCAGCGTCTCTGAAATCTTCTTCCAAGGGCCCATCCCATGGCCATTCCTATGAGGAGCACGTCAATGAGCAGGAGTGTCCTGGACGCCCACCAGAGGAGCGCAGAGTCCTTCTCCTCCAGGTCGAAATCCTCCGGAACCAGAGGAGAGGCACCCGTGCTCCTCTCGGGTTTGCTCACAGGGTCGAGGGGATGGGCCAAGAGCAGCAGCACGTAAAGCTGCAGCAGCGCGGAGGAGCCGTGAGCAGCCATAGTGCTCTGCCAGCAGCACCGAGGCTCTGGGCGTCTCTCTGCGAGCAGCTGTGCCTGGGCACTGGGGCGCAGCAACAGCTGGGGACAGTTGCCAGCCAGCGTGCCGTCCCCAGAGGCTGTGATGTCACAGAAGCACAGAACGCCCTGGCTGCAGAGAGCCCTGAGAGAATGTTGAGTCCAAGCTGGGAGCCATGGCGGCAAGCATGGCCAGCAGAGCGGGGCCCGAGCGCTGCGGCCTGGCTTGCCTTGCACCCGTGCCACAATGATGACTCCAGCAGCCCCTGTCAGGCCATTGCAGTATCTGATGGCCCACGCTGGGCACAAGTTCTTCCCAATGGCCAGCGTAAACCTCCCTTGGCCCAGCTTCCAAGCCTTGTTGGCATCTGCTCTCTCTTGTCCTTGCCCACCTGGCTGGCGCTGCCGTGTTGCTCGCTGGCCTGTCTGTGGGAGAAGAGGCTGTGCCAATGAGTGCTGCTCAACTTGGAGGCCATTCAAAGGAGGATTTGATTGTGCCTGCTGTGGGAAGAAGGAATATGCGTGCACATGGCCACTTCCCATAGGTTTTACCCCAGATTTTCATGAGCAGCTGTCCTAGTGAAAGTCAAGTCTGTTTTAGTGAGTATTTGAGGGCTTCCAGAGCACAGTGCCATCTCAGGGGAATTCTGCTGGTTGAGTTCTACTGAGGCTTTGAGATGAGTTGCAAATCCTGAAAATGTTCTCCTTGCCCAGGTAGTAATTTCACAGTTTAGACTCTGGGGATATTGATTGCTCAGTGTTGAGGACCTCATGTAACTTTCAGCCCCAGAAACTTTCAACCTCCAGTGATTGTCCTTGAGACAAAACCATTTGAAATCTTTTTTTCTGTGGACAGGAATTGCTTCGGTGTTACTTCACATCATCCATTAAAAATTTGATGCCTGGAACAAATCCCGAGTGCTGTGTGATTTCCTTGGTCGTGTTCTTTGGAATGGCTTCCCCCTCATTTTGTGAAGCTGGCCCCAGAAAGGTCATAGATGGGTGAGAAGTTCTGAAAGGCCAAGTGGTGCAGATCTTTGCCTCCTGTTTCGAGGTCTGCGGTGAGCTGTGAGTCCAAGAGCTGATCTGACGTGATGGTGAAAACACAGTTGTCGTGGTTTTAAAGCAGTAACTGAAAAAATACTAGAAAACTTACTTATTTCTTGCTGTGAGATATGGATTAGAGCAAGAGCAAAACAGGCTTAAAACTTAAAAGGAATAAAGAAAGTTTATTCACAAAACTACAAGAATAAGAACACCAGAATAAACTTTCAGAAAACCCTTTTATCCCGCACTACCCAGCATTCCCTTGTTCACATGACAAGATAGAAACAAAAGACTTTGGAACTTTGGTGTTTAAAACAGTCCCAATTCTTGCTAGAGTCTCTTTATCAGTGTTTGTATAGAAACAGAAATCTTCTTCTGCTAATCTATGGAGTTTCTCACAAGAAAAATATTTCTGTTATAGTTTTCTATTTGTTTGATGCCAGCTGCCCGGAAATCTGCCATGAGTTCACTCCTCCCATTTCACATCACTCTGAGGTGTGTATGGGCCATGAGTCCTCTTCATCTGTCTCTGTGAGCTTCGCAGGAAAACAGTTTTCTCATTGCCCTCAAGGCCTCAAATCTTCACTCCACTCTGTTCCAGCGCCTCACTGTATCACAATTACTCTACTTTTTACTCAAAATCCACACTTTGAACACTCCATGCTTCCCAATATACTCTGTCATGAATTAAAGGAGTTTTTTTCAGAACATGGTTGTCCATCTCCATAGCTTTAAGAGAAAAATATTTCAGCTTATAAAGCATCTCCTTATTCTCTCTTCCCTATCTAAAACTTAAGCCTTGTTTTTGTCCTATATTTTTCTAATACTAAAAAAAAAAAAAATCTGTGTTTTTCTAAAAGTGAAAAAAAAAAATAAAAAAATAAAGTAAAGAGTAGAAACAGAATAATATTTCTGAGAGGCAGGACATTTTTTAGTTTGTGTTGTCCGATGGAACAACAGTCACTTGAAGAAATTCCATATAGTAGAACATGTCACATTTGTCAATTTTAACCTGAAATTTATTAACAGGAATGTCTGTACTACGAACATGTGTTAAGTATAGGAATATATTGCATGTTTTCCTACTTGTAAGAAGTAAATTTCTGTCTTTACAAGCTAACACCATTAATTTCAGCTCTTAGTTATTCCCATTGCATATTCTTTTAAACAGACTTAATCAGACAAATTTTGTGTTATTTAGCAAGTAATGCTTGGTTATTACTACAAGTTCTTGAAGTCATAACACTTAAAATTGCAGTACATATATATTATTCTTACTATGATGATGTGAGTTGGCTGCTAGTCATTTAACTATATATAAGGTCTTACTATTTCTTAGTGCAATTACTTAAAATAAGTGTCTTGGAAATTGTTTTTATTTTTAGATTTAAAACTGTTCTTACTAAAGTTGATTTGTTAAAGATTGGACAATGTATATTTAATAATTAATGTTCCCCAGTGATATTTATTGTCAGTCAGGATTCACTTTACAGTCAATAAATAACCTAAAAAATCTGAATTTTGTAGCCAGTTTTGTCTAATTCTTAGAGCAATGCTTTGGGAAATTGGAGATATATATATATGAATATAAATATGTATATCTGCTATATACCTTTTTTATGATGGTTTTGTCCTACTACTGCAAATGTTTCTTTTTGTTTGTTTTTTCCTAACATACATAAAATTTTCTTAACCATATTTAAAGCTACCAGCTTGTTATTCTGACAAAACCCTGTGAGAATAAATTATTTTTATTAATACTCTACATGTCAAAACCTTGCAGTCAGTCAAATAACAGAAGGAGTGTTCATTGTCTCTCTCCCCCACTGATGCTGTTCTAGGAGTTGGAGTTAGAAGATTCAGACATCAAGTGAAACAGTGAAAGATGATAAGAAAACACTTGATTCTCACAAGGTATTTCCTACTAAAAGAGATTGTTTTGCAGTTTTGTTTGCTCTTGACACTATTTTGAGTAAATGTGAATTCCTAAGACATGCTCAAGGCAATTAAATATTTATGCTCCCCAAACTCAATTTTTAAGCAACATTTTCTGTTTACAAGAATCAGGTTTGCTTTGGTTTTATCTCTTTTCTTTCAGGTTACAAGACAGATTTTTTTATTATTATTTTCATTGGGGGAAAAAGATATGTATTTATAGTGTTTGTGAAGACTTTGCTCAGCTGAAAAAAGTAATAGGTAACATGAGTATAACATTGTGTTCTTCCATATTTCTATTTTTAAGTCCTATTACATGTGATATTTTCCATTTTGCCTTCTATTAGGCCTGAAATTGGAAACTATTTAAAACCTAACAAACCCCGGAGTTTATCCCTGTTCTTTGAATAGCAACAGAAGTATGGCTGTCATGGTTTGACACATCAATGAAGAACAGCCTCTGCTCTGCAGCAGGTACTCAAGTGGAACTTTTGCAAGTGGGCTCTCATCAGGAGTGAAACACTGGCTGCTGACTCTGCTGCTTTTGGTCACAGACTGCTGCCTTTATGAACCAGGTTTGTCCTTCTGCCTCTTTTGTGTTTTATATAGACTTGATTACAAATGAGGCACTTGTCCTCTTACCTGGGAGTTGCAGCAGGTCAGCAGCAGCAGGAGTTACTGGCTGCTTCCCATCAGCTGACTCCTTTTAGCCAACCCTTCCCATTTCCTGCGCCAATCCGATTTTTCCAAGCAATTAGGAAGAAAACTAAACCATAACTTTTACAAAATCACTTTAGGGAAGATGTTGCTTAATTGTTTGCTTCATTCAAATGAACACTTCTAACATTCACTTCTCTGAGTAAGAATGCCTTTTATGAGAAGCTGCTAAAAATAGGAATTTGAGAGCAGGGATGTTAAAAGTAGGGCCAGAGAGGAGCAAATTTGTCGCAGGGCAAGTTCTGTTTGCACTGAGGGAGTACTATCAATTTTGTCTCTGTCCTGTCTTTCACTGGTCCTGAAACAACAGTGCCTGCTTGAACAAACCTGCTCCTCAGGAGTGATTGGATCTGGTGCTCTGGGTGTTAGCAGCTGCAGTGCTGAACCACAGGCAGACATGAGATCTGACTGGATCACCCTTGCTAACATTTTCATGTAGAACCCATAACTCACTTGATCAGCAACACTTGCTTGAATGCTGCCTTTTGCCTTGGCTCTTCCCACTAAATAGTTCTTGAGCTGGGAAGTGGTCCTGATCTAAGAATCTGCAGTAATCTTTAATTCTGCCTTTATAACTCAGGAAACCACAGTAACCTTCATTTTAGAATGTGAACATTTTTTGGACAAACACTGAATTGTAGCTTCATTGACATGAGCTAAAGTAAGCTCTTTCAGTGGTCCTAGAGTGGTAGCTGTAAAAGGCAATCAGAGTGAAGATCCTGAATAATTTTCTTTTCCAGCCAGGTTTTAATGTATTTCCCCTGCAAATCAATTCATGTATCATAGAGCTCAATTACCTGCCCATAAAATGAGAGTTGTTGCTCAGAACTGTGGAATTAGGGTAACAAGAACTGTAATGATACACTAGATAAACACTGTTGCAATACTCTCTCAGCCCTGTTAGGGTATTTTAAATTTGCAGCAGATCTCAGTAAGGATGAGAAAATGCTGAGCTACATAAAAATGATGGAGACTGGAGGAGAAATTAGCCTTGCAGTGTTCTACAGTCCCAACATTTCCAACCACCACACCTGGTAGTGAAAATGCTGGTTTGTATTTGAAAAAAAGGAACTGCAATCAATCAAATGCACTGCCAAGTATAAATTAATTTCTGTAAGTCAAGTCCCTTAGGAACAATTCCTTAATAAAAGATCTGTTTCAAATCTCCTAAGTCTTCTAAAACCAACCCCAACAAAACACAGAAAACATAGTGTCTTTATTTGACCTGTCCTAGACTTCATTTATTTATTTACAGTCTGAAGGATGAGTCAAGTACCTGCAGTGGTGCCTTTAGCAATGCAAAACAAAATATTTTGAATATTCTTATTTAGCGTTCCAGTTTTAATGAGCTTGGAGCATAGTGAAGGAGATCAGATGTTTGCAGGTTCTGGATGAGGGTAGAAATAATTAAAAAGCATCTTGAAAGTAATATCATATTTTTGTCAGCCATCTCTTCAGGGACTACTTTAAATCCCAGAATGTTCAAGAGCCATCATCACTGTGCAAACAGAAGCTCCAACTGAACGAAACCAGAAGAAGTGGATATGGCAAATTCTCTGGTCCAAGTGGTGATATTAATCTGGTGAGGCTCTGGATTCCCATTTCAGACATACTATCACAGCTTAAATATAGGAAAAAATTGGGATTTTACTTTGCTGTGGTCTCTTTTTGTTTTGCAAAATATGTGATAGTTAATATATGAGTAAAATCTTGTATAAAAACAGGTTTGTTTTTTGGTTTTTTTTCTAACAAATAGCCAAATGCATATTACCTGCCTTGCTGGAAAATAATTGAGGTCTTCCTCTAAGAAATTTTTTCTCAGAGTGCCTTTCTTTGTGATTTGTGTTCTTATCTTAGGAAGATACAGGAGTTGCTCATTTTAATGCTGTCCAGCAGACTATTCCATGCTTTCTCAGCTGTTTGGATCTGCAGTTCAGGATTGGACCAAGAAAAATGGTGATGGGATCAAATTATTTTTATTCTTAAATGAGGACAATTCCATTTTTAAACATACACATGTGCTTCCAATGCTTTCAGTAGTCAAGGATGAAATTTTGAACAGACATGAATTCCTCAGTCTTTGTTTCTTTTTCCCTGAAGGATGGAATTTGGACTTTGCCCACCAGTGCAGTCCTTGCTATGGGCAGATGTTTCTTCTGTTCTTCTTACCAGCAGTAGGAGTGGTTGGACACTGAACCTCAAAGAAGAGGGAGCTAACATCCCTTACCTGGATAAGTCCCACAGGTAAGCACCTTGGAGAAGTTCTTCAACCAAAACCAGTTCCTGTAAGGCTTTCCAGCCCTTGACAGGAAATAAGCTGATTCCTGCAGGCTGCAACATGAAGACTTCCAGACTGAAGTGAGCATCCTGCTATAAGGAAGGATTTGGGAGTAGTGAGTCATCATTTGTATGGGAAATTAATCTGTGATTTTTATTTATTGTTTTTTTTCATTTGAAGTAACATCACATCATCATAGAGAGACATTGTCTGTCATTTCTGGTGTGGATACCTGAATAACTCAGCTAGACAGGTAGCATGATAAGGTAATACAATGCAGATATTGAAAGGAATTTTTTGGATGATTTTTTTGTTAGTTCAAGCTGCAGTCCCTGATTTATTCAGGCTTTGAAGTACCATGCAAGCCTTTCCCACAGAAGAAATTCTGTTTTATGTAAATAATGCACTGTGCAGTAAACTAGAAGAAAGCAGGGAGCATAGAGCATGAAGTTAGTGTTTCATGCAGGTGTTTGAAGGCAATGTGGGATTCCAGAGCTTAGTGTTTGAATTGCAACTTGAATTTCCTTCTTTGCTGTTATTTAGACTGCTCTGAAGTAGTCATGAGAAGCAAAAATGAAAGGCAATGTTGTTTGATGGGGACTGTGGTAGGGCTTTCTTGCCAGATTTGAAATGGCTTGAATTGATTAAAATCTCCAGGTGAGGGGAAGATTGTATCCATTCCTCTCTCTTATTAAAGCAAATTTTCCAAGAGGGATGTAAAATTGCAGTTGAGGGTTGGGGTGGTTTTTTCTTTTTTCCCTTCTTTCATGTGCAACCTAACAACTCCAATTTCACAGGCCTATTTAACATTTGATCCCTAAAAGTCAGTCCTTTGCTTTGTATTTTGGGCACTTGTTCATCTTGGGGAATTTGTCATCTTCTCAGGGCATTGAAGGTCAACCAAATGCTGCAGGTTTCATTCTTCCTTTCATATGGTCTATGTCCTGGGGTTTGACTCTTAAGCAGAGCTATTTTTTTATTTTGCAGCCTAGCAGTTGTACGGTGGGGCTGTGTGCAGGTGAATTCACTTGAGAACGATGGGTAAATCAGCTCCTGGGAAGATGTGCACTGCCTGGCCCCGATGCTTCAGCATGCTTGAGGTCAGCTTGGCTGTCTCTGACTGTCTAATAATAATGCAGAATGATAGAATTAAGTATTCATTGTAATTGGTGATCAATAAGATTTGTTTTCAGCTAAATCTGCGTGCTAGTTTCTAAAGCACTCCAGTCTGTTTCATCAATGACCTTTGTGGTTTTAGCTTAAGCTAAAAATCTAGTTTCTGCTGTTGTTATTTTCTGCCCTGTCGCTGTGAGAGGAAGGGATGATGGCTGGAGGTTTGGCAGTCAGCGAGGGCCTGGCCACCACTGCAGTTCTGTACACTCAGCCTTGGAGATGTGATCAGGAATGTGCTGTTAGTTGCCAGTTTTGTATTGCAAAGACTGAGCATGCTGCCATCACTGTGTTTGATGAGTGAGTTTTCATTGGTTTGGTCCAACTCCAAAGCAGCCTTAATTTGAAGGTGGAATTCTTTGTGGATGAGGCTGTGAAGAATATGGTGTTTATACTCCCATCCTACGGGCAGTACGGTAGAACAACTCCTAACTGATTTGGTAATAAAGACCTAGTTTTTCTTCACTAAACCTGCCCTAGCCAAATTCATCAGCTGGTGATAGCTATCTCTGGAGTGGAAAACCTTTATTGAGTTGATTGACAATTTAATATACTTTGTCAAGCTGTGTTGTTTAGTTTCTGTTGATCCAGAGACACCTGAGGCTCCTTTTGCTTCCTAAGGGATTAAAGTAGCAAGCACTTAGAATGAGATATTGGGAAGATGGGTGCAGGAGACTTTGTAATTTAGTATGGAAAAACATAATAATGATGATGAATATTTCAGGTGGAAATGATAGTATTTCACTATATACTATGTGAAATGCTTTTATGTGATTTTTTTTCATTTCTCTTTTATTTTTTAATCCTGGATAAATTAAATGAGGCTTTTGGGGAAAGCATGAGCTGGAATTTCTATTGAGGTTGATAACCTCTGATTCTGCTCTCGTTTGTCTGTCTGCTGGAACTTGTAGCAAACTAGCTATGTCCAAGTTTAATTGTGTAATAATTATCTTTCAAATCGAGCCTTTCTCACTTGGTGCTGATGTATTTGGGGGAGGGAGGGGAATGGAGAGTAAAGAGCTCCTTTCATGAATACAATTTTAATTTCATCTTGCTGATTTGAGCCTTTCCAAGATTCAAGTGAGCATTGGATCAGGTTGGAACTGAGGGGATGACTCATGACTCTGGCATAAAAACTACATTGCATTCCACATATTGGGAGTTTTCTGTTGCCCACAAGAAAGTTCAGGAAAAAAAAGAAAAATATAGAAATGGGTTTCAAATTTCCTGTGCTATTTTCAGTTGACTCCTCTTTCTGGAGGTGCCTTAGCAAGTGTAGGACATCTGAAAAACTTGGAACTGCAACTTTCTTGTTGAGGCTCTGATGAACATTGCTTCTGTCATCAAGTTCTTGTGTTCATACTTTGAACTTAGCTGAGTAATGTTGGTATCAGCAGACTCTGCTAAAGCCATGCCTTCCTAATTAATAATGCATTCTTAATAAAAAAAAAAAAAAAATCTATTTCTTCATGTATTTAATTACCTAGTGAGTGTAAGACTGAATGAAGTTAATACCGTGCAGATTTCAAGCAAAACGCTGCTTTTTAATGTGCTTCAGTATAGGCTATGCACAAGTCAATAGACATGATTTTTAAGCCTCAGTTACCTTTCATTACCCTGTGCATATTCAAATTCAGATTGATGAATGCTGAACCAAAAGCAGACATCATAGAGTTAATTGAAGTTCTTTAAATTCAGAGGCAAACTATTTTCATAGCTTTGTTTTGAGGTTGGGTTGCTTTTGATGTCTGGGGTTTTTTTGGCTAAGGCAATGGCAAACATTTATTTATCCTGCTCCCTCCCCATTTTCCACCATCGTTGTTGCCAGTGATGCCTGCAGTGCTCAGTGGTCAATGACCCTCAGCCAGGGTGAGCTGCAGGAGCCTTACAGACGGGCCTGTTCTTTCTCCCAGTGCTAGAACAAGTGCAACAGCACAGTGCCATTTTGCTAAAAGCTAATATTTTTTCCCAACAGGTTCTTCTCCAGGCAGAATGAAATGCTTTCTTCAAGAGCAACCACATCTTTTCTCTGCCTGAAAGGTTGTGTTTGTTTGGGGTTTTTTCTCTTGCTTTAGGTGAGAGATAAAAAAAAAATGAAGAGGAAAGCCCAAGGAAATGCCAAAAGTACCAAGTGGTAGTAATTTTGTGTGAGTGTCTCCATTTACACTTCAAACTTGCTCTTGGAGAACTTGGAGCTGCATTTAAAATGTATTTTGGTAGGTGGTCAGCTGTTGACTATCTGCATTTCTTCTTCCATTTCTTTTCTGTGCTTGTTTGGTATTGCTGCTGAATGTCCCCAAAGAGTAAAGTGGTGTGGAAGAGTTGAGGAAGCAGCTTTTGAAATTCTAAAGCTGATGTGTAGGTTTTGTTCCTCTTGGATTTTTAAAAGCAGGTATGTCATCCAAGTTAACTTTCTTCAGCAAGTAACAAGATTGTCGTCCTTCCACTGATGCTCTGTATTTTAACAGAGGTATTTGATGGTGCTGGAAAGGAGCAAGATGCAGAATGAGTTTGAGAGAAGTGATTTAAAGTGGGAGCACAGATGGTTGATTCCTAAAAATCAAAAAACAGATGTTTTGTTTTGTAGGAAAATGAAATCTAATCCTATTTGAGGGTCAACAGGATAAATACAAAGAACTAAATACAGATGTAGATACATATATACATATATACGTATATATATATATATATATATATATATATATATATGTATAACCCCGCCCCCCGAAATCTATGAAGCAGGACTGATTGGTGCCATAGCCCAGGCAGCCTGTGGATCTAATTGCCTGCCTGAATTCAGCCCTTGCCTGGATGCCAGGGGAGACTTCCCTGGATTTGTCTCCAGACAGCTTTCCAGGGATGATCCTGCTCCTTTCCTGGTGCCCCAGAGTGCTGCAAGCCCCCCGTCCTGGGGCCATGGTGATGCCTGCCAGGGCCTTTAGGGTCCCCCCTAAAGGGCAGACAGGGTTTGACTGCAAGCTTCCTTGGAAGGTGGAGGCAGGTGAATATTGGCCACCTTCTTCTTTCCCGCTGCCCTCCGTGCTCTTGCAAAGCCTGCTGGGGCACTGGGGCTCTCCATTGCAGGCAGTCTGGAGCTGCCATGCAAAGCCATCTCTCAAGGAGTCCCCAGGTCTCAGGTGCAACCTCAAGAAAATGACACAGCAACGTGTAGAAAACGTGAACTTTATTCACTTGACTACTTCTAAAATCTACAATCCAACGTTACTAGAAGACTATGGGGTAAGAATCTTAAGGCTAAGAAACTTCAATGCTTCAACTGTTTAGAACTGAACACTAAGGGAAAGGTCAACTTCTTGGGGGAAACGTGGTGGGGAATCGAACAACAACAGGGGTGTGGCTAACTTGTAAGGTGGGGAACGTCGCAGTGCCTGGGCTGGGCACTGGTCACCCGTTCCCCGTAAGGTTCTGTAGCTGGAGCGCGACGCTGGAGGTCAGAGCTGTGGGGAGGTGCGGAGTCTCCTGTCACTGCCCTCTTTTGCCGCCATCTTGGTGGTTGGTTGAGGGCTGTCGCGAAGGAGCAGCCGCATCAGGTCGCGGTTGTCCATCAGCAGCTGCATCAGCTCCGTGGGACAGCCCTGTCTTCGATGGCGGCGGGGCCCCGCACGGCCCGAAGGGCTCTGGAGATTCCGCTGCAAGTCAAAGCACAGGGATCCCCATGGAAGAGGCAGAGAGGCAGAGCGGGGCCGGCACCTGTGGGGCTGCCTTTGGCCTGGGAGACAGAGACTCGGGCTGAGTTGGGCTGGGCTGGCCCGGGGAAGAGGCTGCAGCAGGCAGAGCTCTGCCGCCTCTGCTTGGTGCTGTCCATGGAGCTCAGCCCCTGGGTCGCATTCCCCAGCCAGGAGCTCAGGCCCCTTCTGCCGCAGGGCATTGGCCAAAGGGTGCCCAAGAGGCCCTCAAGGTCTGCCCCATCCCGCCTGCCTGACCCCCCACCCCCCTCCTCACCTCTCGCCAGCGTCTCTGAATTCTTTTTCCGAGCGACCATCCCATGGCCATTCCTATGATGAGCAGGTCGATGAGCAGGAATGTCCTGGCCGCCCACCGGATGCGCTCAGGGTCCGACTCGTCCAGATGACAATCCTCCAGAAGCAGAGGAGAGGCATCCGTGCTGCGCTCAGGTTTGCTCACAGGGTCGAGGGGATGAGCCAAGAGCAGCAGCACGTAAAGCTGCAGCAGCGCGGAGGAGCCGTGAGCAGCCATAGCGCTCTGCCAGCAGCACCGAGGCTCTGGGCGTCTCTCTGCGAGCAGCTGTGCCTGGGCACTGGGGCGCAGCAACAGCTGGGGACAGTTGCCAGCCAGCGTGCCGTCCCCAGAGGCTGTGATGTCACAGAAGCACAGAACGCCCTGGCTGCAGAGAGCCCTGAGAGAATGTTGAGTCCAAGCTGGGAGCCATGGCGGCAAGCATGGCCAGCAGAGCGGGGCCCGAGCGCTGCGGCCTGGCTTGCCTTGCACCCGTGCCACAATGATGACTCCAGCAGCCCCTGTCAGGCCATTGCAGTATCTGATGGCCCACGCTGGGCACAAGTTCTTCCCAATGGCCAGCGTAAACCTCCCTTGGCCCAGCTTCCAAGCCTTGTTGGCATCTGCTCTCTCTTGTCCTTGCCCACCTGGCTGGCGCTGCCGTGTTGCTCGCTGGCCTGTCTGTGGGAGAAGAGGCTGTGCCGATGAGTGCTGCTCAACTTGAGGCCATTCAAAGGAGGATTTGATTGTGCCTGCTGTGGGAAGAAGGAATATGCGTGCACATGGCCACTGCCCATAGGTTTTACCCCAGATTTTCATGAGCAGCTGTCCTAGTGAAAGTCAAGTCTGTTTTAGTGAGTATTTGAGGGCTTCCAGAGCACAGTGCCATCTCAGGGGAATTCTGCTGGTTGAGTTCTACTGAGGCTTTGAGATGAGTTGCAAATCCTGAAAATGTTCTCCTTGCCCAGGTAGTAATTTCACAGTTTAGACTGTGGGGATATTGACTGCTCAGTGTTGAGGACCTCATGTAACTTTCAGCCCCAGAAATTTTCAACCTCCAGTGATTGTCCTTGAGACAAAACCATTTGAAATCTTTTTTTCTGTGGACAGGAATTGCTTCGGTGTTACTTCACATCATCCATTAAAAATTTGATGCCTGGAACAAGTCCCGAGTGCTGTGTGATTTCCTTGGTCGTGTTCCTTGGAATGGCTTCCCCCCCATTTTCTGAAGCTGGCCCCAGAAAGGTCATAGATGGGTGAGAAGTTCTGAAAGGCCAAGTGGTGCAGATCTTTGCCTCCTGTTTCGAGGCCTGCGGTGAGCTGTGAGTCAAAGAGCTGATTTGAAGTGATGGTGAAAACACAATTGAACCTTTTTGCAGCAGGGTGGATGGATAGAAGCAAAGCACAGCACGGCTGGCAGCAGCAAATGAATTAAAATGCATCCCTGGAATATGTTTCTTGGATTGTTCTTCTAGTATTGTGGTAGTAATTCTGATGTCTGAGTAGTGAACAAGCAACAAGTAGTGAACACGTGATTTGTAGTCAATTTTCTATTTCTTATGTAGTGGAGAGTATGGATGCTAGCTTTGGAGCAGGCTGCAGAGAGCTGCAGAAACTGCAGGCCCCATGGCCTATCAGTCCTGCCCGAGAAGCTATCCTGGGAATTCATAGGAGGATTTCAAAACAATCCTCACAGACAGAAAACAACTGCCAGGTGCTGTTTGTCTGTCCTCTTGTTTTCCTTGCAGGAGAAAGTCAGGGGGGTGGTGAGCCCCGCTGACCAATGATGGTGATGTAGCACTTTACTATGCAATAAGAGTTTCCTTTCTGTACTTTCCACGTATCTGTCTATTAGACAAGCCTAGAGTAATAAAGTAGAGAAGATTCTCCTGTTGTGACTCCCTTGAGAGTCCATGTCGTTCTTTCCCATTTTGTGGTGTTTTTTCTTGAATTTTGTGGGAAACTATGCTGATTTTATGGGGCATTTCTGGAATTTGGTCGAGTTTTCAGAAGATTTAGGGATTTTTGTGGGATTTTTGTGGGATGTTCTGGGAATTGGTGGAGATTTTGTGGGACATTCCTGTGAATTGGTAGGGTTTTGAAATGATTTAGGGAGTTTTGTGGGACTTCTCTGGAATTTGGTGGGGTTTTTTATGGAATTGTGTGGGATTCTGAGGAGACTTGAAGAATTTTGAGGAATTTGTTTTAGATTTTGTGGGAATTTGTGGAGAATCTGTGGGATTTTACTGGAATTTGGTGGGCCTTTTCAAGGACTTTGTGTAGTTTTGAGGAGACTTGAAGAATTTTGAGGAATTTTTCTTAGATTTTGTGGAAACTTGTGGAGGTTATGTGGGATTTTTGTGGGATTTTGTGGGATATTGAGGCGATTTCGGGGTCTTGAGGGATTTTTCATGTATTTTGTGGGATTTTGTGGAGATTTGGTGGGATATTTTTCTAGAATTTGGTCGTGTTTTGAGAAGATTTAGGGAATTTTGTGTGATTTTTCTGGGATTTTGTTGGATATTGAGGAGATTTTGTGGGATGTTTGTGGAACTTTGAGGGACTTTTCTGGAATTTGGTGAGATTCTGTAGAGAACTGACGAATTATCAGGGGTATTTTCATGTATTCTGTGGGAATTTGTGGAGATTTGGTGGGATTTTTGTGGATTTTGGCCATGTTTTGAGAAGATTTAGGGAATTTTGTGGGATTTTTCCTGGAATTTTATTGGATTCCGGGGAGATTTTGTGGGATGTTTGTGGAACTTTGAGGGACTTTTCTGGAATTTGGTGAGATTCTGTAGAGAACTGACGAATTATCAGGGGTATTTTCATGTATTCTGTGGGAATTTGTGGAGATTCTGTGGGATTTTTCTGGAATTTGGTAGAGTTTTGAGAAGATTTAGGGAATTTTGTGGGACTTTTCTGGGATTTTGTTGGATATTGAGGACATTTTGTGGGATGTTTCTGGAATTTGGTGGGGCTTTTCAAGAATTTTGTGGTATTTTGAAAAGATTTTGGGAATTTTGTGGTGTTTTTTCTTGAATTTTGTGGGAAACTGTGCTGATTTTATGGGGCGTTTCTGGAATTTGGTCGAGGTTTCAGAAGATTTAGGGATTTTTGTGAGATTTTTGTGGGTTGTTCTGGGAATTGGTGGAGATTTTGTGGGACATTCCTGTGAATTGGTAGGGTTTTGAAATGATTTAGGGAGTTTTGTGGGACTTCTCTGGAATTTTGTGGGGTTTTCTGGAATTGTGTGGTTTTGAGGAGACTTGAAGAATTTTGAGGAATTTTTCTTAGATTTTGTGGAAACTTGTGGAGGTTTTGTGGGATTTTTGTGGAATTTTTTGGGATATTGAGGCGATTTAGGGATCTTGAGGGATTTTTCGTGTATTTTGAGGGAATTTGTGGAGATTTGGTGGGACATTTTTCTAGAATTTAGTCGTGTTTTGAGAAGATTTAGGGAATTTTGTGTGATTTTTCTGGGATTTTGTTGGATATTGAGGAGATTTTGTGGGATGTTTGTGGAACTTTGAGGGACTTTTCTGGAATTTGGTGAGATTCTGTAGAGAACTGACAAATTATCAGGGATTTTTCATGTATTCTGTGGGAATTTGTGGAGATTTGGTGGGATTTTTGTGGATTTTGGCCGTGTTTTGAGAAGATTTAGGGAATTTTGTGTGGTTTTTCTGGGATTTTGTTGGGTATTGAGGAAATTTTGTGGGATGTTTCTGGAATTTGGTGGGGCTTTTCAAGAATTTTGTGGTATTTTGAAAAGATTTTGGGAATTTTGTGGTGTTTTTTCTTGAATTTTGTGGGAAACTGTGCTGATTTTATGGGGCATTTCTGGAATTTGGTTGAGTTTTCAGAAGATTTAGGGATTTTTGTGGGATTTTTGTGGGATGTTCTGGGAATTGGTGGAGATTTTGTGGGACATTCCTGTGAATTGGTAGGGTTTTGAAATGATTTAGGGAGTTTTGTGGGACTTCTCTGGAATTTTGTGTGTTTTTTCTGGAATTGTGTGGGATTCTGAGGAGACTTGAAGAATTTTGAGGAATTTTTCTTAGATTTTGTGGAAACTTGTGGAGGTTTTGTGGGATTTTTGTGGGATTTTGGGGGATATTGAGGCGATTTAGGGATCTTGAGGGATTTCTCATGTATTTTGTGGCAATTTGTGGAGATTTGGTGGGATATTTTTCTAGAATTTGGTCGTGTTTTGAGAAGATTTAGGGAATTTTGTGTGATTTTTCTGGGATTTTGTTGGATATTGAGGAGATTTTGTGGGATGTTTGTGGAACTTTGAGGGACTTTTCTGGAATTTGGTGAGATTCTGTAGAGAACTGACGAATTATCAGGGGTATTTTCATGTATTCTGTGGGAATTTGTGGAGATTCTGTGGGATTTTTCTGGAATTTGGTAGAGTTTTGAGAAGATTTAGGGAATTTTGTGGGACTTTTCTGGGATTTTGTTGGATATTGAGGACATTTTGTGGGATGTTTCTGGAATTTGGTGGGGCTTTTCAAGAATTTTGTGGTATTTTGAAAAGATTTTGGGAATTTTGTGGTGTTTTTTCTTGAATTTTGTGGGAAACTGTGCTGATTTTATGGGGCGTTTCTGGAATTTGGTCGAGGTTTCAGAAGATTTAGGGATTTTTGTGAGATTTTTGTGGGTTGTTCTGGGAATTGGTGGAGATTTTGTGGGACATTCCTGTGAATTGGTAGGGTTTTGAAATGATTTAGGGAGTTTTGTGGGACTTCTCTGGAATTTTGTGGGGTTTTCTGGAATTGTGTGGTTTTGAGGAGACTTGAAGAATTTTGAGGAATTTTTCTTAGATTTTGTGGAAACTTGTGGAGGTTTTGTGGGATTTTTGTGGAATTTTTTGGGATATTGAGGCGATTTAGGGATCTTGAGGGATTTTTCGTGTATTTTGAGGGAATTTGTGGAGATTTGGTGGGACATTTTTCTAGAATTTAGTCGTGTTTTGAGAAGATTTAGGGAATTTTGTGTGATTTTTCTGGGATTTTGTTGGATATTGAGGAGATTTTGTGGGATGTTTGTGGAACTTTGAGGGACTTTTCTGGAATTTGGTGAGATTCTGTAGAGAACTGACAAATTATCAGGGATTTTTCATGTATTCTGTGGGAATTTGTGGAGATTTGGTGGGATTTTTGTGGATTTTGGCCGTGTTTTGAGAAGATTTAGGGAATTTTGTGTGGTTTTTCTGGGATTTTGTTGGGTATTGAGGAAATTTTGTGGGATGTTTCTGGAATTTGGTGGGGCTTTTCAAGAATTTTGTGGTATTTTGAAAAGATTTTGGGAATTTTGTGGTGTTTTTTCTTGAATTTTGTGGGAAACTGTGCTGATTTTATGGGGCATTTCTGGAATTTGGTTGAGTTTTCAGAAGATTTAGGGATTTTTGTGGGATTTTTGTGGGATGTTCTGGGAATTGGTGGAGATTTTGTGGGACATTCCTGTGAATTGGTAGGGTTTTGAAATGATTTAGGGAGTTTTGTGGGACTTCTCTGGAATTTTGTGTGTTTTTCTGGAATTGTGTGGGATTCTGAGGAGACTTGAAGAATTTTGAGGAATTTTTCTTAGATTTTGTGGAAACTTGTGGAGGTTTTGTGGGATTTTTGTGGGATTTTGGGGGATATTGAGGCGATTTAGGGATCTTGAGGGATTTCTCATGTATTTTGTGGCAATTTGTGGAGATTTGGTGGGATATTTTTCTAGAATTTGGTTGTGTTTTGTAAAGATTTAGGGAATTTTGTGGTGTTTTTTCTTGAATTTTGTGGGAAACTGTGCTGATTTTATGGGGCGTTTCTGGAATTTGGTCGAGTTTTCAGAAGATTTAGGGATATTTGTGAGATTTTTGTGGGATGTTCTGGGAATTGGTGGAGATTTTGCGGGACATTCCTGTGAATTGGTAGGGTTTTGAAATGATTTAGGGAGTTTTGTGGGACTTCTCTGGAATTTTGTGTGTTTTTTATGGAATTGTGTGGTTTTGAGGAGACTTGAAGAATTCTGAGGAATTTGTTTTAGATTTTGTGGGAATTTGTGGAGAATCTGTGGGATTTTACTGGAATTTGGTGGGCCTTTTCAAGGACTTTGTGTGGTTTTGAGGAGACTTGAAGAATTTTGAGGAATTTTTCTTAGATTTTGTGGAAACTTGTGGAGGTTTTGTGGGATTTTTGTGGGATTTTGTGGGATATTGAGGCGATTTAGGGATCTTGAGGGATTTTTCATGTATTTTGTGGGATTTTGTGGAGATTTGGTGGGACATTTTTCTAGAATTTAGTCGTGTTTTGAGAAGATTTAGGGAATTTTGTGTGATTTTTCTGGGATTTTGTTGGATATTGAGGAGATTTTGTGGGATGTTTGTGGAACTTTGAGGGACTTTTCTGGAATTTGGTGAGATTCTGTAGAGAACTGACGAATTATCAGGGATTTTTCATGTATTCTGTGGGAATTTGTGGAGATTTGGTGGGATTTTTTTGGAATTTGGTAGAGTTTTGAGAAGATTTAGGGAATTTTGTGGGACTTTTCTGGGATTTTGTTGGGTATTGAGGACATTTTGTGGGATGTTTCGGGAATTTGGTGGGGCTTTTCAAGAATTTTGTGGTATTTTGAAAAGGTTTAGGGAATTTTGTGGTGTTTTTTCTTGAATTTTGTGGGAAACTGTGCTGATTTTATGGGGCGTTTCTGGAATTTGGTCGAGTTTTCAGAAGATTTAGGGATTTTTGTGAGATTTTTTGGGATGTTCTGGGAATTGGTGGAGATTTTGTGGGACATTCCTGTGAATTGGTAGGGTTTTGAAATGATTTAGGGAGTTTTGTGGGACTTCTCTGGAATTTTGTGTGTTTTTTCGGGAATTGTGTGGGATTCTGAGGAGACTTGAAGAATTTTGAGGAATTTTTTTTAGATTTTGTGGGAATTTGTGGAGAATCTGTGGGATTTTACTGGAATTCTGTGGGCCTTTTCAAGGACTTTGTGTGGTTTTGAGGAGACTTGAAGAATTTTGAGGAATTTTTCTTAGATTTTGTGGAAACTTGTGGAGTTTTTGTGGGATTTTTGTGGAATTTTGTGGGATATTGAGGCGATTTAGGGATCTTGAGGGATTTTTCATGTATTTTGTGGGAATTTGTGGAGATTTGGTGGGATATTTTTCTAGAATTTGGTCGTGTTTTGAGAAGATTTAGGGAATTTTGTGTGATTTTTCTTGAATTTTGTGGGACATTGAGGAGATTTTGTGGAATGTTTGTGGAACTTTGAGGGACTTTTCTGGAATTTGGTGAGATTCTGTAGAGAACTGAGAAATTATCAGGGATTTTTCATGTATTCTGTGGGAATTTGTGGAGATTTGGTGGGATTTTTGTGGATTTTGGCCGTGTTTTGAGAAGATTTAGGGAATTTTGTGTGATTTTTCTGGGATTTTGTTGGATATTGAGGACATTTTGTGGGATGTTTCTGGAATTTGGTGGGGCTTTTCAAGAATTTTGTGGTATTTTGAAAAGGTTTAGGGAATTGTGTGGTGTTTTTTCTTGAATTTTGTGGGAAACTGTGCTGATTTTATGGGGCGTTTCTGGAATTTGGTCGAGTTTTCAGAAGATTTAGGGATTTTTGTGAGATTTTTGTGGGATGTTCTGGGAATTGGTGGAGATTTTGTGGGACATTCCTGTGAATTGGTAGGGTTTTGAAATGATTTAGGGAGTTTTGTGGGACTTGTCTGGAATTTTGTGTGTTTTTTCTGGAATTGTGTGGGATTCTGAGGAGACTTGAAGAATTTTGAGGAATTTTTCTTAGATTTTGTGGAAACTTGTGGAGGTTTTGTGGGATTTTTGTGTGATTTTGTGGGATATTGAGGCGATTTAGGGATCTTGAGGGATTTCTCATGTATTTTGTGGGAATTTGTGGAGATTTGGTGGGATATTTTTCTAGAATTTGGTTGTGTTTTGTAAAGATTTAGGGAATTTTGTGGTGTTTTTTCTTGAATTTTGTGGGAAACTGTGCTGATTTTATGGGGCGTTTCTGGAATTTGGTCGAGTTTTCAGAAGATTTAGGGATTTTTGTGAGATTTTTGTGGGATGTTCTGGGAATTGGTGGAGATTTTGTGGGACATTCCTGTGAATTGGTAGGGTTTTGAAATGATTTAGGGAATTTTGTGGGACTTCTCTGGAATTTTCTGGGGTTTTTATGGAATTGTGTGGTTTTGAGGAGACTTGAAGAATTTTGAGGAATTTGTTTTAGATTTTGTGGGAATTTGTGGAGAATCTGTGGGATTTTACTGGAATTTGGTGGGCCTTTTCAAGGACTTTGTGTGGTTTTGAGGAGACTTGAAGAATTTTGAGGAATTTTTCTTAGATTTTGTGGAAACTTGTAGAGGTTTTGTGTGATTTTTGTGGGATTTTGTGGGATATTGAGGCGATTTAGGGATCTTGAGGGATTTTTCATGTATTTTGTGGGATTTTGTGGAGATTTGGTGGGATATTTTTCTAGAATTTAGTCGTGTTTTTAGAAGATTTAGGGAATTTTGTGTGATTTTTCTGGGATTTTGTTGGATATTGAGGAGATTTTGTGGGATGTTTGTGGAACTTTGAGGGACTTTTCTGGAATTTGGTGAGATTCTGTAGAGAACTGACGAATTATCAGGGGTATTTTCATGTATTCTGTGGGAATTTGTGGAGATTCGGTGGGATTTTTGTGGATTTTGGCCATGTTTTGAGAAGATTTAGGGAATTTTGTGGGATTTTTCCTGGAATTTTATTGGATTCCGGGGAGATTTTGTGGGATGTTTGTGGAACTTTGAGGGACTTTTCTGGAATTTGGTGAGATTCTGTAGAGAACTGACGAATTATCAGGGATTTTTCATGTATTCTGTGGGAATTTGTGGATATTCTGTGGGGTTTTTTTGGAATTTGGTAGAGTTTTGAGAAGATTTAGGGAATTTTGTGGGACTTTTCTGGGATTTTGTTGGGTATTGAGGACATTTTGTGGGATGTTTCGGGAATTTGGTGGGGCTTTTCAAGAATTTTGTGGTATTTTGAAAAGATTTAGGGAATTTTGTGGTGTTTTTTCTTGAATTTTGTGGGAAACTGTGCTGATTTTATGGGGCGTTTCTGGAATTTGGTCGAGTTTTCAGAAGATTTAGGGATTTTTGTGAGATTTTTGTGGGATGTTCTGGGAATTGGTGGAGATTTTGTGGGACATTCCTGTGAATTGGTAGGGTTTTGAAATGATTTAGGGAGTTTTGTGGGACTTCTCTGGAATTTTGTGGGGTTTTTCTGGAATTGTGTGGTTTTGAGGAGACTTGAAGAATTTTGAGGAATTTTTCTTAGATTTTGTGGAAACTTGTGGAGGTTTTGTGGGATTTTTGTGGGATTTTGTGGGATATGAGGCGATTTAGGGATCTTGAGGGATTTTTCATGTATTTTGTGGGAATTTGTGGAGATTTGGTGGGATATTTTTCTAGAATTTAGTCGTGTTTTGAGAAGATTTAGGGAATTTTGTGTGATTTTTCTTGAATTTTGTGGGACATTGAGGAGATTTTGTGGGATGTTTGTGGAACTTTGAGGGACTTTTCTGGAATTTGGTGAGATTCTGTAGAGAACTGACAAATTATCAGGGATTTTTCATGTATTCTGTGGGAATTTGTGGAGATTTGGTGGGATTTTTGTGGATTTTGGCCGTGATTTGAGAAGATTTAGGGAATTTTGTGTGATTTTTCTGGGATTTTGTTGGATATTGAGGAGATTTTGTGGGATGTTTGTGGAACTTTAAGGTACTTTTCTGGAATTTGGTGAGATTCTGTAGAGAACTGACGAATTATCAGGGGTATTTTCAGGTATTCTGTGGGAATTTGTGGAGATTCGGTGGGATTTTTGTGGATTTTGGCCATGTTTTGAGAAGATTTAGGGAATTTTGTGGGATTTTTCCTGGAATTTTATTGGATACCGGGGAGATTTTGTGGGATGTTTTTGGAACTTTGAGGGACTTTTTAGGAATTTGGTGAGATTCTGTAGAGAACTGACGAATTATCAGGGATTTTTCATGTATTCTGTGGGAATTTGTAGAGATTCTGTGGGATTTTTTTGGAATTTGGTAGAGTTTTGAGAAGATTTAGGGAATTTTGTGTGACTTTTCTGGGATTTTGTTGGGTATTGAGGACATTTTGTGGGATGTTTCGGGAATTTGGTGGGGCTTTTCAAGAATTTTGTGGTATTTTGAAAAGGTTTAGGGAATTTTGTGGTGTTTTTTCTTGAATTTTGTGGGAAACTGTGCTGATTTTATGGGGCGTTTCTGGAATTTGGTCGAGTTTTCAGAAGTGTTAGGGATTTTTGTGAGATTTTTGTGGGATGTTCTGGGAATTGGTGGAGATTTTGTGGGACATTCCTGTGAATTGGTAGGGTTTTGAAATGATTTAGGGAGTTTTGTGGGACTTCTCTGGAATTTTGTGGGGTTTTTATGAAATTGTGTGGTTTTGAGGAGACTTGAAGAATTTTGAGGAATTTGTTTTAGATTTTGTGGGAATTTGTGGAGAATCTGTGGGATTTTACTGGAATTTGGTGGGCCTTTTCAAGGACTTTGTGTGGTTTTGAGGAGACTTGAAGAATTTTGAGGAATTTTTCTTAGATTTTGTGGAAACTTGTGGAGGTTTTGTGTGATTTTTGTGGGATTTTGTGGGATATTGAGGTGATTTAGGGATCTTGAGGGATTTTTCATGTATTTTGTGGGATTTTGTGGAGATTTGGTGGGACATTTTTCTAGAATTTAGTCGTGTTTTGAGAAGATTTAGGGAATTTTGTGTGATTTTTCTGGGATTTTGTTGGATATTGAGGAGATTTTGTGGGATGTTTGTGGAACTTTGAGGGACTTTTCTGGAATTTGGTGAGATTCTGTAGAGAACTGACGAATTATCAGGGATTTTTCATGTATTCTGTGGGAATTTGTGGAGATTTGGTGGGATTTTTTTGGAATTTGGTAGAGTTTTGAGAAGATTTAGGGAATTTTGTGGGACTTTTCTGGGATTTTGTTGGGTATTGAGGACATTTTGTGGGATGTTTCGGGAATTTGGTGGGGCTTTTCAAGAATTTTGTGGTATTTTGAAAAGATTTAGGGAATTTTGTGGTGTTTTTTTCTTGAATTTTGTGGGAAACTGTGCTGATTTTATGGGGCGTTTCTGGAATTTGGTCGAGTTTTCAGAAGATTTAGGGATTTTTGTGAGATTTTTTGGGATGTTCTGGGAATTGGTGGAGATTTTGTGGGACATTCCTGTGAATTGGTAGGGTTTTGAAATGATTAAGGGAATTTTGTGGGACTTCTCTGGAATTTTCTGGGGTTTTTATGGAATTGTGTGGTTTTGAGGAGACTTGAAGAATTTTGAGGAATTTGTTTTAGATTTTGTGGGAATTTGTGGAGAATCTGTGGGATTTTACTGGAATTTGGTGGGCCTTTTCAAGGACTTTGTGTGGTTTTGAGGAGACTTGAAGAATTTTGAGGAATTTTTCTTAGATTTTGTGAAACTTGTGGAGGTTTTTTGTGATTTTTGTGGGATTTTGTGGGATATTGAGGCGATTTAGGGATCTTGAGGGATTTTTCATGTATTTTGTGGGATTTTGTGGAGATTTGGTGGGACATTTTTCTAGAATTTAGTCGTGTTTTGAGAAGATTTAGGGAATTTTGTGTGATTTTTCTGGGATTTTGTTGGATATTGAGGAGATTTTGTGGGATGTTTGTGGAACTTTGAGGGACTTTTCTGGAATTTGGTGAGATTCTGTAGAGAACTGACGAATTATCAGGGGTATTTTCATGTATTCTGTGGGAATTTGTGGAGATTCGGTGGGATTTTTGTGGATTTTGGCCATGTTTTGAGAAGATTTAGGGAATTTTGTGGGATTTTTCCTGGAATTTTATTGGATTCCGGGGAGATTTTGTGGGATGTTTGTGGAACTTTGAGGGACTTTTTAGGAATTTGGTGAGATTCTGTAGAGAATTGACGAATTATCAGGGATTTGTCATGTATTCTGTGGGAATTTGTGGAGATTCTGTGGGATTTTTCTGGAATTTGGTAGAGTTTTGAGAAGATTTAGGGAATTTTGTGGGACTTTTCTGGGATTTTGTTGGATATTGAGGACATTTTGTGGGATGTTTCTGGAATTTGGTGGGGCTTTTCAAGAATTTTGTGGTATTTTGAAAAGATTTTGGGAATTTTGTGGTGTTTTTTCTTGAATTTTGTGGGAAACTGTGCTGATTTTATGGGGCGTTTCTGGAATTTGGTCGAGTTTTCAGAAGATTTAGGGATTTTTGTGAGATTTTTGTGGGATGTTCTGGGAATTGGTGGAGATTTTGTGGGACATTCCTGTGAATTGGTAGGGTTTTGAAATGATTTAGGGAGTTTTGTGGGACTTCTCTGGAATTTTGTGTGTTTTTTCTGGAATTGTGTGGTTTTGAGGAGACTTGAAGAATTTTGAGGAATTTTTCTTAGATTTTGTGGAAACTTGTGGAGGTTTTGTGGGATTTTTGTGGAATTTTTTGGGATATTGAGGCGATTTAGGGATCTTGAGGGATTTTTCATGTATTTTGTGTAAATTTGTGGAGATTTGGTGGGATATTTTTCTAGAATTTGGTCGTGTTTTGAGAAGATTTAGGGAATTTTGTGTGATTTTTCTTGAATTTTGTGGGATATTGAGGAGATTTTGTGGGATGTTTGTGGAACTTTGCGGGACTCTTCTGGAATTTGGTGAGATTCTGTAGAGAACTGACAAATTATCAGGGATTTTTCATGTATTCTGCGGGAATTTGTGGAGATTTGGTGGGATTTTTGTGGATTTTGGCCGTGTTTTGAGAAGATTTAGGGAATTTTGTGTGATTTTTCTGGGATTTTGTTGGATATTGAGGACATTTTGTGGGATGTTTCTGGAATTTGGTGGGGCTTTTCAAGAATTTTGTGGTATTTTGAAAAGGTTTAGGGAATTGTGTGGTGTTTTTTCTTGAATTTTGTGGGAAACTGTGCTGATTTTATGGGGCGTTTCTGGAATTTGGTCGAGTTTTCAGAAGATTTAGGGATTTTTGTGAGATTTTTGTGGGATGTTCTGGGAATTGGTGGAGATTTTGTGGGACATTCCTGTGAATTGGTAGGGTTTTGAAATGATTTAGGGAGTTTTGTGGGACTTCTCTGGAATTTTGTGGGGTTTTTCTGAAATTGTGTGGTTTTGAGGAGACTTGAAGAATTTTGAGGAATTTGTTTTAGATTTTGTGGGAATTTGTGGAGAATCTGTGGGATTTTACTGGAATTTGGTGGGCCTTTTCAAGGACTTTGTGTGGTTTTGAGGAGACTTGAAGAATTTTGAGGAATTTTTCTTAGATTTTGTGGAAACTTGTGGAGGTTTTGTGTGATTTTTGTGGGATTTTGTGGGATATTGAGGCGATTTCGGGATCTTGAGGGATTTTTCATGTATTTTGTGGGAATTTGTGGAGATTTGGTGGGATATTTTTCTAGAATTTGGTCGTGTTTTGAGAAGATTTAGGGAATTTTGTGTGATTTTTGAATTTTGTGGGATATTGAGGAGATTTTGTGGGATGTTTGTGGAACTTTGAGGGACTTTTCTGGAATTTGGTGAGATTCTGTAGAGAACTGACGAATTATCAGGGGTATTTTCATGTATTCTGTGGGAATTTGTGGAGATTCGGTGGGATTTTTGTGGATTTTGGCCATGTTTTGAGAAGATTTAGGGAATTTTGTGGGATTTTTCCTGGAATTTTATTGGATACCGGGGAGATTTTGTGGGATGTTTTTGGAACTTTGTGGGACTTTTTAGGAATTTGGTGAGATTCTGTAGAGAACTGACGAATTTTCAGGGATTTGTCATGTATTCTGTGGGAATTTGTGGAGATTCTGTGGGATTTTTGTGGATTTTGGCCATGTTTTGAGAAGATTTAGGGAATTTTGTGTGACTTTTCTGGGATTTTGTTGGGTATTGAGGACATTTTGTGGGATGTTTCTGGAATTTGGTGGGGCTTTTCAAGAATTTTGTGGTATTTTGAAAAGATTTTGGGAATTTTGTGGTGTTTTTTCTTGAATTTTGTGGGAAACTGTGCTGATTTTATGGGGCGTTTCTGGAATTTGGTCGAGTTTTCAGAAGATTTAGGGATTTTTGTGAGATTTTTGTGGGATGTTCTGGGAATTGGTGGAGATTTTGTGGGACATTCCTGTGAATTGGTAGGGTTTTGAAATGATTTAGCGAGTTTTGTGGGACTTGTCTGGAATTTTGTGTGTTTTTTCTGGAATTGTGTGGGATTCTGAGGAGACTTGAAGAATTTTGAGGAATTTGTTTTAGATTTTGTGGGAATTTGTGGAGAATCTGTGGGATTTTACTGGAATTTGGTGGGCCTTTTCAAGGACTTTGTGTGGTTTTGAGGAGACTTGAAGACTTTTGAGGAATTTTTCTTAGATTTTGTGGAAACTTGTGGAGGTTTTGTGGGATTTTTGTGGGATTTTGTGGGATATTGAGGCGATTTCGGGATCTTGAGGGATTTTTTGTGTATTTTGTGGGATTTTGTGGAGATTTGGTGGGACATTTTTCTAGAATTTAGTCGTGTTTTGAGAAGATTTAGGGAATTTTGTGTGATTTTTCTGGGATTTTGTTGGATATTGAGGAGATTTTGTGGGATGTTTGTGGAACTTTGAGGGACTTTTCTGGAATTTGGTGAGATACTGTAGAGAACTGAGAAATTATCAGGGATTTTTCATGTATTCTGTGGGAATTTGTAAAGATTTGGTGGGATTTTTGTGGATTTTGGCCGTGTTTTGAGAAGATTTAGGGAATTTTGTGTGATTTTTCTTGGATTTTGTTGGGTATTGAGGAAATTTTGTGGGATGTTTCTGGAATTTGGTGGGGCTTTTCAAGAATTTTGTGGTATTTTGAAAAGATTTAGGGAATTGTGTGATGTTTTTTCTTGAATTTTGTGGGAAACTGTGCTGATTTTATGGGGCGTTTCTGGAATTTGGTCGAGTTTTCAGAAGATTTAGGGATTTTTGTGAGATTTTTGTGGGATGTTCTGGGAATTGGTGGAGATTTTATGGGACATTCCTGTGAATTGGTAGGGTTTTGAAATGATTTAGGGAGTTTTGTGGGACTTCTCTGGAATTTTGTGTGTTTTTTCTGGAATTGTGTGGGATTCTGAGGAGACTTGAAGAATTTTGAGGAATTTTTCTTAGATTTTGTGGAAACTTGTGGAGGTTTTGTGGGATTTTTGTGTGATTTTGTGGGATATTGAGGCGATTTAGGGATCTTGAGGGATTTCTCATGTATTTTGTGGGAATTTGTGGAGATTTGGTGGGATATTTTTCTAGAATTTGGTTGTGTTTTGAGAAGATTTAGGGAATTGTGTGGTGTTTTTTCTTGAATTTTGTGGGAAACTGTGCTGATTTTATGGGGCGTTTCTGGAATTTGGTCGAGTTTTCAGAAGATTTAGGGATTTTTGTGAGATTTTTGTGGGATGTTCTGGGAATTGGTGGAGATTTTGTGGGACATTCCTGTGAATTGGTAGGGTTTTGAAATGATTTAGGGAGTTTTGTGGGACTTCTCTGGAATTTTGTGTGTTTTTTCTGGAATTGTGTGGGATTCTGAGGAGACTTGAAGAATTTTGAGGAATTTGTTTTAGATTTTGTGGGAATTTGTGGAGAATCTGTGGGATTTTACTGGAATTTGGTGGGCCTTTTCAAGTACTTTGTGTGGTTTTGAGGAGACTTGAAGACTTTTGAGGAATTTTTCTTAGATTTTGTGGAAACTTGTGGAGGTTTTGTGTGATTTTTGTGGGATTTTGTGGGATATTGAGGCGATTTCGGGATCTTGAGGGATTTTTTGTGTATTTTGTGGGATTTTGTGGAGATTTGGTGGGACATTTTTCTAGAATTTAGTCGTGTTTTGAGAAGATTTAGGGAATTTTGTGTGATTTTTCTGGGATTTTGTTGGATATTGAGGAGATTTTGTGGGATGTTTGTGGAACTTTGAGGGACTTTTCTGGAATTTGGTGAGATTCTGTAGAGAACTGACAAATTATCAGGGATTTTTCATGTATTCTGTGGGAATTTGTGGATATTCTGTGGGGTTTTTTTGGAATTTGGTAGAGTTTTGAGAAGATTTAGGGAATTTTGTGGGACTTTTCTGGGATTTTGTTGGGTATTGAGGACATTTTGTGGGATGTTTCGGGAATTTGGTGGGGCTTTTCAAGAATTTTGTGGTATTTTGAAAAGATTTAGGGAATTTTGTGGTGTTTTTTCTTGAATTTTGTGGGAAACTGTGCTGATTTTATGGGGCGTTTCTGGAATTTGGTCGAGTTTTCAGAAGATTTAGGGATTTTTGTGAGATTTTTGTGGGATGTTCTGGGAATTGGTGGAGATTTTGTGGGACATTCCTGTGAATTGGTAGGGTTTTGAAATGATTTAGGGAGTTTTGTGGGACTTCTCTGGAATTTTGTGGGGTTTTTCTGGAATTGTGTGGTTTTGAGGAGACTTGAAGAATTTTGAGGAATTTTTCTTAGATTTTGTGGAAACTTGTGGAGGTTTTGTGGGATTTTTGTGGGATTTTGTGGGATATGAGGCGATTTAGGGATCTTGAGGGATTTTTCATGTATTTTGTGGGAATTTGTGGAGATTTGGTGGGATATTTTTCTAGAATTTAGTCGTGTTTTGAGAAGATTTAGGGAATTTTGTGTGATTTTTCTTGAATTTTGTGGGACATTGAGGAGATTTTGTGGGATGTTTGTGGAACTTTGAGGGACTTTTCTGGAATTTGGTGAGATTCTGTAGAGAACTGACAAATTATCAGGGATTTTTCATGTATTCTGTGGGATTTTGTGGAGATTTGGTGGGATTTTTGTGGATTTTGGCCGTGATTTGAGAAGATTTAGGGAATTTTGTGTGATTTTTCTGGGATTTTGTTGGATATTGAGGAGATTTTGTGGGATGTTTGTGGAACTTTGAGGGACTTTTCTGGAATTTGGTGAGATTCTGTAGAGAACTGACGAATTATCAGGGGTATTTTCAGGTATTCTGTGGGAATTAGTGGAGATTCGGTGGGATTTTTGTGGATTTTGGCCATGTTTTGAGAAGATTTAGGGAATTTTGTGGGATTTTTCCTGGAATTTTATTGGATTCCGGGGAGATTTTTGTGGGATGTTCTGGGAATTGGTGGAGATTTTGTGGGACATTCCTGTGAATTGGTAGGGTTTTGAAATTATTTAGGGAGTTTTGTGGGACTTCTCTGGAATTTTGTGGGGTTTTTCTGAAATTGTGTGGTTTTGAGGAGACTTGAAGAATTTTGAGGAATTTGTTTTAGATTTTGTGGGAATTTGTGGAGAATCTGTGGGATTTTACTGGAATTTGGTGGGCCTTTTCAAGGACTTTGTGTGGTTTTGAGGAGACTTGAAGAATTTTGAGGAATTTTTCTTAGATTTTGTGGAAACTTGTGGAGGTTTTGTGTGATTTTTGTGGGATTTTGTGGGATATTGAGGCGATTTCGGGATCTTGAGGGATTTTTCATGTATTTTGTGGGAATTTGTGGAGATTTGGTGGGATATTTTTCTAGAATTTGGTCGTGTTTTGAGAAGATTTAGGGAATTTTGTGTGATTTTTGAATTTTGTGGGATATTGAGGAGATTTTGTGGGATGTTTGTGGAACTTTGAGGGACTTTTCTGGAATTTGGTGAGATTCTGTAGAGAACTGACGAATTATCAGGGGTATTTTCATGTATTCTGTGGGAATTTGTGGAGATTCGGTGGGATTTTTGTGGATTTTGGCCATGTTTTGAGAAGATTTAGGGAATTTTGTGGGATTTTTCCTGGAATTTTATTGGATACCGGGGAGATTTTGTGGGATGTTTTTGGAACTTTGTGGGACTTTTTAGGAATTTGGTGAGATTCTGTAGAGAACTGACGAATTTTCAGGGATTTGTCATGTATTCTGTGGGAATTTGTGGAGATTCTGTGGGATTTTTGTGGATTTTGGCCATGTTTTGAGAAGATTTAGGGAATTTTGTGTGACTTTTCTGGGATTTTGTTGGGTATTGAGGACATTTTGTGGGATGTTTCTGGAATTTGGTGGGGCTTTTCAAGAATTTTGTGGTATTTTGAAAAGATTTTGGGAATTTTGTGGTGTTTTTTCTTGAATTTTGTGGGAAACTGTGCTGATTTTATGGGGCGTTTCTGGAATTTGGTCGAGTTTTCAGAAGATTTAGGGATTTTTGTGAGATTTTTGTGGGATGTTCTGGGAATTGGTGGAGATTTTGTGGGACATTCCTGTGAATTGGTAGGGTTTTGAAATGATTTAGCGAGTTTTGTGGGACTTCTCTGGAATTTTGTGTGTTTTTTCTGGAATTGTGTGGGATTCTGAGGAGACTTGAAGAATTTTGAGGAATTTGTTTTAGATTTTGTGGGAATTTGTGGAGAATCTGTGGGATTTTACTGGAATTTGGTGGGCCTTTTCAAGGACTTTGTGTGGTTTTGAGGAGACTTGAAGACTTTTGAGGAATTTTTCTTAGATTTTGTGGAAACTTGTGGAGGTTTTGTGGGATTTTTGTGGGATTTTGTGGGATATTGAGGCGATTTCGGGATCTTGAGGGATTTTTTGTGTATTTTGTGGGATTTTGTGGAGATTTGGTGGGACATTTTTCTAGAATTTAGTCGTGTTTTGAGAAGATTTAGGGAATTTTGTGTGATTTTTCTGGGATTTTGTTGGATATTGAGGAGATTTTGTGGGATGTTTGTGGAACTTTGAGGGACTTTTCTGGAATTTGGTGAGATACTGTAGAGAACTGAGAAATTATCAGGGATTTTTCATGTATTCTGTGGGAATTTGTAAAGATTTGGTGGGATTTTTGTGGATTTTGGCCGTGTTTTGAGAAGATTTAGGGAATTTTGTGTGATTTTTCTTGGATTTTGTTGGGTATTGAGGAAATTTTGTGGGATGTTTCTGGAATTTGGTGGGGCTTTTCAAGAATTTTGTGGTATTTTGAAAAGATTTAGGGAATTGTGTGATGTTTTTTCTTGAATTTTGTGGGAAACTGTGCTGATTTTATGGGGCGTTTCTGGAATTTGGTCGAGTTTTCAGAAGATTTAGGGATTTTTGTGAGATTTTTGTGGGATGTTCTGGGAATTGGTGGAGATTTTATGGGACATTCCTGTGAATTGGTAGGGTTTTGAAATGATTTAGGGAGTTTTGTGGGACTTCTCTGGAATTTTGTGTGTTTTTTCTGGAATTGTGTGGGATTCTGAGGAGACTTGAAGAATTTTGAGGAATTTTTCTTAGATTTTGTGGAAACTTGTGGAGGTTTTGTGGGATTTTTGTGTGATTTTGTGGGATATTGAGGCGATTTAGGGATCTTGAGGGATTTCTCATGTATTTTGTGGGAATTTGTGGAGATTTGGTGGGATATTTTTCTAGAATTTGGTTGTGTTTTGAGAAGATTTAGGGAATTGTGTGGTGTTTTTTCTTGAATTTTGTGGGAAACTGTGCTGATTTTATGGGGCGTTTCTGGAATTTGGTCGAGTTTTCAGAAGATTTAGGGATTTTTGTGAGATTTTTGTGGGATGTTCTGGGAATTGGTGGAGATTTTGTGGGACATTCCTGTGAATTGGTAGGGTTTTGAAATGATTTAGGGAGTTTTGTGGGACTTCTCTGGAATTTTGTGTGTTTTTTCTGGAATTGTGTGGGATTCTGAGGAGACTTGAAGAATTTTGAGGAATTTGTTTTAGATTTTGTGGGAATTTGTGGAGAATCTGTGGGATTTTACTGGAATTTGGTGGGCCTTTTCAAGTACTTTGTGTGGTTTTGAGGAGACTTGAAGACTTTTGAGGAATTTTTCTTAGATTTTGTGGAAACTTGTGGAGGTTTTGTGTGATTTTTGTGGGATTTTGTGGGATATTGAGGCGATTTCGGGATCTTGAGGGATTTTTTGTGTATTTTGTGGGATTTTGTGGAGATTTGGTGGGACATTTTTCTAGAATTTAGTCGTGTTTTGAGAAGATTTAGGGAATTTTGTGTGATTTTTCTGGGATTTTGTTGGATATTGAGGAGATTTTGTGGGATGTTTGTGGAACTTTGAGGGACTTTTCTGGAATTTGGTGAGATTCTGTAGAGAACTGACAAATTATCAGGGATTTTTCATGTATTCTGTGGGAATTTGTGGATATTCTGTGGGGTTTTTTTGGAATTTGGTAGAGTTTTGAGAAGATTTAGGGAATTTTGTGGGACTTTTCTGGGATTTTGTTGGGTATTGAGGACATTTTGTGGGATGTTTCGGGAATTTGGTGGGGCTTTTCAAGAATTTTGTGGTATTTTGAAAAGATTTAGGGAATTTTGTGGTGTTTTTTCTTGAATTTTGTGGGAAACTGTGCTGATTTTATGGGGCGTTTCTGGAATTTGGTCGAGTTTTCAGAAGATTTAGGGATTTTTGTGAGATTTTTGTGGGATGTTCTGGGAATTGGTGGAGATTTTGTGGGACATTCCTGTGAATTGGTAGGGTTTTGAAATGATTTAGGGAGTTTTGTGGGACTTCTCTGGAATTTTGTGGGGTTTTTCTGGAATTGTGTGGTTTTGAGGAGACTTGAAGAATTTTGAGGAATTTTTCTTAGATTTTGTGGAAACTTGTGGAGGTTTTGTGGGATTTTTGTGGGATTTTGTGGGATATGAGGCGATTTAGGGATCTTGAGGGATTTTTCATGTATTTTGTGGGAATTTGTGGAGATTTGGTGGGATATTTTTCTAGAATTTAGTCGTGTTTTGAGAAGATTTAGGGAATTTTGTGTGATTTTTCTTGAATTTTGTGGGACATTGAGGAGATTTTGTGGGATGTTTGTGGAACTTTGAGGGACTTTTCTGGAATTTGGTGAGATTCTGTAGAGAACTGACAAATTATCAGGGATTTTTCATGTATTCTGTGGGATTTTGTGGAGATTTGGTGGGATTTTTGTGGATTTTGGCCGTGATTTGAGAAGATTTAGGGAATTTTGTGTGATTTTTCTGGGATTTTGTTGGATATTGAGGAGATTTTGTGGGATGTTTGTGGAACTTTGAGGGACTTTTCTGGAATTTGGTGAGATTCTGTAGAGAACTGACGAATTATCAGGGGTATTTTCAGGTATTCTGTGGGAATTAGTGGAGATTCGGTGGGATTTTTGTGGATTTTGGCCATGTTTTGAGAAGATTTAGGGAATTTTGTGGGATTTTTCCTGGAATTTTATTGGATTCCGGGGAGATTTTTGTGGGATGTTCTGGGAATTGGTGGAGATTTTGTGGGACATTCCTGTGAATTGGTAGGGTTTTGAAATTATTTAGGGAGTTTTGTGGGACTTCTCTGGAATTTTGTGTGTTTTTTCTGGAATTGTGTGGGATTCTGAGGAGACTTGAAGAATTTTGAGGAATTTGTTTTAGATTTTGTGGGAATTTGTGGAGAATCTGTGGGATTTTACTGGAATTTGGTGGGCCTTTTCAAGGACTTTGTGTGGTTTTGAGGAGACTTGAAGACTTTTGAGGAATTTTTCTTAGATTTTGTGGAAACTTGTGGAGGTTTTGTGTGATTTTTGTGGGATTTTGTGGGATATTGAGGCGATTTCAGGATCTTGAGGGATTTTTTGTGTATTTTGTGGGATTTTGTGGAGATTTGGTGGGACATTTTTCTAGAATTTAGTCGTGTTTTGAGAAGATTTAGGGAATTTTGTGTGATTTTTCTGGGATTTTGTTGGATATTGAGGAGATTTTGTGGGATGTTTGTGGAACTTTGAGGGACTTTTCTGGAATTTGGTGAGATTCTGTAGAGAACTGACGAATTATCAGGGGTATTTTCAGGTATTCTGTGGGAATTAGTGGAGATTCGGTGGGATTTTTGTGGATTTTGGCCATGTTTTGAGAAGATTTAGGGAATTTTGTGGGATTTTTCCTGGAATTTTATTGGATTCCGGGGAGATTTTTGTGGGATATTTTGGGAATTGGTGGAGATTTTGTGGGACATTCCTGTGAATTGGTAGGGTTTTGAAATGATTTAGGGAGTTTTGTGGGACTTCTCTGGAATTTTGTGTGTTTTTTCTGGAATTGTGTGGGATTCTGAGGAGACTTGAAGAATTTTGAGGAATTTGTTTTAGATTTTGTGGGAATTTGTGGAGAATCTGTGGGATTTTACTGGAATTTGGTGGGCCTTTTCAAGTACTTTGTGTGGTTTTGAGGAGACTTGAAGACTTTTGAGGAATTTGTTTTAGATTTTGTGGAAACTTGTGGAGGTTTTGTGGGATTTTTGTGGAATTTTTTGGGATATTGAGGCGATTTAGGGATCTTGAGGGATTTTTCATGTATTTTGTGGGAATTTGTGGAGATTTGGTGGGATATTTTTCTAGAATTTGGTTGTGTTTTGAGAAGATTTAGGGAATTTTGTGTGATTTTTCTTGAATTTTGTGGGACATTGAGGAGATTTTGTGGGATGTTTGTGGAACTTTGAGGGACTTTTCTGGAATTTGGTGAGATTCTGTAGAGAACTGACAAATTATCAGGGATTTTTCATGTATTCTGTGGGAATTTGTGGAGATTTGGTGGGATTTTTGTGGATTTTGGCCGTGTTTTGAGAAGATTTAGGGAATTTTGTGTGATTTTTCTTGAATTTTGTTGGATACCGGGGAGATTTTGTGGGATGTTTGTGGAACTTTGAGGGACTTTTTAGGAATTTGGTGAGATTCTGTAGAGAACTGACGAATTATCAGGGGTATTTTCAGGTATTCTGTGGGAATTTGTGGAGATTCGGTGGGATTTTTGTGGATTTTGGCCGTGTTTTGAGAAGATTTAGGGAATTTTGTGTGACTTTTCTGGGATTTTGTTGGGTATTGAGGACATTTTGTGGGATGTTTCGGGAATTTGGTGGGGCTTTTCAAGAATTTTGTGGTATTTTGAAAAGATTTTGGGAATTTTGTGGTGTTTTTTCTTGAATTTTGTGGGAAACTGTGCTGATTTTATGGGGCGTTTCTGGAATTTGGTCGAGTTTTCAGAAGTGTTAGGGATTTTTGTGAGATTTTTGTGGGATGTTCTGGGAATTGGTGGAGATTTTGTGGGACATTCCTGTGAATTGGTAGGGTTTTGAAATGATTTAGGGAGTTTTGTGGGACTTCTCTGGAATTTTGTGTGTTTTTTCTGGAATTGTGTGGGATTCTGAGGAGACTTGAAGAATTTTGAGGAATTTGTTTTAGATTTTGTGGGAATTTGTGGAGAATCTGTGGGATTTTACTGGAATTTGGTGGGCCTTTTCAAGGACTTTGTGTGGTTTTGAGGAGACTTGAAGACTTTTGAGGAATTTTTCTTAGATTTTGTGGAAACTTGTGGAGGTTTTGTGGGATTTTTGTGGGATTTTGTGGGATATTGAGGCGATTTAGGGATCTTGAGGGATTTTTCATGTATTTTGTGGGAATTTGTGGAGATTTGGTGGGATATTTTTCTAGAATTTAGTCGTGTTTAGAGAAGATTTAGGGAATTTTGTGACATTTTTCTTGAATTTTGTGGGATATTGAGGAGATTTTGTGGGATGTTTGTGGAACTTTGAGGGACTTTTCTGGAATTTGGTGAGATTCTGTAGAGAACTGACAAATTATCAGGGATTTTTCATGTATTCTGTGGGAATTTGTGGAGATTTGGTGGGATATTTTTCTAGAATTTGGTCGTGTTTTGAGAAGATTTAGGGAATTTTGTGTGATTTTTCTTGAATTTTGTGGGATATTGAGGAGATTTTGTGGGATGTTTGTGGAACTTTGAGGGACTTTTCTGGAATTTGGTGAGATTCTGTAGAGAACTGACGAATTATCAGGGGTATTTTCTTGTATTCTGTGGGAATTTGTGGAGATTCGGTGGGATTTTTGTGGATTTTGGCCATGTTTTGAGAAGATTTAGGGAATTTTGTGGGATTTTTCCTGAAATATTATTGGATTCCGGGGAGATTTTGTGGGATGTTTGTGGAACTTTGAGGGACTTTTTAGGAATTTGGTGAGATTCTGTAGAGAATTGACGAATTATCAGGGATTTGTCATGTATTCTGTGGGAATTTGTGGAGATTCTGTGGGATTTTTCTGGAATTTGGTAGAGTTTTGAGAAGATTTAGGGAATTTTGTGGGACTTTTCTGGGATTTTGTTGGATATTGAGGACATTTTGTGGGATGTTTCTGGAATTTGGTGGGGCTTTTCAAGAATTTTGTGGTATTTTGAAAAGATTTTGGGAATTTTGTGGTGTTTTTTCTTGAATTTTGTGGGAAACTGTGCTGATTTTATGGGGCGTTTCTGGAATTTGGTCGAGTTTTCAGAAGATTTAGGGATTTTTGTGAGATTTTTTGGGATTTTCTGGGAATTGGTGGAGATTTTGTGGGACATTCCTGTGAATTGGTAGGGTTTTGAAATGATTTAGGGAGTTTTGTGGGACTTCTCTGGAATTTTGTGTATTTTTTCTGGAATTGTGTGGTTTTGAGGAGACTTGAAGACTTTTGAGGAATTTGTTTTAGATTTTGTGGAAACTTGTGGAGGTTTTGTGTGATTTTTGTGTGATTTTGTGGGATATTGAGGCGATTTAGGGATCTTGAGGGATTTTTCATGTATTTTGTGGGATTTTGTGGAGATTTGGTGGGACATTTTTCTAGAATTTAGTCGTGTTTTGAGAAGATTTAGGGAATTTTGTGTGATTTTTCTTGAATTTTGTGGGATATTGAGGAGATTTTGTGGGATGTTTGTGGAACTTTGAGGGACTTTTCTGGAATTTGGTGAGATTCTGTAGAGAACTGACAAATTATCAGGGATTTTTCATGTATTCTGTGGGAATTTGTGGAGATTTGGTGGGATATTTTTCTAGAATTTGGTCGTGTTTTGAGAAGATTTAGGGAATTTTGTGTGATTTTTCTTGAATTTTGTGGGATATTGAGGAGATTTTGTGGGATGTTTGTGGAACTTTGAGGGACTTTTCTGGAATTTGGTGAGATTCTGTAGAGAACTGACGAATTATCAGGGGTATTTTCATGTATTCTGTGGGAATTTGTGGAGATGTGGTGGGATTTTTGTGGATTTTGGCCATGTTTTGAGAAGATTTAGGGAATTTTGTGGGATTTTTCCTGGAATTTTATTGGATACCGGGGAGATTTTGTGTGATGTTTTTGGAACTTTGAGGGACTTTTTAGGAATTTGGTGAGATTCTGTAGAGAACTGACGAATTATCAGGGATTTGTCATGTATTCTGTGGGAATTTGTGGAGATTCTGTGGGATTTTTTTGGATTTTGGCCGTGTTTTGAGAAGATTTAGGGAATTTTGTGTGACTTTTCTGGGATTTTGTTGGGTATTGAGGACATTTTGTGGGATGTTTCGGGAATTTGGTGGGGCTTTTCAAGAATTTTGTGGTATTTTGAAAAGATTTTGGGAATTTTGTGGTGTTTTTTCTTGAATTTTGTGGGAAACTGTGCTGATTTTATGGGGCGTTTCTGGAATTTGGTCGAGTTTTCAGAAGTGTTAGGGATTTTTGTGAGATTTTTGTGGGATGTTCTGGGAATTGGTGGAGATTTTGTGGGACATTCCTGTGAATTGGTAGGGTTTTGAAATGATTTAGGGAGTTTTGTGGGACTTCTCTGGAATTTTGTGTGTTTTTTCTGGAATTGTGTGGGATTCTGAGGAGACTTGAAGAATTTTGAGGAATTTGTTTTAGATTTTGTGGGAATTTGTGGAGAATCTGTGGGATTTTACTGGAATTTGGTGGGCCTTTTCAAGTACTTTGTGTGGTTTTGAGGAGACTTGAAGACTTTTGAGGAATATTTCTTAGATTTTGTGGAAACTTGTGGAGGTTTTGTGGGATTTTTGTGGAATTTTTTGGGATATTGAGGCGATTTAGGGATCTTGAGGGATTTTTCATGTATTTTGTGGGAATTTGTGGAGATTTGGTGGGATATTTTTCTAGAATTTGGTCGTGTTTTGAGAAGATTTAGGGAATTTTGTGTGATTTTTCTTGAATTTTGTGGGATATTGAGGAGATTTTGTGGGATGTTTGTGGAACTTTGAGGGACTTTTCTGGAATTTGGTGAGATTCTGTAGAGAACTGACAAATTATCAGGGATTTTTCATGTATTCTGTGGGAATTTGTGGAGATTTGGTGGGATATTTTTCTAGAATTTGGTCGTGTTTTGAGAAGATTTAGGGAATTTTGTGTGATTTTTCTTGAATTTTGTGGGATATTGAGGAGATTTTGTGGGATGTTTGTGGAACTTTGAGGGACTTTTCTGGAATTTGGTGAGATTCTGTAGAGAACTGACGAATTATCAGGGGTATTTTCATGTATTCTGTGGGAATTTGTGGAGATTCGGTGGGATTTTTGTGGATTTTGGCCATGTTTTGAGAAGATTTAGGGAATTTTGTGGGATTTTTCCTGGAATTTTATTGGATTCCGGAGAGATTTTGTGGGATGTTTGTGGAACTTTGAGGGACTTTTTAGGAATTTGGTGAGATTCTGTAGAGAATTGACGAATTATCAGGGATTTGTCATGTATTCTGTGGGAATTTGTGGAGATTCTGTGGGATTTTTCTGGAATTTGGTAGAGTTTTGAGAAGATTTAGGGAATTTTGTGGGACTTTTCTGGGATTTTGTTGGATATTGAGGACATTTTGTGGGATGTTTCTGGAATTTGGTGGGGCTTTTCAAGAATTTTGTGGTATTTTGAAAAGATTTAGGGAATTTTGTGGTGTTTTTTCTTGAATTTTGTGGGAAACTGTGCTGATTTTATGGGGCGTTTCTGGAATTTGGTCGAGTTTTCAGAAGATTTAGGGATTTTTGTGAGATTTTTGTGGGATTTTCTGGGAATTGGTGGAGATTTTGTGGGACATTCCTGTGAATTGGTAGGGTTTTGAAATGATTTAGGGAGTTTTGTGGGACTTCTCTGGAATTTTGTGTGTTTTTTCTGGAATTGTGTGGGATTCTGAGGAGACTTGAAGAATTTTGAGGAATTTGTTTTAGATTTTGTGGGAATTTGTGGAGAATCTGTGGGATTTTACTGGAATTTGGTGGGCCTTTTCAAGGACTTTGTGTGGTTTTGAGGAGACTTGAAGACTTTTGAGGAATTTTTCTTAGATTTTGTGGAAACTTGTGGAGGTTTTGTGGGATTTTTGTGGGATTTTGTGGGATATTGAGGCGATTTAGGGATCTTGAGGGATTTTTCATGTATTTTGTGGGAATTTGTGGAGATTTGGTGGGATATTTTTCTAGAATTTAGTCGTGTTTAGAGAAGATTTAGGGAATTTTGTGACATTTTTCTTGAATTTTGTGGGATATTGAGGAGATTTTGTGGGATGTTTGTGGAACTTTGAGGGACTTTTCTGGAATTTGGTGAGATTCTGTAGAGAACTGACAAATTATCAGGGATTTTTCATGTATTCTGTGGGAATTTGTGGAGATTTGGTGGGATATTTTTCTAGAATTTGGTCGTGTTTTGAGAAGATTTAGGGAATTTTGTGTGATTTTTCTTGAATTTTGTGGGATATTGAGGAGATTTTGTGGGATGTTTGTGGAACTTTGAGGGACTTTTCTGGAATTTGGTGAGATTCTGTAGAGAACTGACGAATTATCAGGGGTATTTTCTTGTATTCTGTGGGAATTTGTGGAGATTCGGTGGGATTTTTGTGGATTTTGGCCATGTTTTGAGAAGATTTAGGGAATTTTGTGGGATTTTTCCTGAAATATTATTGGATTCCGGGGAGATTTTGTGGGATGTTTGTGGAACTTTGAGGGACTTTTTAGGAATTTGGTGAGATTCTGTAGAGAATTGACGAATTATCAGGGATTTGTCATGTATTCTGTGGGAATTTGTGGAGATTCTGTGGGATTTTTCTGGAATTTGGTAGAGTTTTGAGAAGATTTAGGGAATTTTGTGGGACTTTTCTGGGATTTTGTTGGATATTGAGGACATTTTGTGGGATGTTTCTGGAATTTGGTGGGGCTTTTCAAGAATTTTGTGGTATTTTGAAAAGATTTTGGGAATTTTGTGGTGTTTTTTCTTGAATTTTGTGGGAAACTGTGCTGATTTTATGGGGCGTTTCTGGAATTTGGTCGAGTTTTCAGAAGATTTAGGGATTTTTGTGAGATTTTTTGGGATTTTCTGGGAATTGGTGGAGATTTTGTGGGACATTCCTGTGAATTGGTAGGGTTTTGAAATGATTTAGGGAGTTTTGTGGGACTTCTCTGGAATTTTGTGTATTTTTTCTGGAATTGTGTGGTTTTGAGGAGACTTGAAGACTTTTGAGGAATTTGTTTTAGATTTTGTGGAAACTTGTGGAGGTTTTGTGTGATTTTTGTGTGATTTTGTGGGATATTGAGGCGATTTAGGGATCTTGAGGGATTTTTCATGTATTTTGTGGGATTTTGTGGAGATTTGGTGGGACATTTTTCTAGAATTTAGTCGTGTTTTGAGAAGATTTAGGGAATTTTGTGTGATTTTTCTTGAATTTTGTGGGATATTGAGGAGATTTTGTGGGATGTTTGTGGAACTTTGAGGGACTTTTCTGGAATTTGGTGAGATTCTGTAGAGAACTGACAAATTATCAGGGATTTTTCATGTATTCTGTGGGAATTTGTGGAGATTTGGTGGGATATTTTTCTAGAATTTGGTCGTGTTTTGAGAAGATTTAGGGAATTTTGTGTGATTTTTCTTGAATTTTGTGGGATATTGAGGAGATTTTGTGGGATGTTTGTGGAACTTTGAGGGACTTTTCTGGAATTTGGTGAGATTCTGTAGAGAACTGACGAATTATCAGGGGTATTTTCATGTATTCTGTGGGAATTTGTGGAGATGTGGTGGGATTTTTGTGGATTTTGGCCATGTTTTGAGAAGATTTAGGGAATTTTGTGGGATTTTTCCTGGAATTTTATTGGATACCGGGGAGATTTTGTGTGATGTTTTTGGAACTTTGAGGGACTTTTTAGGAATTTGGTGAGATTCTGTAGAGAACTGACGAATTATCAGGGATTTGTCATGTATTCTGTGGGAATTTGTGGAGATTCTGTGGGATTTTTTTGGATTTTGGCCGTGTTTTGAGAAGATTTAGGGAATTTTGTGTGACTTTTCTGGGATTTTGTTGGGTATTGAGGACATTTTGTGGGATGTTTCGGGAATTTGGTGGGGCTTTTCAAGAATTTTGTGGTATTTTGAAAAGATTTTGGGAATTTTGTGGTGTTTTTTCTTGAATTTTGTGGGAAACTGTGCTGATTTTATGGGGCGTTTCTGGAATTTGGTCGAGTTTTCAGAAGTGTTAGGGATTTTTGTGAGATTTTTGTGGGATGTTCTGGGAATTGGTGGAGATTTTGTGGGACATTCCTGTGAATTGGTAGGGTTTTGAAATGATTTAGGGAGTTTTGTGGGACTTCTCTGGAATTTTGTGTGTTTTTTCTGGAATTGTGTGGGATTCTGAGGAGACTTGAAGAATTTTGAGGAATTTGTTTTAGATTTTGTGGGAATTTGTGGAGAATCTGTGGGATTTTACTGGAATTTGGTGGGCCTTTTCAAGTACTTTGTGTGGTTTTGAGGAGACTTGAAGACTTTTGAGGAATATTTCTTAGATTTTGTGGAAACTTGTGGAGGTTTTGTGGGATTTTTGTGGAATTTTTTGGGATATTGAGGCGATTTAGGGATCTTGAGGGATTTTTCATGTATTTTGTGGGAATTTGTGGAGATTTGGTGGGATATTTTTCTAGAATTTGGTCGTGTTTTGAGAAGATTTAGGGAATTTTGTGTGATTTTTCTTGAATTTTGTGGGATATTGAGGAGATTTTGTGGGATGTTTGTGGAACTTTGAGGGACTTTTCTGGAATTTGGTGAGATTCTGTAGAGAACTGACAAATTATCAGGGATTTTTCATGTATTCTGTGGGAATTTGTGGAGATTTGGTGGGATATTTTTCTAGAATTTGGTCGTGTTTTGAGAAGATTTAGGGAATTTTGTGTGATTTTTCTTGAATTTTGTGGGATATTGAGGAGATTTTGTGGGATGTTTGTGGAACTTTGAGGGACTTTTCTGGAATTTGGTGAGATTCTGTAGAGAACTGACGAATTATCAGGGGTATTTTCATGTATTCTGTGGGAATTTGTGGAGATTCGGTGGGATTTTTGTGGATTTTGGCCATGTTTTGAGAAGATTTAGGGAATTTTGTGGGATTTTTCCTGGAATTTTATTGGATTCCGGAGAGATTTTGTGGGATGTTTGTGGAACTTTGAGGGACTTTTTAGGAATTTGGTGAGATTCTGTAGAGAATTGACGAATTATCAGGGATTTGTCATGTATTCTGTGGGAATTTGTGGAGATTCTGTGGGATTTTTCTGGAATTTGGTAGAGTTTTGAGAAGATTTAGGGAATTTTGTGGGACTTTTCTGGGATTTTGTTGGATATTGAGGACATTTTGTGGGATGTTTCTGGAATTTGGTGGGGCTTTTCAAGAATTTTGTGGTATTTTGAAAAGATTTAGGGAATTTTGTGGTGTTTTTTCTTGAATTTTGTGGGAAACTGTGCTGATTTTATGGGGCGTTTCTGGAATTTGGTCGAGTTTTCAGAAGATTTAGGGATTTTTGTGAGATTTTTGTGGGATTTTCTGGGAATTGGTGGAGATTTTGTGGGACATTCCTGTGAATTGGTAGGGTTTTGAAATGATTTAGGGAGTTTTGTGGGACTTCTCTGGAATTTTGTGTGTTTTTTCTGGAATTGTGTGGTTTTGAGGAGACTTGAAGACTTTTGAGGAATTTTTCTTAGATTTTGTGGAAACTTGTGGAGGTTTTGTGGGATTTTTGTGGAATTTTTTGGGATATTGAGGCGATTTAGGGATCTTGAGGGATTTTTCATGTATTTTGTGGTAATTTGTGGAGATTTGGTGGGATATTTTTCTAGAATTTGGTTGTGTTTTGAGAAGATTTAGGGAATTTTGTGTGATTTTTCTTGAATTTTGTGGGACATTGAGGAGATTTTGTGGGATGTTTGTGGAACTTTGAGGGACTTTTCTGGAATTTGGTGAGATTCTGTAGAGAACTGACAAATTATCAGGGATTTTTCATGTATTCTGTGGGAATTTGTGGAGATTTGGTGGGATTTTTGTGGATTTTGGCCGTGTTTTGAGAAGATTTAGGGAATTTTGTGTGATTTTTCTTGAATTTTTTTGGATACCGGGGAGATTTTGTGGGATGTTTGTGGAACTTTGAGGGACTTTTTAGGAATTTGGTGAGATTCTGTAGAGAACTGACGAATTATCAGGGGTATTTTCAGGTATTCTGTGGGAATTTGTGGAGATTCGGTGGGATTTTTGTGGATTTTGGCCGTGTTTTGAGAAGATTTAGGGAATTTTGTGTGACTTTTCTGGGATTTTGTTGGGTATTGAGGACATTTTGTGGGATGTTTCGGGAATTTGGTGGGGCTTTTCAAGAATTTTGTGGTATTTTGAAAAGATTTTGGGAATTTTGTGGTGTTTTTTCTTGAATTTTGTGGGAAACTGTGCTGATTTTATGGGGCGTTTCTGGAATTTGGTCGAGTTTTCAGAAGTGTTAGGGATTTTTGTGAGATTTTTGTGGGATGTTCTGGGAATTGGTGGAGATTTTGTGGGACATTCCTGTGAATTGGTAGGGTTTTGAAATGATTTAGGGAGTTTTGTGGGACTTCTCTGGAATTTTGTGTGTTTTTTCTGGAATTGTGTGGGATTCTGAGGAGACTTGAAGAATTTTGAGGAATTTGTTTTAGATTTTGTGGGAATTTGTGGAGAATCTGTGGGATTTTACTGGAATTTGGTGGGCCTTTTCAAGGACTTTGTGTGGTTTTGAGGAGACTTGAAGACTTTTGAGGAATTTTTCTTAGATTTTGTGGAAACTTGTGGAGGTTTTGTGGGATTTTTGTGGGATTTTGTGGGATATTGAGGCGATTTAGGGATCTTGAGGGATTTTTCATGTATTTTGTGGGAATTTGTGGAGATTTGGTGGGATATTTTTCTAGAATTTAGTCGTGTTTAGAGAAGATTTAGGGAATTTTGTGACATTTTTCTTGAATTTTGTGGGATATTGAGGAGATTTTGTGGGATGTTTGTGGAACTTTGAGGGACTTTTCTGGAATTTGGTGAGATTCTGTAGAGAACTGACAAATTATCAGGGATTTTTCATGTATTCTGTGGGAATTTGTGGAGATTTGGTGGGATATTTTTCTAGAATTTGGTCGTGTTTTGAGAAGATTTAGGGAATTTTGTGTGATTTTTCTTGAATTTTGTGGGATATTGAGGAGATTTTGTGGGATGTTTGTGGAACTTTGAGGGACTTTTCTGGAATTTGGTGAGATTCTGTAGAGAACTGACGAATTATCAGGGGTATTTTCTTGTATTCTGTGGGAATTTGTGGAGATTCGGTGGGATTTTTGTGGATTTTGGCCATGTTTTGAGAAGATTTAGGGAATTTTGTGGGATTTTTCCTGAAATATTATTGGATTCCGGGGAGATTTTGTGGGATGTTTGTGGAACTTTGAGGGACTTTTTAGGAATTTGGTGAGATTCTGTAGAGAATTGACGAATTATCAGGGATTTGTCATGTATTCTGTGGGAATTTGTGGAGATTCTGTGGGATTTTTCTGGAATTTGGTAGAGTTTTGAGAAGATTTAGGGAATTTTGTGGGACTTTTCTGGGATTTTGTTGGATATTGAGGACATTTTGTGGGATGTTTCTGGAATTTGGTGGGGCTTTTCAAGAATTTTGTGGTATTTTGAAAAGATTTTGGGAATTTTGTGGTGTTTTTTCTTGAATTTTGTGGGAAACTGTGCTGATTTTATGGGGCGTTTCTGGAATTTGGTCGAGTTTTCAGAAGATTTAGGGATTTTTGTGAGATTTTTTGGGATTTTCTGGGAATTGGTGGAGATTTTGTGGGACATTCCTGTGAATTGGTAGGGTTTTGAAATGATTTAGGGAGTTTTGTGGGACTTCTCTGGAATTTTGTGTATTTTTTCTGGAATTGTGTGGTTTTGAGGAGACTTGAAGACTTTTGAGGAATTTGTTTTAGATTTTGTGGAAACTTGTGGAGGTTTTGTGGGATTTTTGTGTGATTTTGTGGGATATTGAGGCGATTTAGGGATCTTGAGGGATTTTTCATGTATTTTGTGGGATTTTGTGGAGATTTGGTGGGACATTTTTCTAGAATTTAGTCGTGTTTTGAGAAGATTTAGGGAATTTTGTGTGATTTTTCTTGAATTTTGTGGGATATTGAGGAGATTTTGTGGGATGTTTGTGGAACTTTGAGGGACTTTTCTGGAATTTGGTGAGATTCTGTAGAGAACTGACAAATTATCAGGGATTTTTCATGTATTCTGTGGGAATTTGTGGAGATTTGGTGGGATTTTTGTGGATTTTGGACGTGTTTTGAGAAGATTTAGGGAATTTTGTGTGATTTTTCTTGAATTTTGTTGGATACCGGGGAGATTTTGTGGGATGTTTGTGGAACTTTGAGGGACTTTTTAGGAATTTGGTGAGATTCTGTAGAGAACTGACGAATTATCAGGGGTATTTTCAGGTATTCTGTGGGAATTTGTGGAGATTCGGTGGGATTTTTGTGGATTTTGGCCGTGTTTTGAGAAGATTTAGGGAATTTTGTGTGACTTTTCTGGGATTTTGTTGGGTATTGAGGACATTTTGTGGGATGTTTCGGGAATTTGGTGGGGCTTTTCAAGAATTTTGTGGTATTTTGAAAAGATTTAGGGAATTTTGTGTGATTTTTCTTGAATTTTGTGGGATATTGAGGAGATTTTGTGGGATGTTTGTGGAACTTTGAGGGACTTTTCTGGAATTTGGTGAGATTCTGTATAGAACTGACAAATTATCAGGGATTTTTCATGTATTCTGTGGGAATTTGTGGAGATTTGGTGGGATATTTTTCTAGAATTTGGTCGTGTTTTGAGAAGATTTAGGGAATTTTGTGTGATTTTTCTTGAATTTTGTGGGATATTGAGGAGATTTTGTGGGATGTTTCTGGAATTTGGTGGGGCTTTTCAAGAATTTTGTGGTATTTTGAAAAGGTTTAGGGAATTTTGTGGTGTTTTTTCTTGAATTTTGTGGGAAACTGTGCTGATTTTATGGGGCGTTTCTGGAATTTGGTCGAGTTTTCAGAAGATTTAGGGATTTTTGTGAGATTTTTTGGGATTTTCTGGGAATTGGTGGAGATTTTGTGGGACATTCCTGTGAATTGGTAGGGTTTTGAAATGATTTAGGGAGTTTTGTGGGACTTGTCTGGAATTTTGTGTGTTTTTTCTGTAATTGTGTGGTTTTGAGGAGACTTGAAGACTTTTGAGGAATTTTTCTTAGATTTTGTGGAAACTTGTGGAGGTTTTGTGGGATTTCTGTGGGATTTTGTGGGATATTGAGGCGATTTAGGGATCTTGAGGGATTTTTCATGTATTTTGTGGGATTTTGTGGAGATTTGGTGGGACATTTTTCTAGAATTTAGTCGTGTTTTGAGAAGATTTAGGGAATTTTTTGTGATTTTTCTGGGATTTTGTTGGATATTGAGGAGATTTTTTGGGATGTTTGTGGAACTTTGAGGGACTTTTCTGGAATTTGGTGAGATTCTGTAGAGAACTGACGAATTATCAGAGGTATTTTCAGGTATTCTGTGGGAATTTGTGGAGATTCGGTGGGATTTTTGTGGATTTTGGCCATGTTTTGAGAAGATTTAGGGAATTTAGTGGGATTTTTCCTGGAATTTTATTGGATTCCGGGGAGATTTTTGTGGGATGTTCTGGGAATTGGTGGAGATTTTGTGGGACATTCCTGTGAATTGGTAGGGTTTTGAAATGATTTAGGGAGTTTTGTGGGACTTCTCTGGAATTTTGTGTGTTTTTTCTGGAATTGTGTGGGATTCTGAGGAGACTTGAAGAATTTTGAGGAATTTGTTTTAGATTTTGTGGGAATTTGTGGAGAATCTGTGGGATTTTACTGGAATTTGGTGGGCCTTTTCAAGGACTTTGTGTGGTTTTGAGGAGACTTGAAGACTTTTGAGGAATTTTTCTTAGATTTTGTGGAAACTTGTGGAGGTTTTGTGTGATTTTTGTGGGATTTTTTGGGATATTGAGGCGATTTAGGAATCTTGAGGGATTTTTCATGTATTTTGTGGGAATTTGTGGAGATTTGGTGGGATATTTTTCTAGAATTTGGTCGTGTTTTGAGAAGATTTAGGGAATATTGTGTGATTTTTCTTGAATTTTGTTGGATATTGAGGAGATTTTGTGGGATGTTTGTGGAACTTTGAGGGACTTTTCTGGAATTTGGTGAGATTCTGTAGAGAACTGACAAATTATCAGGGATTTTTCATGTATTCTGTGGGAATTTGTGGAGATTTGGTGGGATATTTTTCTAGAATTTGGTCGTGTTTTGAGAAGATTTAGGGAATTTTGTGTGATTTTTCTTGAATTTTGTGGGATATTGAGGAGATTTTGTGGGATGTTTGTGGAACTTTGAGGGACTTTTCTGGAATTTGGTGAGATTCTGTAGAGAACTGACGAATTATCAGGGGTATTTTCATGTATTCTGTGGGAATTTGTGGAGATTCGGTGGGATTTTTGTGGATTTTGGCCATGTTTTGAGAAGATTTAAAGAATTTTGTGGGATTTTTCCTGGAATTTTATTGGATTCCGGAGAGATTTTGTGGGATGTTTGTGGAACTTTGAGGGACTTTTTAGGAATTTGGTGAGATTCTGTAGAGAATTGACGAATTATCAGGGATTTGTCATGTATTCTGTGGGAATTTGTGGAGATTCTGTGGGATTTTTCTGGAATTTGGTAGAGTTTTGAGAAGATTTAGGGAATTTTGTGGGACTTTTCTGGGATTTTGTTGGATATTGAGGACATTTTGTGGGATGTTTCTGGAATTTGGTGGGGCTTTTCAAGAATTTTGTGGTATTTTGAAAAGATTTTGGGAATTTTGTGGTGTTTTTTCTTGAATTTTGTGGGAAACTGTGCTGATTTTATGGGGCGTTTCTGGAATTTGGTCGAGTTTTCAGAAGATTTAGGGATTTTTGTGAGATTTTTGTGGGATTTTCTGGGAATTGGTGGAGATTTTGTGGGACATTCCTGTGAATTGGTAGGGTTTTGAAATGATTTAGGGAGTTTTGTGGGACTTGTCTGGAATTTTGTGTGTTTTTTCTGGAATTGTGTGGGATTCTGAGGAGACTTGAAGAATTTTGAGGAATTTGTTTTAGATTTTGTGGGAATTTGTGGAGAATCTGTGGGATTTTACTGGTATTTGGTGGGCCTTTTCAAGGACTTTGTGTGGTTTTGAGGAGACTTGAAGACTTTTGAGGAATTTTTCTTAGATTTTGTGGAAACTTGTGGAGGTTTTGTGGGATTTTTGTGGGATTTTGTGGGATATTGAGGCGATTTAGGGATCTTGAGGGATTTTTTATGTATTTTGTGGGAATTTGTGGAGATTTGGTGGGATATTTTTCTAGAATTTAGTCGTGTTTAGAGAAGATTTAGGGAATTTTGTGTGATTTTTCTTGAATTTTGTGGGATATTGAGGAGATTTTGTGGGATGTTTGTGGAACTTTGAGGGACTTTTCTGGAATTTGGTGAGATTCTGTAGAGAACTGACAAATTATCAGGGATTTTTCATGTATTCTGTGGGAATTTGTGGAGATTTGGTGGGATATTTTTCTAGAATTTGGTCGTGTTTTGAGAAGATTTAGGGAATTTTGTGTGATTTTTCTTGAATTTTGTGGGATATTGAGGAGATTTTGTGGGATGTTTGTGGAACTTTGAGGGACTTTTCTGGAATTTGGTGAGATTCTGTAGAGAACTGACGAATTATCAGGGGTATTTTCTTGTATTCTGTGGGAATTTGTGGAGATTCGGTGGGATTTTTGTGGATTTTGGCCATGTTTTGAGAAGATTTAGGGAATTTTGTGGGATTTTTCCTGAAATATTATTGGATTCCGGGGAGATTTTGTGGGATGTTTGTGGAACTTTGAGGGACTTTTTAGGAATTTGGTGAGATTCTGTAGAGAATTGACGAATTATCAGGGATTTGTCATGTATTCTGTGGGAATTTGTGGAGATTCTGTGGGATTTTTCTGGAATTTGGTAGAGTTTTGAGAAGATTTAGGGAATTTTGTGGGACTTTTCTGGGATTTTGTTGGATATTGAGGACATTTTGTGGGATGTTTCTGGAATTTGGTGGGGCTTTTCAAGAATTTTGTGGTATTTTGAAAAGATTTTGGGAATTTTGTGGTGTTTTTTCTTGAATTTTGTGGGAAACTGTGCTGATTTTATGGGGCGTTTCTGGAATTTGGTCGAGTTTTCAGAAGATTTAGGGATTTTTGTGAGATTTTTTGGGATTTTCTGGGAATTGGTGGAGATTTTGTGGGACATTCCTGTGAATTGGTAGGGTTTTGAAATGATTTAGGGAGTTTTGTGGGACTTCTCTGGAATTTTGTGTGTTTTTTCTGGAATTGTGTGGTTTTGAGGAGACTTGAAGACTTTTGAGGAATTTGTTTTAGATTTTGTGGAAACTTGTGGAGGTTTTGTGGGATTTTTGTGTGATTTTGTGGGATATTGAGGCGATTTAGGGATCTTGAGGGATTTTTCATGTATTTTGTGGGATTTTGTGGAGATTTGGTGGGACATTTTTCTAGAATTTAGTCGTGATTTGAGAAGATTTAGGGAATTTTGTGTGATTTTTCTTGAATTTTGTGGGATATTGAGGAGATTTTGTGGGATGTTTGTGGAACTTTGAGGGACTTTTCTGGAATTTGGTGAGATTCTGTAGAGAACTGACAAATTATCAGGGATTTTTCATGTATTCTGTGGGAATTTGTGGAGATTTGGTGGGATATTTTTCTAGAATTTGGTCGTGTTTTGAGAAGATTTAGGGAATTTTGTGTGATTTTTCTTGAATTTTGTGGGATATTGAGGAGATTTTGTGGGATGTTTGTGGAACTTTGAGGGACTTTTCTGGAATTTGGTGAGATTCTGTAGAGAACTGACAAATTATCAGGGATTTTTCATGTATTCTGTGGGAATTTGTGGAGATTTGGTGGGATTTTTGTGGATTTTGGACGTGTTTTGAGAATATTTAGGGAATTTTGTGTGATTTTTCTTGAATTTTGTTGGATACCGGGGAGATTTTGTGGGATGTTTGTGGAACTTTGAGGGACTTTTTAGGAATTTGGTGAGATTCTGTAGAGAACTGACGAATTATCAGGGGTATTTTCAGGTATTCTGTGGGAATTTGTGGAGATTCGGTGGGATTTTTGTGGATTTTGGCCGTGTTTTGAGAAGATTTAGGGAATTTTGTGTGACTTTTCTGGGATTTTGTTGGGTATTGAGGACATTTTGTGGGATGTTTCGGGAATTTGGTGGGGCTTTTCAAGAATTTTGTGGTATTTTGAAAAGATTTAGGGAATTTTGTGTGATTTTTCTTGAATTTTGTGGGATATTGAGGAGATTTTGTGGGATGTTTGTGGAACTTTGAGGGACTTTTCTGGAATTTGGTGAGATTCTGTATAGAACTGACAAATTATCAGGGATTTTTCATGTATTCTGTGGGAATTTGTGGAGATTTGGTGGGATATTTTTCTAGAATTTGGTCGTGTTTTGAGAAGATTTAGGGAATTTTGTGTGATTTTTCTTGAATTTTGTGGGATATTGAGGAGATTTTGTGGGATGTTTCTGGAATTTGGTGGGGCTTTTCAAGAATTTTGTGGTATTTTGAAAAGGTTTAGGGAATTTTGTGGTGTTTTTTCTTGAATTTTGTGGGAAACTGTGCTGATTTTATGGGGCGTTTCTGGAATTTGGTCGAGTTTTCAGAAGATTTAGGGATTTTTGTGAGATTTTTTGGGATTTTCTGGGAATTGGTGGAGATTTTGTGGGACATTCCTGTGAATTGGTAGGGTTTTGAAATGATTTAGGGAGTTTTGTGGGACTTGTCTGGAATTTTGTGTGTTTTTTCTGTAATTGTGTGGTTTTGAGGAGACTTGAAGACTTTTGAGGAATTTTTCTTAGATTTTGTGGAAACTTGTGGAGGTTTTGTGGGATTTCTGTGGGATTTTGTGGGATATTGAGGCGATTTAGGGATCTTGAGGGATTTTTCATGTATTTTGTGGGATTTTGTGGAGATTTGGTGGGACATTTTTCTAGAATTTAGTCGTGTTTTGAGAAGATTTAGGGAATTTTTTGTGATTTTTCTGGGATTTTGTTGGATATTGAGGAGATTTTTTGGGATGTTTGTGGAACTTTGAGGGACTTTTCTGGAATTTGGTGAGATTCTGTAGAGAACTGACGAATTATCAGAGGTATTTTCAGGTATTCTGTGGGAATTTGTGGAGATTCGGTGGGATTTTTGTGGATTTTGGCCATGTTTTGAGAAGATTTAGGGAATTTAGTGGGATTTTTCCTGGAATTTTATTGGATTCCGGGGAGATTTTTGTGGGATGTTCTGGGAATTGGTGGAGATTTTGTGGGACATTCCTGTGAATTGGTAGGGTTTTGAAATGATTTAGGGAGTTTTGTGGGACTTCTCTGGAATTTTGTGTGTTTTTTCTGGAATTGTGTGGGATTCTGAGGAGACTTGAAGAATTTTGAGGAATTTGTTTTAGATTTTGTGGGAATTTGTGGAGAATCTGTGGGATTTTACTGGAATTTGGTGGGCCTTTTCAAGGACTTTGTGTGGTTTTGAGGAGACTTGAAGACTTTTGAGGAATTTTTCTTAGATTTTGTGGAAACTTGTGGAGGTTTTGTGTGATTTTTGTGGGATTTTTTGGGATATTGAGGCGATTTAGGAATCTTGAGGGATTTTTCATGTATTTTGTGGGAATTTGTGGAGATTTGGTGGGATATTTTTCTAGAATTTGGTCGTGTTTTGAGAAGATTTAGGGAATATTGTGTGATTTTTCTTGAATTTTGTTGGATATTGAGGAGATTTTGTGGGATGTTTGTGGAACTTTGAGGGACTTTTCTGGAATTTGGTGAGATTCTGTAGAGAACTGACAAATTATCAGGGATTTTTCATGTATTCTGTGGGAATTTGTGGAGATTTGGTGGGATATTTTTCTAGAATTTGGTCGTGTTTTGAGAAGATTTAGGGAATTTTGTGTGATTTTTCTTGAATTTTGTGGGATATTGAGGAGATTTTGTGGGATGTTTGTGGAACTTTGAGGGACTTTTCTGGAATTTGGTGAGATTCTGTAGAGAACTGACGAATTATCAGGGGTATTTTCATGTATTCTGTGGGAATTTGTGGAGATTCGGTGGGATTTTTGTGGATTTTGGCCATGTTTTGAGAAGATTTAAAGAATTTTGTGGGATTTTTCCTGGAATTTTATTGGATTCCGGAGAGATTTTGTGGGATGTTTGTGGAACTTTGAGGGACTTTTTAGGAATTTGGTGAGATTCTGTAGAGAATTGACGAATTATCAGGGATTTGTCATGTATTCTGTGGGAATTTGTGGAGATTCTGTGGGATTTTTCTGGAATTTGGTAGAGTTTTGAGAAGATTTAGGGAATTTTGTGGGACTTTTCTGGGATTTTGTTGGATATTGAGGACATTTTGTGGGATGTTTCTGGAATTTGGTGGGGCTTTTCAAGAATTTTGTGGTATTTTGAAAAGATTTTGGGAATTTTGTGGTGTTTTTTCTTGAATTTTGTGGGAAACTGTGCTGATTTTATGGGGCGTTTCTGGAATTTGGTCGAGTTTTCAGAAGATTTAGGGATTTTTGTGAGATTTTTGTGGGATTTTCTGGGAATTGGTGGAGATTTTGTGGGACATTCCTGTGAATTGGTAGGGTTTTGAAATGATTTAGGGAGTTTTGTGGGACTTGTCTGGAATTTTGTGTGTTTTTTCTGGAATTGTGTGGGATTCTGAGGAGACTTGAAGACTTTTGAGGAATTTTTCTTAGATTTTGTGGAAACTTGTGGAGGTTTTGTGGGATTTTTGTGGAATTTTTTGGGATATTGAGGCGATTTAGGGATCTTGAGGGATTTTTCATGTATTTTGTGGGAATTTGTGGAGATTTGGTGGGATATTTTTCTAGAATTTGGTTGTGTTTTGAGAAGATTTAGGGAATTTTGTGTGATTTTTCTTGAATTTTGTGGGACATTGAGGAGATTTTGTGGGATGTTTGTGGAACTTTGAGGGACTTTTCTGGAATTTGGTGAGATTCTGTAGAGAACTGACAAATTATCAGGGATTTTTCATGTATTCTGTGGGAATTTGTGGAGATTTGGTGGGATTTTTGTGGATTTTGGCCGTGTTTTGAGAAGATTTAGGGAATTTTGTGTGATTTTTCTTGAATTTTTTTGGATACCGGGGAGATTTTGTGGGATGTTTGTGGAACTTTGAGGGACTTTTTAGGAATTTGGTGAGATTCTGTAGAGAACTGACGAATTATCAGGGGTATTTTCAGGTATTCTGTGGGAATTTGTGGAGATTCGGTGGGATTTTTGTGGATTTTGGCCGTGTTTTGAGAAGATTTAGGGAATTTTGTGTGACTTTTCTGGGATTTTGTTGGGTATTGAGGACATTTTGTGGGATGTTTCTGGAATTTGGTGGGGCTTTTCAAGAATTTTGTGGTATTTTGAAAAGATTTAGGGAATTTTGTGGTGTTTTTTCTTGAATTTTGTGGGAAACTGTGCTGATTTTATGGGGCGTTTCTGGAATTTGGTCGAGTTTTCAGAAGTGTTAGGGATTTTTGTGAGATTTTTGTGGGATGTTCTGGGAATTGGTGGAGATTTTGTGGGACATTCCTGTGAATTGGTAGGGTTTTGAAATGATTTAGGGAGTTTTGTGGGACTTCTCTGGAATTTTGTGTGTTTTTTCTGGAATTGTGTGGGATTCTGAGGAGACTTGAAGAATTTTGAGGAATTTGTTTTAGATTTTGTGGGAATTTGTGGAGAATCTGTGGGATTTTACTGGAATTTGGTGGGCCTTTTCAAGGACTTTGTGTGGTTTTGAGGAGACTTGAAGACTTTTGAGGAATTTTTCTTAGATTTTGTGGAAACTTGTGGAGGTTTTGTGGGATTTTTGTGGAATTTTGTGTGATACTGAAGCGATTTAGGGATCTTGAGGGATTTTTCATGTATTTTGTGGGAATTTGTGGAGATATGGTGGGATATTTTTCTAGAATTCGGCCATGTTTTGAGAAGATTTAGGGAATTTTGTGTGATTTTTCTTGAATTTTGTGGGATATTGAGGAGATTTTGTGGGATGTTTGTGGAACTTTGAGGGACTTTTCTGGAATTTGGTGAGATTCTGTAGAGAACTGACAAATTATCAGGGATTTTTCATGTATTCTGTGGGAATTTGTGGAGATTTGGTGGGATATTTTTCTAGAATTTGGTCGTGTTTTGAGAAGATTTAGGGAATTTTGTGTGATTTTTCTTGAATTTTGTGGGACATTGAGGAGATTTTGTGGGATGTTTGTGGAACTTTGAGGGACTTTTCTGGAATTTGGTGAGATTCTGTAGAGAACTGACAAATTATCAGGGATTTTTCATGTATTCTGTGGGAATTTGTGGAGATTTGGTGGGATTTTTGTGGATTTTGGCCGTGTTTTGAGAAGATTTAGGGAATTTTGTGTGATTTTTCTTGAATTTTTTTGGATACCGGGGAGATTTTGTGGGATGTTTGTGGAACTTTGAGGGACTTTTTAGGAATTTGGTGAGATTCTGTAGAGAACTGACGAATTATCAGGGGTATTTTCAGGTATTCTGTGGGAATTTGTGGAGATTCGGTGGGATTTTTGTGGATTTTGGCCGTGTTTTGAGAAGATTTAGGGAATTTTGTGTGACTTTTCTGGGATTTTGTTGGGTATTGAGGACATTTTGTGGGATGTTTCGGGAATTTGGTGGGGCTTTTCAAGAATTTTGTGGTATTTTGAAAAGATTTTGGGAATTTTGTGGTGTTTTTTCTTGAATTTTGTGGGAAACTGTGCTGATTTTATGGGGCGTTTCTGGAATTTGGTCGAGTTTTCAGAAGATTTAGGGATTTTTGTGAGATTTTTGTGGGATTTTCTGGGAATTGGTGGAGATTTTGTGGGACATTCCTGTGAATTGGTAGGGTTTTGAAATGATTTAGGGAGTTTTGTGGGACTTCTCTGGAATTTTGTGTGTTTTTTCTGGAATTGTGTGGGATTCTGAGGAGACTTGAAGAATTTTGAGGAATTTGTTTTAGATTTTGTGGGAATTTGTGGAGAATCTGTGGGATTTTACTGGAATTTGGTGGGCCTTTTCAAGGACTTTGTGTGGTTTTGAGGAGACTTGAAGACTTTTGAGGAATTTTTCTTAGATTTTGTGGAAACTTGTGGAGGTTTTGTGGGATTTTTGTGGGATTTTGTGGGATATTGAGGCGATTTAGGGATCTTGAGGGATTTTTCATGTATTTTGTGGGAATTTGTGGAGATTTGGTGGGATATTTTTCTAGAATTTAGTCGTGTTTAGAGAAGATTTAGGGAATTTTGTGACATTTTTCTTGAATTTTGTGGGATATTGAGGAGATTTTGTGGGATGTTTGTGGAACTTTGAGGGACTTTTCTGGAATTTGGTGAGATTCTGTAGAGAACTGACAAATTATCAGGGATTTTTCATGTATTCTGTGGGAATTTGTGGAGATTTGGTGGGATATTTTTCTAGAATTTGGTCGTGTTTTGAGAAGATTTAGGGAATTTTGTGTGATTTTTCTTGAATTTTGTGGGATATTGAGGAGATTTTGTGGGATGTTTGTGGAACTTTGAGGGACTTTTCTGGAATTTGGTGAGATTCTGTAGAGAACTGACGAATTATCAGGGGTATTTTCTTGTATTCTGTGGGAATTTGTGGAGATTCGGTGGGATTTTTGTGGATTTTGGCCATGTTTTGAGAAGATTTAGGGAATTTTGTGGGATTTTTCCTGAAATATTATTGGATTCCGGGGAGATTTTGTGGGATGTTTGTGGAACTTTGAGGGACTTTTTAGGAATTTGGTGAGATTCTGTAGAGAATTGACGAATTATCAGGGATTTGTCATGTATTCTGTGGGAATTTGTGGAGATTCTGTGGGATTTTTCTGGAATTTGGTAGAGTTTTGAGAAGATTTAGGGAATTTTGTGGGACTTTTCTGGGATTTTGTTGGATATTGAGGACATTTTGTGGGATGTTTCTGGAATTTGGTGGGGCTTTTCAAGAATTTTGTGGTATTTTGAAAAGATTTTGGGAATTTTGTGGTGTTTTTTCTTGAATTTTGTGGGAAACTGTGCTGATTTTATGGGGCGTTTCTGGAATTTGGTCGAGTTTTCAGAAGATTTAGGGATTTTTGTGAGATTTTTTGGGATTTTCTGGGAATTGGTGGAGATTTTGTGGGACATTCCTGTGAATTGGTAGGGTTTTGAAATGATTTAGGGAGTTTTGTGGGACTTCTCTGGAATTTTGTGTGTTTTTTCTGGAATTGTGTGGTTTTGAGGAGACTTGAAGACTTTTGAGGAATTTGTTTTAGATTTTGTGGAAACTTGTGGAGGTTTTGTGTGATTTTTGTGTGATTTTGTGGGATATTGAGGCGATTTAGGGATCTTGAGGGATTTTTCATGTATTTTGTGGGATTTTGTGGAGATTTGGTGGGACATTTTTCTAGAATTTAGTCGTGATTTGAGAAGATTTAGGGAATTTTGTGTGATTTTTCTTGAATTTTGTGGGATATTGAGGAGATTTTGTGGGATGTTTGTGGAACTTTGAGGGACTTTTCTGGAATTTGGTGAGATTCTGTAGAGAACTGACAAATTATCAGGGATTTTTCATGTATTCTGTGGGAATTTGTGGAGATTTGGTGGGATATTTTTCTAGAATTTGGTCGTGTTTTGAGAAGATTTAGGGAATTTTGTGTGATTTTTCTTGAATTTTGTGGGATATTGAGGAGATTTTGTGGGATGTTTGTGGAACTTTGAGGGACTTTTCTGGAATTTGGTGAGATTCTGTAGAGAACTGACAAATTATCAGGGATTTTTCATGTATTCTGTGGGAATTTGTGGAGATTTGGTGGGATTTTTGTGGATTTTGGACGTGTTTTGAGAAGATTTAGGGAATTTTGTGTGATTTTTCTTGAATTTTGTTGGATACCGGGGAGATTTTGTGGGATGTTTGTGGAACTTTGAGGGACTTTTTAGGAATTTGGTGAGATTCTGTAGAGAACTGACGAATTATCAGGGGTATTTTCAGGTATTCTGTGGGAATTTGTGGAGATTCGGTGGGATTTTTGTGGATTTTGGCCGTGTTTTGAGAAGATTTAGGGAATTTTGTGTGACTTTTCTGGGATTTTGTTGGGTATTGAGGACATTTTGTGGGATGTTTCGGGAATTTGGTGGGGCTTTTCAAGAATTTTGTGGTATTTTGAAAAGATTTAGGGAATTTTGTGTGATTTTTCTTGAATTTTGTGGGATATTGAGGAGATTTTGTGGGATGTTTGTGGAACTTTGAGGGACTTTTCTGGAATTTGGTGAGATTCTGTATAGAACTGACAAATTATCAGGGATTTTTCATGTATTCTGTGGGAATTTGTGGAGATTTGGTGGGATATTTTTCTAGAATTTGGTCGTGTTTTGAGAAGATTTAGGGAATTTTGTGTGATTTTTCTTGAATTTTGTGGGATATTGAGGAGATTTTGTGGGATGTTTCTGGAATTTGGTGGGGCTTTTCAAGAATTTTGTGGTATTTTGAAAAGGTTTAGGGAATTTTGTGGTGTTTTTTCTTGAATTTTGTGGGAAACTGTGCTGATTTTATGGGGCGTTTCTGGAATTTGGTCGAGTTTTCAGAAGATTTAGGGATTTTTGTGAGATTTTTTGGGATTTTCTGGGAATTGGTGGAGATTTTGTGGGACATTCCTGTGAATTGGTAGGGTTTTGAAATGATTTAGGGAGTTTTGTGGGACTTGTCTGGAATTTTGTGTGTTTTTTCTGTAATTGTGTGGTTTTGAGGAGACTTGAAGACTTTTGAGGAATTTTTCTTAGATTTTGTGGAAACTTGTGGAGGTTTTGTGGGATTTCTGTGGGATTTTGTGGGATATTGAGGCGATTTAGGGATCTTGAGGGATTTTTCATGTATTTTGTGGGATTTTGTGGAGATTTGGTGGGACATTTTTCTAGAATTTAGTCGTGTTTTGAGAAGATTTAGGGAATTTTTTGTGATTTTTCTGGGATTTTGTTGGATATTGAGGAGATTTTTTGGGATGTTTGTGGAACTTTGAGGGACTTTTCTGGAATTTGGTGAGATTCTGTAGAGAACTGACGAATTATCAGAGGTATTTTCAGGTATTCTGTGGGAATTTGTGGAGATTCGGTGGGATTTTTGTGGATTTTGGCCATGTTTTGAGAAGATTTAGGGAATTTAGTGGGATTTTTCCTGGAATTTTATTGGATTCCGGGGAGATTTTTGTGGGATGTTCTGGGAATTGGTGGAGATTTTGTGGGACATTCCTGTGAATTGGTAGGGTTTTGAAATGATTTAGGGAGTTTTGTGGGACTTGTCTGGAATTTTGTGTGTTTTTTCTGGAATTGTGTGGGATTCTGAGGAGACTTGAAGAATTTTGAGGAATTTGTTTTAGATTTTGTGGGAATTTGTGGAGAATCTGTGGGATTTTACTGGAATTTGGTGGGCCTTTTCAAGGACTTTGTGTGGTTTTGAGGAGACTTGAAGACTTTTGAGGAATTTTTCTTAGATTTTGTGGAAACTTGTGGAGGTTTTGTGGGATTTTTGTGGAATTTTTTGGGATATTGAGGCGATTTAGGAATCTTGAGGGATTTTTCATGTATTTTGTGGGAATTTGTGGAGATTTGGTGGGATATTTTTCTAGAATTTGGTCGTGTTTTGAGAAGATTTAGGGAATATTGTGTGATTTTTCTTGAATTTTGTTGGATATTGAGGAGATTTTGTGGGATGTTTGTGGAACTTTGAGGGACTTTTCTGGAATTTGGTGAGATTCTGTAGAGAACTGACAAATTATCAGGGATTTTTCATGTATTCTGTGGGAATTTGTGGAGATTTGGTGGGATATTTTTCTAGAATTTGGTCGTGTTTTGAGAAGATTTAGGGAATTTTGTGTGATTTTTCTTGAATTTTGTGGGATATTGAGGAGATTTTGTGGGATGTTTCTGGAATTTGGTGGGGCTTTTCAAGAATTTTGTGGTATTTTGAAAAGGTTTAGGGAATTTTGTGGTGTTTTTTCTTGAATTTTGTGGGAAACTGTGCTGATTTTATGGGGCGTTTCTGGAATTTGGTCGAGTTTTCAGAAGATTTAGGGATTTTTGTGAGATTTTTTGGGATTTTCTGGGAATTGGTGGAGATTTTGTGGGACATTCCTGTGAATTGGTAGGGTTTTGAAATGATTTAGGGAGTTTTGTGGGACTTGTCTGGAATTTTGTGTGTTTTTTCTGTAATTGTGTGGTTTTGAGGAGACTTGAAGACTTTTGAGGAATTTTTCTTAGATTTTGTGGAAACTTGTGGAGGTTTTGTGGGATTTCTGTGGGATTTTGTGGGATATTGAGGCGATTTAGGGATCTTGAGGGATTTTTCATGTATTTTGTGGGATTTTGTGGAGATTTGGTGGGACATTTTTCTAGAATTTAGTCGTGTTTTGAGAAGATTTAGGGAATTTTTTGTGATTTTTCTGGGATTTTGTTGGATATTGAGGAGATTTTTTGGGATGTTTGTGGAACTTTGAGGGACTTTTCTGGAATTTGGTGAGATTCTGTAGAGAACTGACGAATTATCAGAGGTATTTTCAGGTATTCTGTGGGAATTTGTGGAGATTCGGTGGGATTTTTGTGGATTTTGGCCATGTTTTGAGAAGATTTAGGGAATTTAGTGGGATTTTTCCTGGAATTTTATTGGATTCCGGGGAGATTTTTGTGGGATGTTCTGGGAATTGGTGGAGATTTTGTGGGACATTCCTGTGAATTGGTAGGGTTTTGAAATGATTTAGGGAGTTTTGTGGGACTTGTCTGGAATTTTGTGTGTTTTTTCTGGAATTGTGTGGGATTCTGAGGAGACTTGAAGAATTTTGAGGAATTTGTTTTAGATTTTGTGGGAATTTGTGGAGAATCTGTGGGATTTTACTGGAATTTGGTGGGCCTTTTCAAGGACTTTGTGTGGTTTTGAGGAGACTTGAAGACTTTTGAGGAATTTTTCTTAGATTTTGTGGAAACTTGTGGAGGTTTTGTGGGATTTTTGTGGAATTTTTTGGGATATTGAGGCGATTTAGGAATCTTGAGGGATTTTTCATGTATTTTGTGGGAATTTGTGGAGATTTGGTGGGATATTTTTCTAGAATTTGGTCGTGTTTTGAGAAGATTTAGGGAATATTGTGTGATTTTTCTTGAATTTTGTTGGATATTGAGGAGATTTTGTGGGATGTTTGTGGAACTTTGAGGGACTTTTCTGGAATTTGGTGAGATTCTGTAGAGAACTGACAAATTATCAGGGATTTTTCATGTATTCTGTGGGAATTTGTGGAGATTTGGTGGGATATTTTTCTAGAATTTGGTCGTGTTTTGAGAAGATTTAGGGAATTTTGTGTGATTTTTCTTGAATTTTGTGGGATATTGAGGAGATTTTGTGGGATGTTTGTGGAACTTTGAGGGACTTTTCTGGAATTTGGTGAGATTCTGTAGAGAACTGACGAATTATCAGGGGTATTTTCATGTATTCTGTGGGAATTTGTGGAGATTCGGTGGGATTTTTGTGGATTTTGGCCATGTTTTGAGAAGATTTAAAGAATTTTGTGGGATTTTTCCTGGAATTTTATTGGATTCCGGAGAGATTTTGTGGGATGTTTGTGGAACTTTGAGGGACTTTTTAGGAATTTGGTGAGATTCTGTAGAGAATTGACAAATTATCAGGGATTTGTCATGTATTCTGTGGGAATTTGTGGAGATTCTGTGGGATTTTTCTGGAATTTGGTAGAGTTTTGAGAAGATTTAGGGAATTTTGTGGGACTTTTCTGGGATTTTGTTGGATATTGAGGACATTTTGTGGGATGTTTCTGGAATTTGGTGGGGCTTTTCAAGAATTTTGTGGTATTTTGAAAAGATTTTGGGAATTTTGTGGTGTTTTTTCTTGAATTTTGTGGGAAACTGTGCTGATTTTATGGGGCGTTTCTGGAATTTGGTCGAGTTTTCAGAAGATTTAGGGATTTTTGTGAGATTTTTGTGGGATTTTCTGGGAATTGGTGGAGATTTTGTGGGACATTCCTGTGAATTGGTAGGGTTTTGAAATGATTTAGGGAGTTTTGTGGGACTTGTCTGGAATTTTGTGTGTTTTTTCTGGAATTGTGTGGGATTCTGAGGAGACTTGAAGACTTTTGAGGAATTTTTCTTAGATTTTGTGGAAACTTGTGGAGGTTTTGTGGGATTTTTGTGGAATTTTTTGGGATATTGAGGCGATTTAGGGATCTTGAGGGATTTTTCATGTATTTTGTGGGAATTTGTGGAGATTTGGTGGGATATTTTTCTAGAATTTGGTTGTGTTTTGAGAAGATTTAGGGAATTTTGTGTGATTTTTCTTGAATTTTGTGGGACATTGAGGAGATTTTGTGGGATGTTTGTGGAACTTTGAGGGACTTTTCTGGAATTTGGTGAGATTCTGTAGAGAACTGACAAATTATCAGGGATTTTTCATGTATTCTGTGGGAATTTGTGGAGATTTGGTGGGATTTTTGTGGATTTTGGCCGTGTTTTGAGAAGATTTAGGGAATTTTGTGTGATTTTTCTTGAATTTTTTTGGATACCGGGGAGATTTTGTGGGATGTTTGTGGAACTTTGAGGGACTTTTTAGGAATTTGGTGAGATTCTGTAGAGAACTGACGAATTATCAGGGGTATTTTCAGGTATTCTGTGGGAATTTGTGGAGATTCGGTGGGATTTTTGTGGATTTTGGCCGTGTTTTGAGAAGATTTAGGGAATTTTGTGGGACTTTTCTGGGATTTTGTTGGGTATTGAGGACATTTTGTGGGATGTTTCTGGAATTTGGTGGGGCTTTTCAAGAATTTTGTGGTATTTTGAAAAGATTTAGGGAATTTTGTGGTGTTTTTTCTTGAATTTTGTGGGAAACTGTGCTGATTTTATGGGGCGTTTCTGGAATTTGGTCGAGTTTTCAGAAGTGTTAGGGATTTTTGTGAGATTTTTGTGGGATGTTCTGGGAATTGGTGGAGATTTTGTGGGACATTCCTGTGAATTGGTAGGGTTTTGAAATGATTTAGGGAGTTTTGTGGGACTTCTCTGGAATTTTGTGTGTTTTTTCTGGAATTGTGTGGGATTCTGAGGAGACTTGAAGAATTTTGAGGAATTTGTTTTAGATTTTGTGGGAATTTGTGGAGAATCTGTGGGATTTTACTGGAATTTGGTGGGCCTTTTCAAGGACTTTGTGTGGTTTTGAGGAGACTTGAAGACTTTTGAGGAATTTTTCTTAGATTTTGTGGAAACTTGTGGAGGTTTTGTGGGATTTTTGTGGGATTTTGTGTGATACTGAAGCGATTTCGGGATCTTGAGGGATTTTTCATGTATTTTGTGGGAATTTGTGGAGATATGGTGGGATATTTTTCTAGAATTCGGCCATGTTTTGAGAAGATTTAGGGAATTTTGTGTGATTTTTCTTGAATTTTGTGGGATATTGAGGAGATTTTGTGGGATGTTTGTGGAACTTTGAGGGACTTTTCTGGAATTTGGTGAGATTCTGTAGAGAACTGACAAATTATCAGGGATTTTTCATGTATTCTGTGGGAATTTGTGGAGATTTGGTGGGATATTTTTCTAGAATTTGGTCGTGTTTTGAGAAGATTTAGGGAATTTTGTGTGATTTTTCTTGAATTTTGTGGGACATTGAGGAGATTTTGTGGGATGTTTGTGGAACTTTGAGGGACTTTTCTGGAATTTGGTGAGATTCTGTAGAGAACTGACAAATTATCAGGGATTTTTCATGTATTCTGTGGGAATTTGTGGAGATTTGGTGGGATTTTTGTGGATTTTGGCCGTGTTTTGAGAAGATTTAGGGAATTTTGTGTGATTTTTCTTGAATTTTTTTGGATACCGGGGAGATTTTGTGGGATGTTTGTGGAACTTTGAGGGACTTTTTAGGAATTTGGTGAGATTCTGTAGAGAACTGACGAATTATCAGGGGTATTTTCAGGTATTCTGTGGGAATTTGTGGAGATTCGGTGGGATTTTTGTGGATTTTGGCCGTGTTTTGAGAAGATTTAGGGAATTTTGTGTGACTTTTCTGGGATTTTGTTGGGTATTGAGGACATTTTGTGGGATGTTTCGGGAATTTGGTGGGGCTTTTCAAGAATTTTGTGGTATTTTGAAAAGATTTTGGGAATTTTGTGGTGTTTTTTCTTGAATTTTGTGGGAAACTGTGCTGATTTTATGGGGCGTTTCTGGAATTTGGTCGAGTTTTCAGAAGATTTAGGGATTTTTGTGAGATTTTTGTGGGATGTTCTGGGAATTGGTGGAGATTTTGTGGGACATTCCTGTGAATTGGTAGGGTTTTGAAATGATTTAGGGAGTTTTGTGGGACTTCTCTGGAATTTTGTGTGTTTTTTCTGGAATTGTGTGGGATTCTGAGGAGACTTGAAGAATTTTGAGGAATTTGTTTTAGATTTTGTGGGAATTTGTGGAGAATCTGTGGGATTTTACTGGAATTTGGTGGGCCTTTTCAAGGACTTTGTGTGGTTTTGAGGAGACTTGAAGACTTTTGAGGAATTTTTCTTAGATTTTGTGGAAACTTGTGGAGGTTTTGTGGGATTTTGTGGGATATTGAGGCGATTTAGGGATCTTGAGGGATTTTTCATGTATTTTGTGGGAATTTGTGGAGATTTGGTGGGATATTTTTCTAGAATTTAGTCGTGTTTAGAGAAGATTTAGGGAATTTTGTGACATTTTTCTTGAATTTTGTGGGATATTGAGGAGATTTTGTGGGATGTTTGTGGAACTTTGAGGGACTTTTCTGGAATTTGGTGAGATTCTGTAGAGAACTGACAAATTATCAGGGATTTTTCATGTATTCTGTGGGAATTTGTGGAGATTTGGTGGGATATTTTTCTAGAATTTGGTCGTGTTTTGAGAAGATTTAGGGAATTTTGTGTGATTTTTCTTGAATTTTGTGGGATATTGAGGAGATTTTGTGGGATGTTTGTGGAACTTTGAGGGACTTTTCTGGAATTTGGTGAGATTCTGTAGAGAACTGACGAATTATCAGGGGTATTTTCTTGTATTCTGTGGGAATTTGTGGAGATTCGGTGGGATTTTTGTGGATTTTGGCCATGTTTTGAGAAGATTTAGGGAATTTTGTGGGATTTTTCCTGAAATATTATTGGATTCCGGGGAGATTTTGTGGGATGTTTGTGGAACTTTGAGGGACTTTTTAGGAATTTGGTGAGATTCTGTAGAGAATTGACGAATTATCAGGGATTTGTCATGTATTCTGTGGGAATTTGTGGAGATTCTGTGGGATTTTTCTGGAATTTGGTAGAGTTTTGAGAAGATTTAGGGAATTTTGTGGGACTTTTCTGGGATTTTGTTGGATATTGAGGACATTTTGTGGGATGTTTCTGGAATTTGGTGGGGCTTTTCAAGAATTTTGTGGTATTTTGAAAAGATTTTGGGAATTTTGTGGTGTTTTTTCTTGAATTTTGTGGGAAACTGTGCTGATTTTATGGGGCGTTTCTGGAATTTGGTCGAGTTTTCAGAAGATTTAGGGATTTTTGTGAGATTTTTTGGGATTTTCTGGGAATTGGTGGAGATTTTGTGGGACATTCCTGTGAATTGGTAGGGTTTTGAAATGATTTAGGGAGTTTTGTGGGACTTCTCTGGAATTTTGTGTGTTTTTTCTGGAATTGTGTGGTTTTGAGGAGACTTGAAGACTTTTGAGGAATTTGTTTTAGATGTTGTGGAAACTTGTGGAGGTTTTGTGTGATTTTTGTGTGATTTTGTGGGATATTGAGGCGATTTAGGGATCTTGAGGGATTTTTCATGTATTTTGTGGGATTTTGTGGAGATTTGGTGGGACATTTTTCTAGAATTTAGTCGTGATTTGAGAAGATTTAGGGAATTTTGTGTGATTTTTCTTGAATTTTGTGGGATATTGAGGAGATTTTGTGGGATGTTTGTGGAACTTTGAGGGACTTTTCTGGAATTTGGTGAGATTCTGTAGAGAACTGACAAATTATCAGGGATTTTTCATGTATTCTGTGGGAATTTGTGGAGATTTGGTGGGATATTTTTCTAGAATTTGGTCGTGTTTTGAGAAGATTTAGGGAATTTTGTGTGATTTTTCTTGAATTTTGTGGGATATTGAGGAGATTTTGTGGGATGTTTGTGGAACTTTGAGGGACTTTTCTGGAATTTGGTGAGATTCTGTAGAGAACTGACAAATTATCAGGGATTTTTCATGTATTCTGTGGGAATTTGTGGAGATTTGGTGGGATTTTTGTGGATTTTGGACGTGTTTTGAGAAGATTTAGGGAATTTTGTGTGATTTTTCTTGAATTTTGTTGGATACCGGGGAGATTTTGTGGGATGTTTGTGGAACTTTGAGGGACTTTTTAGGAATTTGGTGAGATTCTGTAGAGAACTGACGAATTATCAGGGGTATTTTCAGGTATTCTGTGGGAATTTGTGGAGATTCGGTGGGATTTTTGTGGATTTTGGCCGTGTTTTGAGAAGATTTAGGGAATTTTGTGTGACTTTTCTGGGATTTTGTTGGGTATTGAGGACATTTTGTGGGATGTTTCGGGAATTTGGTGGGGCTTTTCAAGAATTTTGTGGTATTTTGAAAAGATTTAGGGAATTTTGTGTGATTTTTCTTGAATTTTGTGGGATATTGAGGAGATTTTGTGGGATGTTTGTGGAACTTTGAGGGACTTTTCTGGAATTTGGTGAGATTCTGTATAGAACTGACAAATTATCAGGGATTTTTCATGTATTCTGTGGGAATTTGTGGAGATTTGGTGGGATATTTTTCTAGAATTTGGTCGTGTTTTGAGAAGATTTAGGGAATTTTGTGTGATTTTTCTTGAATTTTGTGGGATATTGAGGAGATTTTGTGGGATGTTTCTGGAATTTGGTGGGGCTTTTCAAGAATTTTGTGGTATTTTGAAAAGGTTTAGGGAATTTTGTGGTGTTTTTTCTTGAATTTTGTGGGAAACTGTGCTGATTTTATGGGGCGTTTCTGGAATTTGGTCGAGTTTTCAGAAGATTTAGGGATTTTTGTGAGATTTTTTGGGATTTTCTGGGAATTGGTGGAGATTTTGTGGGACATTCCTGTGAATTGGTAGGGTTTTGAAATGATTTAGGGAGTTTTGTGGGACTTGTCTGGAATTTTGTGTGTTTTTTCTGTAATTGTGTGGTTTTGAGGAGACTTGAAGACTTTTGAGGAATTTTTCTTAGATTTTGTGGAAACTTGTGGAGGTTTTGTGGGATTTCTGTGGGATTTTGTGGGATATTGAGGCGATTTAGGGATCTTGAGGGATTTTTCATGTATTTTGTGGGATTTTGTGGAGATTTGGTGGGACATTTTTCTAGAATTTAGTCGTGTTTTGAGAAGATTTAGGGAATTTTTTGTGATTTTTCTGGGATTTTGTTGGATATTGAGGAGATTTTTTGGGATGTTTGTGGAACTTTGAGGGACTTTTCTGGAATTTGGTGAGATTCTGTAGAGAACTGACGAATTATCAGAGGTATTTTCAGGTATTCTGTGGGAATTTGTGGAGATTCGGTGGGATTTTTGTGGATTTTGGCCATGTTTTGAGAAGATTTAGGGAATTTAGTGGGATTTTTCCTGGAATTTTATTGGATTCCGGGGAGATTTTTGTGGGATGTTCTGGGAATTGGTGGAGATTTTGTGGGACATTCCTGTGAATTGGTAGGGTTTTGAAATGATTTAGGGAGTTTTGTGGGACTTCTCTGGAATTTTGTGTGTTTTTTCTGGAATTGTGTGGGATTCTGAGGAGACTTGAAGAATTTTGAGGAATTTGTTTTAGATTTTGTGGGAATTTGTGGAGAATCTGTGGGATTTTACTGGAATTTGGTGGGCCTTTTCAAGGACTTTGTGTGGTTTTGAGGAGACTTGAAGACTTTTGAGGAATTTTTCTTAGATTTTGTGGAAACTTGTGGAGGTTTTGTGGGATTTTTGTGGAATTTTTTGGGATATTGAGGCGATTTAGGAATCTTGAGGGATTTTTCATGTATTTTGTGGGAATTTGTGGAGATTTGGTGGGATATTTTTCTAGAATTTGGTCGTGTTTTGAGAAGATTTAGGGAATATTGTGTGATTTTTCTTGAATTTTGTTGGATATTGAGGAGATTTTGTGGGATGTTTGTGGAACTTTGAGGGACTTTTCTGGAATTTGGTGAGATTCTGTAGAGAACTGACAAATTATCAGGGATTTTTCATGTATTCTGTGGGAATTTGTGGAGATTTGGTGGGATATTTTTCTAGAATTTGGTCGTGTTTTGAGAAGATTTAGGGAATTTTGTGTGATTTTTCTTGAATTTTGTGGGATATTGAGGAGATTTTGTGGGATGTTTGTGGAACTTTGAGGGACTTTTCTGGAATTTGGTGAGATTCTGTAGAGAACTGACGAATTATCAGGGGTATTTTCATGTATTCTGTGGGAATTTGTGGAGATTCGGTGGGATTTTTGTGGATTTTGGCCATGTTTTGAGAAGATTTAAAGAATTTTGTGGGATTTTTCCTGGAATTTTATTGGATTCCGGAGAGATTTTGTGGGATGTTTGTGGAACTTTGAGGGACTTTTTAGGAATTTGGTGAGATTCTGTAGAGAATTGACGAATTATCAGGGATTTGTCATGTATTCTGTGGGAATTTGTGGAGATTCTGTGGGATTTTTCTGGAATTTGGTAGAGTTTTGAGAAGATTTAGGGAATTTTGTGGGACTTTTCTGGGATTTTGTTGGATATTGAGGACATTTTGTGGGATGTTTCTGGAATTTGGTGGGGCTTTTCAAGAATTTTGTGGTATTTTGAAAAGATTTTGGGAATTTTGTGGTGTTTTTTCTTGAATTTTGTGGGAAACTGTGCTGATTTTATGGGGCGTTTCTGGAATTTGGTCGAGTTTTCAGAAGATTTAGGGATTTTTGTGAGATTTTTGTGGGATTTTCTGGGAATTGGTGGAGATTTTGTGGGACATTCCTGTGAATTGGTAGGGTTTTGAAATGATTTAGGGAGTTTTGTGGG